>NW_004443982.1:14668863-14778826 GCF_000243295.1 Trichechus manatus latirostris | reverse complement strand
TTAACCAATGTCATAAAACAGCATGTGTGTTACTGTTACATGAGAAACTATCTGTTCTGTAAGCCTTCACCTGAAGTACAATAAAATATTTTAAAAAAAAAGAATATTGAGGAGTCTGGGAAACATCTTTTAACAAGAATGAATCTGGAGGATATTACACTGAGTGAAATAAGTCAATCACAAAAAGACAAATATTGTATGGTCCCACTGTTATAAAAAATCAAGAACAGACACACACACAGAAAGTAAAGCTCTTTGATGGTTACCAGGGATGGGAAGGAGAGAGAGGGAGAATCACTTTCTAGATAGTAGACACTTGTTACTTTTGGTGATGGGAAAGACAAGACCAAACATGGATGAAGTCAGCACAACTTGACCAAGGTAAATAAAGATACTAAGAAGTACAGAAGAAAAAAGAACAATTTAGGTAAATGCTATAACGTATACAATTTTGCAACAACAGTAAAAACAACCAAAAAAAGTATGCAGTTATGTGGGTAGATATGGAGGCATATATGTGTATGGAAGGGCATACACGACTAAATGCATGTGCGTGTATAGGTGTATCTGTAGGCATATGTATATACACATTTGTGAGTGCTACAGATGTATCCACATATATAACAAACCACATAGGGGGCATAGTTACAGAGGCTTCCTAGACATATCCAAACAACTCATGGGATTGATTTACTGGGTTAGAAGGCTTGGAACCGTAGTCTCGGGGGACAATTTAGTCAACTTAGCAATTGGCATAACATAGTTCACAAAGATAATGTTCTACATTCTAGATTGGTGAGTAGCATCTGGGGTCTTAAAAGCTTTCAAGCGGCCATCTGAGATACACTATTGGTCTCTACTTGTATGGAGCAAAAGAGAATGAAGGAAATCAAAGGCTCAGAGAAGAAACTTGTCCACGGGACTAACAGCCCACACAAACCATGGCCTCCTCTAACCTGAGACCCCGAGACTATTGCCCTAAGATAACCTTTTAACTTGGATTTGAAGTTATTTCTGTAGGTCACCTTTCAGCCAAAAAATTATAAAATAAACAATATCACCCATGAGTAATGTGCTCCCTTAAACAATCAACTATATGAGACCAAACAGTCAACATTTACCCAAAAGCAAAGGTTAGAAGCAAAGAGAGGAAGAGAAGCTATATCAATGGAAACAGAACAAACAGAATGGAAACAAAGAGAATGTTGACACATTGTAAAAATTGTAACCAATGGCATGGAACTATTTGTATAGAAATTGTTAAAGGGGAACCTAATTTGCTGTGTAAACTTTCACCTCAAACACAATAAAATATTATTTAAAAAAAAAACCTTATGGATAACAACAGAAGATTGTCTGATACAGTACTGGAAGATGAGCCCCTCAGGTTGGAAGGCACTCAAGATATGCAACAATGGACTCAAACATACCAAAGATCATGGAGATGGCACAGGACCAAGCAACGGAGCCAACTTGATGGCAACTGTCTTAGTCATCTAGCGCTGCTATAACAGAAATACCACAAATGGATGGCTTTAACAAACAGAAATTTAATTCTCTCACAGTCTAGGAGGCTAGAAGTCCTAATTCAGGGTGCCAGCTCCAGGGGAAGGCTTTCTCTCTCTGCTGGTTCCAGGGGAAGGTCCTTGTTATCAGTCTTCCCCTGGGTCTAGAGGAGTGTCTCAGCACAGGGACCCCAGCTCTTCTTTCTTGGTGGTATAAGGTCCCTCTCCTCTCTGCTTGCTTCTTCCTTTTATATCTCGAAAGAGATTGACTCAAGATGCAACCTAATCCTGTAGATTGTGTCCTGTCTCATTAACATAGCTGCCTCTACTCCTGCCTCATTAACATCATAGAGGCTAGGCTTTACAACACATAGGATAATTACATCAGATCACAAAATGGAGGGCAGCCACACAATACTGGCAATTGTGGCCGAGCCAAGTTGACACATATTTTGGGGGGACACAATTCAATCCATGACAGCAACTAACAACAACAACAACATATAGTAAATTTGACATTTCAACAGTCTTCACATGTACAGTTCAGTGACATTAATTATGTTTATCATGTTGTGCAACGATCACCTTATCCATTCCCAAATTATACTGTCATCCTTAACAGAAGCTCAGTGTCCGCTAGGCATTGAATCCTCCTTTGGACCTGCTAACAGAAAGGTCGGCAGTTCAAAACCACCCGTGACTCCACAGGAGAAAGATGTGGCAGTCTGCTTCTGTAGGGATTTGCAGCCTTGGAAACCCTATAAGGTCGCTATGAGTCGGTGGCAGTGAGGTTTTTTTTTCTGGATATTAACTTTTTGTTGGCTGTGTTGCAAACATGTTCTCAGAGAGTATCTTCTGTCTTTTCATTTTGTTTAGGGAAAATCTTAGGTGCCTGCAGAAGCTAGGCAAGCAACACCAGTAAGGAAAGCATGCTCGGAGGGCCATGGCAAACAGGACAGTACGGACCCTCAAGGGGCAGCTGCCCCGGCTGGGTTCCAGCCAACTGTTGTCGGGTGTGAAGGTGGGAACCAGTGTGCTAGATCATCTGATTTTTTTTCAGGAGAAGCTGGAAATATGGATTTGTATGGGAAAACTTCCCATTTTAAAATGCTGGCAACTCATTTAAATTTTTTTAAGCACTATAAAAGACAACACATATTTGGACTGGGTTGAATCTGCAGGACACCAGTTTGCAACCTCTGTTGCATGCTGTATTTCACTGCAAAGAAGCATATTTGTTGTCAAATATGTCCGTCTTTTCTGAGTTTTGTGTCATGTTTTCTTTTTATCAGTTTAACACATTTGTAAATTCTAAATCTTTACAATTTAAGGATACATAGAGAAGCTTTTCATTCATGTCTCCTTAATGAGAAATAAGGCAAACACACATATTACTGGATTCAGAGGGTAGAGGAAGTCCTGACCTTTGGGACTTGTGTGGCTGGGCCTAAGGATGGCTCAAACATCAGAATTAGAACTCCTCACCATCTTCCCATTTACCCATTTATGACCAAGGGCCCTTCCCCTCTGCCCCTCCCACACATACACACAGTGGGATTTCAGCGAAGAAAACGAAGTGTTTTGTTCCACAATGAAACTAGAGGCCTCTGGGAGCACTTAAATTCATACTAAGGTGTAAATGACTTATGTGGAACCTCTTCTTGGGAGCAGGTGTGTAGTCAGAGCTGGGAGAGAGCAGCTGGGCACTGCAAGCCTGAAAGGGCAGGAAGGCAGAGGATGTCAACGTGGCCCCATTTCCCAACCTGCGGTAGATGTCACTATTCTCAACTGCGTCTGCCTTCCCCAGGCCCTCCTCACCCCGCCTGGCTTCCACTCTGGCTGGGGGTGCTGACATTGCTCCAAGGAGGGTTGATGGGTATCTTAGTCATCTAGTGCTGCTATAATAGAAATACCAAAGTGGATGGCTTTAACAAAGAGAAATTTATTCTCTCACAGTCTAGTAGGCTACAAGTCCAAATTCAGGGCGTCAGCTCCAGGGGAAGGCTTTCTCTCTCTGTAGGGTCTGGAAGAAGGTCCTTATCATCAGTCTTCCCTTGGTCTGGGAGCATCTCGGCGCAGGAAGCTTAGGTCCAAAGGAAGCACTCTTCTCCTGGCACTGCTTTCTTGGTGGTATGAGGTCCCCAGTTCTCTGCTTGCTTCCCTTTCCTTTGATCTCTTGTAAGATAAAAGGTGGTGCAGGCCACACCGCAGGGAAACTCCCTTTACATTGGATCAGGGATGTGACCTTAGTAACCGTGTTACAATTCCACCTTAATCCTCTTTAACATAAAATGACAATCACAAAATGGAGGACAACTACACAATTCTGGGAATCATGGCCCAGCCAAATTGATACACACATTTTTGGGGGGGGGGACATAATTCAATCCATGACAATAGGAAGCGAAGCAAGCACCCCCAACCATCTGGGGTGGTTTAATGGCTTTTGATGGTATCATCTGGGCCTTTCTCCCAATGCTATTAAGCAACTTCCCGTCAGGATAGTACATCCAAGAAACTCCCCCAGAGGTAGAAGAAAATTGTTCTGGCTACTAGACATCAGGGCACAACAAGGGACAAAACAGTGGATCACCAGCTCAGGGTGGGGCGTGCCCACCCCTTCTGTGGCACTGGATTAGAGAAGTGCAGGCTCACCCAGAAGAGTCTATGCTAATTGGCATGTGTTTACTCCTAACAATCATAACTGCATTTACTGAGTGCCTAGTATGTACCCAGGAACTGTGCTGAGCACGTTATATGCCCCACATCACCTCCTTTAACCTGCACTCCGCATGCAGCGAGGTAGGCTGTTACTGTAAGTGATGCGGCTGATGTGAATCAGGCAGCACGAACCAGCCTAAGAAAGTTCCTCTTCAAACCCAGGCCAGGCAGGGGCGGCCTAGTCTCCAGCAACCTCTGCCGGTGCGCCTCCCGTCCTCGGGTGGTGTGGGAAGGGGCCTTCGCTACCTACTGCGCAGGCTCCAGGCACACGGCCCCGCCCCCTTTCCTCGGCCGGCTGTGGTCTCTCCGTTCTCATCCCTCCCCTGGGTCACAGACTCTTGCCTGCTTGGCAAGTAATGTGTCCTGAGACACTAGCTAATATTCAAGGTGTGAACCAATAATGAAGGTGCTGGATGGGAAGGGTTTTAAGGTGTGACTTTGCCAGGACGCATGTATTCTTAAAACGAGATGCAGACAAGTTTATTTTCTGAATATAAAAGCAATTTATGCCCTTCATAGAGAAGTCTAGAAACTGCAGAAAGATACCAAGAAGAAAAAAAATCTCATCTTACCACCTGGAGATAATCACTGTCAACATTTTCAGATGGTTCCCTCCAGTCATATTCATACATTTTTTCATGTATATATAATTTTTCAAGTATATATAATTTTTAAGCAAAACAGATCATTCTAGCAATATACTTTTAAGTCAGCTCTTGCCACACATTGTATCACGTGTGAGCGCTTTCTGAAAGGGGTCCCTTGAAGGCAAAAGTCTTTCTGGGTGGAATCAAGGAAAGGGGAGGGTGTGGGGTTTTGGTTTTGTTTTTTAAAATAAACTTTATTTTTTAGAGCAGTTTTAGGTTTACAGAAAAATTGTGCAACCCTGCACATTGTTTCTCCTATTAACATCTTGCATTCCTGTGGTACATTTGTTACAATTGACAAACCAATAAAAAAAACAAAAAAAAACCCACTGCTGTGGAGTAAATTCCGACTCATAGCGACCCAATAGGACAGAGTAGAGCTGCCCCATAGGGTTTCCAAGGAGCAGCTGGTGGATTCGAACTGCCACCCTTTTGGTTAGCAGCCAAGCACTTAACCACTACACCACCAGGGCTCCAGATGAACCAATACTGATGGATTATTATTAACTAAAAACGGTAGTTCACATTAGGGTTCAGTCTTCCTGTTGTACAGTCCTATGGGGTTTGACAGTTAATGTCACGAGTCCACCATTATAGTATCATACAGAATAGTTTCACTGCCTTAAAAATGCTCAGTGTTCCACTAGTCATCCCTCCCTCCCTTCCTCCCCCTGAACGCCTGGCAACCACTGAACTTTTCACTGTTTCTGTACTTTTGCCTTTTCCAGAGTGTCATATAGCTGGAATCATACAGTTCTGTGACTTTCTCAGACTGGCTTCCTTCACTTAGCAATATGCATTTAAGTTTCCTTCATATCTTTTCCGTGGCTTGAAATGTGGATTAAATGCATTTCTTTTTCTTGCTGAATAATATTCCATTGCATGGGTGTAGCAGAGTTTGTTTCTCCATTCACCTATTGAAGGACATGTTGGTTGCTTCCAATTTTTGGCAATTATGAATAAGACTGCTACAAATGTCATGTGGAGGTTTTTATGTGGACATAGGTTTTCATCTCACTTGGGTAACTACCTAGAAGCACGATTGCTGAGTGGTATGGCAAGCCTGTGTTTAGCTTTGTAAGAAACTGCCAGACTGCAGTCCCAAGCGGCTGTCCCATTTTGCATTCCTACCAGCAAGGGTGTGGGTTTTTTCAGCTGGGGGGGTTGTTGTTCCTGGGCCTCTGCCTGGGGTGGAGAGTAATGCTGTCAGCCTGGCGTGAGGATGAGGGCAGACACCCCTGCCACCCCCTTCAGTGTCCTTTCCTGGTTCTTGGGAGAGAGGGGGAGCAGCCCAGCAGTGTCTGTTTGGGCTGGCAGGGGCCTCTGGTGGTGCCCCCCTCCTGTAAACCACCCCCCCCACAGCTGCCCCTGGATTCCTGAGGAGTAAAGACAGCAGGGTTTCACGCCTCCTCCCCAGAGGCCAGCCCAGGTGCCCACCTCAAAGGTGCTGCCACTGTGAGGGAGGATGTGTGTGTGTGTGGAGGAGGGCCGCTCCACGGAGGGACAAATGGGCTGGTTCTTGAGGCATTCCAGTGGTGGGGGCAGGGCATCCTTGGTCGAGACACTTCCTGCCTCTTGAGAAACAAGCTGCTTTTGGCTGTGACCTCCGTGCTGCTGACCCCCATTAGCTGTTTTCCTAGAAGTGAAAATGGATTTGCTCCGAGCTCTGTCATCCCTTGTGACCCAGAGCTCACGGAAGCAGGGCCAAGAGCACAGAACTGGCCACCAAACTGAGCCATGCTAACCAGCCCTCGAGGGAATGCAGACTTGAACACATGCTCCCTTGCTCCTGCCTCCAACCACCTGAAAAAGACAAAGTTCTAGAAATGTACAAAAGTTTGGTGCTTTCCCTGGAAAGCCATCCATTTATTGGTGCCGGCGGAGGAGGCCCTCTAGGCCATAGTGGTTAGAGCCAGAGAACTCTGAGTCAGAGCCCCAGCTCTGACACCAGCGGTAAAATGGGGTTCCTTGCCTGTAAAATGGGGTTAACAACACCTACTTCAACTTCACAGAGATGCTCTGTGGATTAAGCGCATTAAATTATGCACACAATGCATCTATCACAATGCCTGAAACACAGTAGGTACTCAATAAATGATCAGTGTTATTGGGTCTTAAATTTACTCTCTATAAAAACTTTTGACAATAAATATTATCATCCCATTTTACAGAGCAGGTGACTGAGGCTCAGAAAGGTTCAATTGTGTTTCAGTTATTTATTGCTCTATAACAACCACCCCAAACCTTAGTGGCTTAAAACAACAATGGATTATAATTTCTCATAATTCTATGGATTAACTGGGTGGTTCTTCTGGTCCCTGTGGCGTCAGCTGGAGTCTCTCCTGTGGATACATTCAGTTGGCAGCTGGCTTGGGCTGGAAGGTCAAAGAAGGCCTCTCACGCGACTGGGGACTTAGTGCTGACTGTTGGCTGGGGGGTGCCTTGGCTCTCTTCCTCCACATGGCTAGCTGGAGCTTCCTCAAGCATGGCAGCTGGGTGCCAGGAGGGAGTGTTCCAAGAGGATGAACCTAAGTGTGCAAGCCCTTATCAAGGCTGTGCTCATGTCAGGCTTATTAATGTCCTATTGGTCAAAGAAAGTCACAGGGGCAAACCCAGAATGGGCAAAAATACTGGGGAGCATGGCCCATTGGGGGCTGCCAATGTAACTGTGTACCAAAAAAGACCTGCCTTGGATGTCACAGCTGTTGAATGGCAAAGCTCAGATTTGAACCCAGGTGTCTGATTCCCAAATCCATGATCCTTCTGTCTTAGGCTGGGTTCTCTAGAGAAGCAAAACCAGTAAAGTGTATAAATATATATATAGAAAGAGATTATATCAAGGAAACAGCTCACGCGATTGTAGAGGCTAGAACATCCCAAGTCCGTGGATCAGGGTAGAGGCCTCTCCCAAGTCACACAGCTGCAGAAACTAGTAAGCCCAAGATCGGAAGATCGGAGAGCAGGGCTCCCACTCACAGGCTGTGCAGATCGACGAATCCCAGGTTCGGCAGATAAGCTGACAGCTCAAGTCCCAAAACGGGAGATGAGACGACAGGAAGCAGCCGCAGGATCCAGAGAGAGCAAAAAGCCAGAACATCTGCTTATAGACAGATTCGGGCCACACCCCCAGGGAGACTCCCTTTCATCTGATTGGCTACTCACAGTGTATTCAATCATGGGAGTGATTACAGTAAAACACGGAGAATCATGGCCCAGCCAAGTTGACACACAATCTTAACCATCACACCTTCCTCAACGAATGGCTGGGGCTGGCTCTATGGCAGGCTGGTGCTTGTGGCTCCACCCTCTGAGTCTAATTGGCAGGTCTGGTACTTCATCTTGATTTAGTGTCAGCCACCTCATAATCCATGCTTCAGCAACCCATCTTGTCTCCAGCCCACTCTTGACCCCAGCACTCTCTATGATGTCCTTATACCTCTCCTGCTCACTGTCAGAAGAGAGAGACACACTCTTCTTCTGCTGGGCCCCCTCTGCCCTCCTCTCTTCCACACCAACTTTAGAAAGCTACTCCTGCTTTCTCCGGAGTCCCAGCCAGGCTGGTGGTGGCCCCACCACTTCTGGCCTCTCTGGCCACAGCAGGATCCTGGCTCAGCTGGCCTCAAGGCACACACACCTCGCTGTGCCTCAGCTCAATTTTCAGGGGTACCTTTACTAGGAAAGCAAGGATCATGAGAACAAAGACAATGTCATGGCGATAACCCAAGTCTATAGCACACTGTCAGTTTGGTTTCTTTAACTTTCTGTGTGTCTACCCTGAATTCCCACCACCCGTCTGTCTGTTTGTCCTACTGTGGTGACCTGTGTGTTGCTGTGATGATGGAAGCTATGCCACCAGTATTTCAAATACCAGCACGTTCACTCATGGTGGACAGGTTTCAGCAGAACTTCCAAACTAAGACAGACTAGGAAGAAAGGCATGGTGATCTACTTCCAAAAATCAGTCAATGAAAACCTTATGGATCACAACAGAATATTGTCTGATATTGTAAAAATGGTGTGGCGGCAAAAAAAAAAAAAAAAAAAAAAAAAAAAACCAACAAAAAGACCAGACTTACTGGTCTGACAGAGACTGGAGAAACACCAAGAGTATGGCCCCTGGACACCCTTTTAACTCAGTAATGAAGTCATTCCTGAGGTTCACCCTTCAGCCAAAGATTAGACAGATCCATAAAACAAAACGAGGCTAAATGGGCACACCAGCCCAGGGGCAAGGATGAGAAGGCAGGAGGAGACAGGAAAGCTGGGAATGGGGAATCCAAGGTTGAGAAGGGGAGAGTGTTGACATGTCTCGGGGTTGGCAACCAGTGTCACAAAACAATATGTGATTAATTGTTTAATGAGAAACTAATTTGCTCTGTAAACCTTCATCTAAAGTACAATTTAAAAAAATGGCGTGGTGGAGGCATCGGACCTCCTCTAACTTCACAAGGGGGAAGAATCATTATCAGTGTCAACAGCAGAGGTCAAACATGCCCCCATCCTCTAACCTTTTTACCAGTTCCTACACCAGCCATCCCGCCCACAGCACTCTCTACTCCTTTACTGGGTTGGATGTAATTCGTCGCAATGGCCACACAGAACTCACAGACAATACCCACGATTATGGATTTTATTAGGGAAGTAACAGGTTACAATTGAGGATCAGAAATGACTCAGGATACAGTTCTTCGATCAGGACAGTCTCGTCTCAGCTGTGCCTGCAGGCAGGCCTTTCTCTGGCCCTCAGCCCCTTGGTTCAGCCTTGGCCCTGCTTGGGCAAGTGTTACAAAGCTCTTTAGCTTGCCAATAAGTGCCCGGAGGCACCCCACTCCATCAGTAAGCCTCCCACCCAAAGGCGTTCAGCTCTCTCGCTCTGTGGGCCTGGAAGCATACCGTGCCATCTCCTGCCAGTCCCCTGGTTCTGCTGCCTCTGCTGCCACCGTTTCTCTGCTGGTGCTTCTTGCCATCTTGCCATCTCTGGTGTTACAGCTCTCTCCATACATATCCCGGGTTTAGGGGGGTCTCAGCTCAGGCATTCCGGGTCCAAAGGATGCACTCTGCTCCTGTCTCTTCTTCTTAGTGGTAGTCAGGTCCCCTTTTCCACCCCTGGAATGGTTCATTTTAAGGTTACAGGATGGCAAAACTGACTAATCCCCTTGTTAGAGTTCCATACACATTATTTGCATGGTCCCACCCCCTCAGGGTTCCATGCACCTTATTTGCATTAGCAACAAGCTATCCAATCCTGTTGTTGGGCTAGAAGCACCTTATTTGCATAGTCCTACCCAATCATTGTGTGGGAGTCACAAAGACTATGGCTAGAAAGGCCATATAAAAGTGATCCATCGTACCACAGACGTAGTGCTGGAAGATGAGCCCCCTAGGTTGGAAGGCACTCAGAACACACAATAGCTGCAACAATGGACTCGAGCATACCAATGATCATGAAGATGGTGCAGGACTGGGCAACATTTTGTTCTGTTGTACACAGGGTCGCCATGAATCAGAGCTGACAAACAGCAGCTAACAATACCAATAATGTAGTACACTGTTGTCATCCCAGTGGCCTTCCATTCTGTCCACTGGCTGGGCTGTCCCCTGAGATAAGTCCCCTACCCTGACCCCTGTCAGAGGCTGATATGGGAACCCAGGCCCTTCCTGATCCCACCTGCCTCTGGCTGGGTGAAGATTTTCCTTCAGGTGGTCTGATCCCAAAGCCCAGGCCCTGGGCGAGGAATGTCCTTCTCCAGGTCCTTCCCTGCTCCCAGTCCAGTGTTGGCAGTGACTCTTGCTTTCCAGGCATAGGAAAGCCAGTTGTTTGACCCTCACTCTCCTCTCTTCCTAAGGCCCCAAGAGGGCAAGCCATTTGTCTGATGCCCCATTGTGAGATGACGACAAAGCTGGGCCTTTGAACCTGGAGCCTTAGCTCCAGCTATCATTCCTACAGGAGCCCCAGCACCCCCAGCCTGCATTTTTGGAGTCTGAGCAGGGCCCACAGCTGTTCTGTCTCAGCCTGGAGTAAAGAGGAAATGTTTTCTGGGTGCTGAATTGGAGACATTTGGGAGGTATGTGGGTGTTGGAGGGGGCCTATGACTTGTGCCCAAGGACAGGTCATGGTCAATGAGAAAGCCTTTGATGGGAGAGAGTCAGAAATGGAGTCATGAATATGATAATTCAGCTGCCCAGATAGAGACAGACCCTTTGCTGGACCAGTCCTCTTCTATAGTGTAAGATCCACAGGCCAAGGTCCGAGGATATGGAGCTCCCAGGAAGTGGACTGGGATGCATGAGGTATCTAGGGATTAGTGGTGGCCTGTGTGATTTCACTGAAGGAAGCCAGGCAAAATCTGGCAACTGAGTTTTAACAGGCAAGGTTCTAGGCTCCAAATCACAGAAAGCAATTTTGGTTTCTTTAAGCAGAAAAGGATCTTGGAGAGCTCACAAAATAACCAGGAGGGCTGGAGAATCGAGTTTAGAAAGCAGACAAAACAGAGGAGGTCAGTAGTGGTCAGTACCATGGCCAATCCAGAGCTGACCCCACTGCCAAGTCTAGGATACCCTAGCTTACACTGCCACTTCTGGACATGGATAGGAAATGGAATGTCATTGTCATGGCGAGTGCCACCCTCCACCAGAATGGACCCCTGTGATTCCTGAATCTCTGCATCACTAGCTCCTGATGCCAAGTCTTTGGTGGGGGCACATGATTGGTTGAGCCTAACTCAGGAGCCCATGCCAACTGACTATTTGGCCTTTTTAGATTCTCTGGTGGGAGTCAACTAGGAAGATGGAGAATTCCCCACACATGATGGCAGCTGTGCACCTACCTTCCCTGGAAAAATGTTGAGCAGCTGTCCACGGTTCCTCCAGGGACAGCCTGATATTTTCTTTCCCTTCCTCCAGATGGTGCTAGAAGTGTGTGCGTGTGTGTGTGTGTACAGAAAGTATACAAGGTGTGATCATTAAGGTTGCTTGTCAATTTGGCTGGGCCATGATTCTCAGTGGTTTGGCAGTTATGATGTAGTTTGGCAGTCATACAATGATGCAATCACTTCCATGATGAGATCTGATACAATGCAATCACCTCCATGATGGGATCTGCTGTGAGTAGCCAATCAGATGAAACGAGTTTCCTTGGGGGTGTGGGGCCTGTATCCAATATAGGTGGACTTTCTGGCAAGGCTCACAGGCTTTTGCACACTCTGGATCCTGCAGCTGGCTTCTGTTCATCTGACCTCCAATTCATGGGACTTGAGCTAGAGCTTACCTGCCAGTCTTGGAATTTGTTGGCCTCCACAGCTATGTGAGTCAGGAGGAGCCTCTAGCCTGACCCACGGACTTGGGACTTGCCAGCCTCTACAACTACATGAGCCATTTCCTTGATATAAATCCCTCTCTCTCTCTCTGTATATATATATATATGTATAGACGCTTGACTGGTTTTGCTTCTTTGGAGAACCCAGCCTAAGACACAAGGTGAAGATAAGAACCCTGGGTTCAATTCTGAGGCCCCCCTGCCTGTTGATCTTAGACAAGATGTTCACAATCTTGCAGCCCCAGGCCCACTTCATTGCCTGCTGTCCAGTTTTCGAGCATGTAGAGGTAAGTACACAGTAGCTTCTACTGTAGTCTGGACCATCTGGCTGAAAGATGCCCCAAGACTGCCAAAGCCCCAAGTGAAATGAGGCAGTTGGTTCCATGTAATGGATGAGAGTGCAGGGTTTGGAGTCAGAGAGATCTGAGTTTACCAGCTATATGACCTTGTTCCCTTACTTCTCTGAATCTTAGTTTCCTTAGGAGATGTAGTGGCAGGCACTCAGCATCCATTCCAACCTTGTCCTATGGTGCCTCCATGTTCTGCAGCGGCTGAAAGACTAAAAACTACATTTCCTAGACCCCCTTGCAGCTGGGGCCCTGGATGAGAATTGGACTTCACCAATTAGACACACTTGTATGAGGTTGTTGTTAGTTACCATCAAGTCAGCTCCAACTCATGGCAACCCCATGTACAACAGAATGAAATGTTGCCTGGTCCTGAGCCATTTTTACTATTGGTATGTTTGAGTCCATTGTTGAGTACCTTCCAACCAATATTGGACAATATCCTGTTGTGACCCATAGAACTTTTTTTTGTGAAAATATACAAAGCAAAACATATACCTGTTCAACAATTTTTATACATGTAGTTCATTGACGATGGTTACATACTTCACATTGTGTCACCATTCTCACTATCTCTACCTATATTGTTTTACCACTGTTAACTTATACTCTCTGCCCCTTAAAGTTTGCATCTGTGTTTTTTAGAGTTAGTGTAGTCAATTTAAATTCATATAGATAATTCTTTAACAAGGTGCAATGCTCAAGGCAAACATTCTTTATTAATTGAGCTAAACTGTTTAGTTTAAAGATGACTTCATGGGATAGTTTCAGTTCAAGGTTCAAAAGTTGTTTCCAGGCAATAGACTTGGGGGTTCCTTCAGTCTCAATGTATCTAGAAGTTTGGTTTCCGATAAGAATTTTAAGTTCTGTTCCACAATTCTATCCTTTTGATCAAGATCCATCTATTGGGTCCCTGGTGATCCATACGGTTTTCATCGGCTAATTTTTGGAAGTAGATTGACAAACCTTTCTTTCTAGTCAGTCTTAGTCTGGAAGCTGTCCACCACAGGTGAGCCTGCTGGTATTTGAAATACTGGTGGCATAGCTTCCAGCATCACAGCAACATGCCAGCCACCACAGTATGACAAACAGGTGGCAGTATATGAAGTTAAACCGAGAAAATCAAACCCATTGCTGTCAAGCTGATTCCAACTCATAGTGACCTTATAGGACAGAGTAGAACTGCCCCATTGGATTTCCAAGGAGTGGCTGGTAGATTCGAACTGCCCCCCTTTTGGTTAGCAGCTGAGCTCTTAACCACTGTGCCACCAGAGTTAGGGAGGTAGAAATGAGGCAGAGACTACTCTTGGCAAGTAAGGTTCTTGAGACATTAGTCTTCTGGTTTTTTTTTTTTTTTTTTGCAACAACATTCTAGTGCTTTATCAGTCACCGGCTTTGTGGACGTTGAGAGGTATTGTGCTGGCAGTGGCTTCCTGATCCCTGGGTCGTAGCTACAATAGTGTACTCTTGAAATCAACATTTCCAGGAGCATCCCCCTCATTCCCCACCTTCCTAATGGTGGTAGAGATGGGAGCAGTCCTGGTGGACCAGTTCAGTGGGGTTGCGCTGTGAGTCTGGAGCCTGCTCCTCCAGCCCTTCCAATGATTTTGTATGCACCTAATTCCCTATATTAAATCTCTTCCTACTTAAAATAGCTAGAGAGGTTTTCTTTTTCCTGCAACTGAGCCCTGGTATAAGGGTAGCACCCCACTGCTCACAGTGTTGTTGTTGGAAGGAAATGAGACGATGGCTGTTAGACAGCTTTATGAACTATAAAGCCCTTTCCATACATTAGGTGCAGGACTTTGAACAAGTTCATTGTGGTTCAAACCCCTGCTGAGAATTTGCACTTCCACCCCAGATATACTGAATCAGAATCTACAGTTTAACAAGATCCCCAGGTGATTCTTATATATAATAAAAATTGAGAACCACTGCTCTACTAGTGGTTCTCAGAACTGGTCCCTAACCAGCAGCATTAGCATCACCTGGGAACTTGTTAGAAATGTAAATTCTCAGCAGGGGTCTGAACCAGAATGAACCTGTTCAAAGCCCTGGTCAGGTGTTTTAAAAGGAAGAGCATCTCTTTTTTCAGGGGAGATTGTAAATGCTTTTGAAGGCTGAAGGGGCTCTTGTATATATTCAGAGGAATTCCACTTCTCTGCCCACCGTTCCACCACCCATATGTCCGTTTGTCATACTGTGGTGACTGGCATGTTGCCGTGATGCTGGAAGCTATGCCACCAGTATTTTAAATACCAGCAGGGTCACCTATGGTAGACAGGTTTTAGCAGAGCTTCCAGAGTAAGACAGACTAGGAAGAAAGGCCTGGCGATCTACTTCTGAAAATCAGCCAGTGAAAACCGTGTGGATCACAATAGAACATTGTCTGATACGTGTTGGAAGGTGAGTTCCTAGGTTGGAATGGCCATAACAATGGACTCAAGCATGCTAATGGTTGTGAAGATGGTGCAGGATTGGGCAAAATTTCCTTTTGTTGTACATGGGGTTGCCATGAGTTGGAGTCTACTCAACAGCAACTAACAACAACAGCCCACCGTGAGAGCAATGACTGGCACCACAAGTGTGCCACTGGCACTGGGAAGGATTCTCCCCATCCCCAATGCCTGGGCTCCCATCATTAACCCTACAACCGGAATGCTTCTTAGAAGTGAGGATAGCAAGACTCTGTCTTGCTTACTGTGGACATGTCATCAGAAAAGATTAATTAACCCCACTAGTTTGTGTTAAAATGCACTATTTCCTTACCTCCTCCCAATAAAATGGTTTTATTTACAAAACCTTCCCCCACACTACCATTAGATTTGATGAACAGGCTGCCAAAGGATCTCCCTTTCTGTGCTGAATACAATTCTCATGCCTCTGGCATTGGCCCCATTCCTTTAAGAGTTCCCAGAGAAAAGAACTGAGGGAGTGTAATTCTGCCCGGCAGGGTGCTCGAGAAGCAGTTGGAAATAAGGGGGCCCCAAGGCTGGGATTAGGGGCACTGGGCAACCCCAGCATGAGGGTGCTGGGTGTTGGGGGGAGGAGAGGAACACACAATTGAAGAAAAGGGTGAGAGTGAAGGGGGAGCTTGTAGAGACCACACCCTAGGTGGACAGATATTCTCCCTCATAGATCCAAACTAGTCTCCCCACATCACCATCTTGCTCTCCCTCATTCTATTTCCTGCCATAAAATCGGGCCCTCTGTGGAGTAAGGGGTCGGGCAGGTAGCCTTGGGGGCTGTGAAGGTGGGTGGACGCTAAGCTGGGGTTGGCTGCCAAAACCTTCCAGGCTCTCCTCCAGCCCATCAGGGGGCTTGAGGCTGAGTGGGCAAGATAAACGGTTTCAGTGGTTTTCAGGAGCCCTAATCAATTATGAGGCAGTGTGAAGCTCTCCAGGGACAGATAAAGCCAGCCCTGCGCTCCAGGCCCAGTTGGAGCCAACGTTTGTGTGGTTTGGACAAGTTCATGGGGCTTTGCTGGGGCAGTTAACTCTGTTTCCAAACTACAGGACAGAGAGGCAAGCAACCCTGAACCCCAGAAACCACCCCCGAAACGAGTTAAGTGGCCTGTACTCTCTCCCGCACAGTCCCACAAGCTCGGGGCAGAGAGGCTGGGCAGGTCTGGGCCATGCCCCACGCCCTGCTCCCGTTTCCCGCCAGCGCTCGGGTGGTAGACATTTGTAGAAAGGCTCCCTGGCGCAAGGCAGGCTCAGAGACCTTCGCGTTGGGGAACTAAGGTGCTGCAGGAGAGCTCTCTCCGGCTCTGGGTGCTTCTCTGTTTCTGCTTCCTCACTAGAAAGACAAATGACCGCTTTCGGATTCCATCTTCTGCCGCGGACGCCTCCGGGACGCGCAACCCTCCGCTCAGAGGAAGCCCGCGACGCTGGGGACACCGCCTGGAGCCTGTGCGCATAGCACCGGGCTGTTCTCCCTTCCAGCTTGAGCTTTCTTGCTTAACCTTTAAGATGCCAGAAAATCCGGAATGCTCGCGGGCAGGCCCTTGGCTTGGCTCTGGGCGAGGCTGGGCCGCCAGATCCGAGCGCCCCCGGTGGCGGGCACTCCCTGTGCCAGCGTCTGTTGCGCTTGTGTGCGGGAGAGAGAGGCTGTCGGGAGAGGTGGACGGACGCTGGGTCCGCAGGGACCCAACTGACAATGCCCCGTCGTCCCCTGGGAAGCCTGCGCAAGCCTCTGTGGACTACAGCAAAATAGAACCAGGAACACGTGCTTCCTGGGTGGGAAACTCGGGTGCCTGGGACACCTCAGTGGGGCTCGCACCCTCCAGGGACCTTCCTGCCTCCACAGAGGGTGGGGACAGAGGAGGAGGCAGCATGGAGAAAGAGAACGGGAAGTGGGAAGAAACTGGTCACGGAGGAGGCTATTTTTATTCTTTGCTACAGCTGCGTGCGTTTCTCTGACCAACTAGGCAGCGAAAATTTAACTGGCTCCAGCTGAAAACAGGCCCGGAGCTTCACGGGGGTGGGGGATGGGGTGGGGGCTGAGAAGTGCGGAGGAAAGGGGCAGAGAGGGGGAAATCCCTGAGGATTCGGCAAACCGCAGCATCCAGAGGCCATCACTGCGCAGAACAATACCCTGCTGTCCCCACCCCGGCTATCTACACCTTAGCCTTGGGTCTCAGAGGTGGGGGTATCCTTTCCCTTCTGTGTGACATCTTGGGCATGACATAGCCAAGATGGGGGGCCTGGGAGGGTAGCCTTATCCCTTAGGACAGGGGACAGGACCTCCTGGATGGAGTCAGTCACCACCGTCACCATCATCCCCCAGCACCAGGAGAAATGGTGAATGTTTCAAACAGGAAACCAAGACTGAGAGGGCCCTTGTTTTAGTTGCCCTAATGTAAAATACCACCAGTGGGTAGTTTTAAAGAACAGAAATTTATTGTCTCATAGTTCTAGAGGCTAAAAGTTCGCATCAGGGCATTGGCCTAGAGGAGATTCCTACTTGTAAGGAGCCCCAGGTGTTTCTTGGTGTTGCTTGGTGTTCCTTGACTTGTAGAGGGTTCTATATAGGTCTTTTCCCCTTGTGTGTGTCTGTATCTAGTCTGCTTTTTTTATAAGACACCACTCAGAAGTAATTGGGTTTAGGACCCACCCAACACTGGCATGACCTCATTAACATAAAAACCCTATTTCCAAACAGAGTCATATTTGTAGGTACAGGGGTTAGGACTTCAACATAACTTGTGGGGGGATACAATTCAATCCGTAACAGCCTTAGAGTCAGAATCTTTTGTAGCCATGATGGTCTAGGTCCACAGTTCTCAAAGTGTGGTCCAAAGATCCCTGGGGTTCCCCACGTTTTTTTCAGGTCTGTGGGGTGCTCCCTTTTCTAACTGCCAATCTCCATGTGGCCCAATTTTCTTCCTATTACTTCAACCAAAACAACATATCACAACAGATTGAATAATGAAGCAGATATGAGAAAGCAGCTGTCTTGTATTAAGCCAGATATTAAAAAGGTTTGCAAAAATGAAAAACGATGCCACTCTTCTCCCTAAATTTTTTTTTAAATACAGTTGTTGTTTATACATATATGTATATAATCGTGCTGTTGATGTTAACAGATATATTAGTTGTCTATTTCCGGGTAACAAATTTCCCCAAAATTCAGTGGCTGAAAACAGCAAATATTTGTCATCTCCCTGCTTCTCTGGTCAGGAATCTGGGAGCAGCTTAGTTGGGTGGTTCTGGCTCAGGCTGTCTCACTAGGCTATAATCAAGGAGTGGTCCGGGGCTGCAGTCACCTCAAAGCTCAGCTGGGGAAGGAGCCGCTTCCAGGCTCATTCATGTGGCTGTTGGCAGGCCTTGGTTCCTTGCCACCCATGACATGGCAACTGGCTTCCCCCAGAGAGAGTGAGACAGTGCCCAAGACAGAAGCCACAGTCTTTTTATAATCTAATTTTGCAAGTGACATCCCATCACTTCTGCCACATTCAATTAGGGAAAAAAAAAAAAAAAAAAAAAAAAAAACCCGTTGCCATCGAGTCGATTCTGACTCAAAGCAACCCTATAGGACTGAGTAGAACTGCCCCATAGAGCTTCCAAGGAGCACCTGGTGGATTCGAGCTGCCGACCTTTTGGTTAGCAGCCATAGCTCTTTACCACTACACCAGCAGGGTTTCCGTCTATTAGAAGTGGTTGATAATTCCAGCCCACAGTCAAGTGGAGGGGATTACACAAGGGCATGAATGACAGAAGGGAGGGGTTATTGGGCACCATCTTAGAGGCTGCCTACCACACATGTACTATATTTATTATTATTTTTATAGCAACTACTACATAAATATTTAAATTTTGTCTCAGTTTTCATTTTTAATATGGGAAATATTGGTAGACATAGCCCACATAAACAAAAGCTCTCTGGAGTCCTCAATAATTTTTAAGAGTGTAAAGGGGTCCTGAGACCAAAAATTTTGAGAACGACAGTTCTAGATGTTAGGGTATCTACAGGAGAAGTACCTTGGTACTATGTGGAGGCCAGTCCACCCACCCATCCATCCACTCACCTATCCACCCAACCATCCATCCACCCATCCACCCACCTACCCACCCACCCATCCACCCACCTACCCACCCACCCATCCATCCATGCATTCATGTACCCGCTCACCTCTCTACCCACTCACCTATCTACCCATACATTCACCCACACACCTACCAGTATATCCATCCATCCATCCACCCACCCATCCATTCATTCACTCACCTATCCACCCACCCACCAATCCATCCATGCATCCGTCAAGATGTTCCAACCATTGGGCTAGGGCTGATGCTTTAACAGTGAACAAGACTGCCAATGTCTGTCCTATGGAGCTTATAACATTTTAATAGATGAGACCATTAACAAGCAAAGAAGAGTAATTTAAAAATCATAATTTCAGTTTGTGATCATTTAGGCCCCCAAAGCCTAGGGAAGCAGATTATCTGGAATTGGCACCATTTTGGGGGACAACATCCCAGGTGGCCCAGACTGGGGGCGAGGTGGGCCCAGGCTGCAGGGTCCAAGGAGCAGGGAATTCTGAGCCAGAATGATTTGGTGTATCCCAGGTTCTTCATGCCTGCTTAATTTTGAACCCCACTCCACCCTCCAGTTTTTCATAAAAGTATAGCCACCTTTAAATCTCTAGGGCAACCCTGGGAGGAGTTCCATCCAGACTTGCCTTGGAGGCCAGGGTATTCGTGACTGTGCGACTCAGGGTGTTATGGATTGAATTGTGTCCCCCAAAAATGCATATCAATTTGGCTAGGCCAAGATTACCAGTATTGTATGGTTATCCACCATTTTGTCATCTGATGTGATTTTGCTATGGGTTATAAATCCTGTCTCTATGATGTTAATGAGGCAGGATTAGAAGCAGTTATGTTAATGAGGCAGCACTCAATCCACAAGATTAGGTTATGTCTTAATCTCTTTTGAGACATAAAAGAGAGAATCGAGCTGGGGTGGGGGGGGGAGGGTGGGGGGAGGGGGGCTTCATACCACCAAGAAAGTAGTGCCAGGAGCAGAGTGTGTCCTTTGGACCCCGGTCCCTGCGCTGAGAATCTCCTCGACCAGGGGAAGATTGATGACAAGGACCTTCCTTCAGAGCTGACAGAGAGAGAAAGACTTCCCCTGGAGCTGGTTCCCTGAATTTGGACTTCTAGCTTCCTAGACTGAGAGAGAATAAAGTTTTCTTTGTTAAAGCCATCCACTTGGGGTATTTCTGTTATAGCAGCACTAGGTAACTAAGACACAGGGTGAGAGACTCAGTGGAAGATACAACCCATGTGGGTAGAGTTCTGATCTCCTGGTTCAATTTCCCGTTTCTCCTTCTGGAGCTAACCTGACATGCTCTGGCTTTTGTTTTGATCCTGGAGACTCTTCTGTGGTTTACGGTATCCCCTGTGAATTCCTGGGCCAGAGATTCTACCATTTGCGATGCCTCAGGGAAAACGCTAAGACTCATGGAGAGGGCATCAACCTGCCACTCCCACAGATGAGAAGATTGAGCTCTTTTACCCTCTTGTCATTGACGTCTTGGAAGTTTGAGCCGGCAACCTTTTGATGGGAGGAAGTAGGAGTCTGGGGCAGAGAGAGGCAGCAAACTCAGGGTAGAGACGAAAGAGGCTGGCCCTGGGATGGGAGAAGCAGGGGTGGGTGGCTGGAAGGAAGGAGACCATGGATGATGAGTAGGTGACCTTTCCTACTCCAAAGCCTCGCGTTGACCAGTCCTGCTCAGAGGATCAGCTAAGTTAGGAGTCCCCCAACCCCTGAAAACCTTTGAGCATTTTACAGAGGAAATGTGGCTCCCTCCTCCCCACAATGGTTTCATGGTGTGAACTGAGCTCCAGAAGGCCAGGAGGCCCACCCCCTGGAGGAACAGAGCAGCTTTAATCAGTTACACCTGCTTGTCCTGAAGGTGGCCCAGGCCACACCTCTTTGGGATGGCATCAGGAGGGATGCTTTTTGTGGGGGATGAGGGGTGGGGACTTAAAATGTGGCCTCTCTGTGGCCCTGGGACAATTCTACTTCCTGAGATGGTTTCTCCATGCTGTTCCATTGGCTTGAATGTGGGCTTTATTTTTAACAAAATGCTAAAACGATGTGAATATTTGTGTGCAAATTCAACCTCCAATTCGGTTCTTGAGCCCTTTTCCGGAGAGAACAAGGTGTTCTGTTTGGTTTCAGGCCTTCTGGTGGATTAAATTTGTGAACTAATAATAACTAAGGAGCTCTGGTGGCACAAAGGTTAAGCACTTGACTACTGACTGAAACATTGGCGGTTGGAACCCAACAGTGGCTCCATGGGAGAAGGACCAGATGATCTGCTCCCATAAAGATTACAGCCTAGAAAACCCTATGGGGGCAGTTCTACTCTGTCACATGGGGTCGCTATGACTCAGAAATCGACTCGAAGGCACACACCACCACCAACAAATAACTAGCTCAATTGTTCACAATATCAGTGGTTCTCAAATTATAGTCTAGACCGGCAGCATCAGCATCCCTGGAAACTTGGTAGAAATGCACGTTCTCAGGCCCCACCTAGACTTGCTGAATCGGAATCGGAATCTTTGGGGGACAGGGAGGGAGCCTGGGAATCTGTGTTTTAACAAGACCTCCAGAGGATCCTGATGCCCATTCAAGTTCACTGTCCTAAACATAAACCAGTAAAACCAGTTGCCATTGAGTTGATTCTGATTTAGAGCAACCCCATGTGTGTCAGAGTAGAACTGTGCTCCACAGTGGGGTTTTCAATGGCTGATTTTTCGAAAGTAGATCACCAGGCCTTTCTTCCGAGGTGCCTCTGGGTGGACTTGAACCTCCAACCTTTCGGTGAGCAGCTAAGCACATTAGTGGTTTGTACCACCCAGGGACTCCTGTCCTAAACATAAACGTTTATTATCCCCATTGAACAGATCAAGAGAATGAAGCTCAGAGGGGATAGGTAACTCTGCCAGGACCCTGTGGCCAGCAAGTGGGGCACCAGGACTCAGACTTAGGCTTTTCATTAAAGAAACTGTTTTTTCTTTTGTCTCTTCCACTCCCCGCCTCTTTGCCCCCACCCCTCCAGCCTCTTTCAGTCTTGATCTTCTATCCCAGGGGTTCTCGACTTGGCTGCGTATTGACGTCACCTGGGGAGTTTTACAAAATCCTGTGGATGCCAAGCCTCCAGCCTACACAACTGAAGCTGCTGTGTGGCTCAAGCATCGGTTCTTTTTATTCCCTGTTCACAGGCAGCCTCGCCAGCTTCCTCTGCCACTCACAATGACTCTGATGAATGCATTTGCACTAAGGTGTTAGTAGCTGAATGTGTTACCTTTCTTGGGGTATCTCCATTTGAAAAAAAAGGAACAGAGGACATAAAATAATGAATTGCATAAGCTTCCCAGCAAGTGGGAGAGACCAGCTTTTGATCTCCTTTCTCCCACTTGTAGCAGATTTATTGCTCTCACACACCCTGCTAGGAATCTACCCAGCAGACCTGCTCCAACCTAGTCTGAGATTTCTAAATGCTGTGTCTTTTTGAGGAACTTTCCGGACTAGCATTCTTGAATGTTCTTAACCTTGCCCACAGAGGGCTGAGTTTCCAAAACCAGTAACAGTCGATCATTTCCATTCTAACCAGACAGCAAAACCAAAATCATTAAAAAAAAATTCTTTTTTTTCTTAAACATTCTAGAACGAATTCCAAGGCTCTCCTTCCCCCTCAGGCCTTTTCCCACACCCACCCAAACTTACAAAGCCACAGAAACGGAAGTGGTACCTAGGCCATACGTTGTTGTTAGTTGCCATGGAGTCGATTCTGACTCATATGTGCAGAGTAGAACTGCGCTCCACAGGGTTTTCAAGGCTGTGACCTTTTGGAAGCAGATCACTAGGCCTGTCTTTTGAAAGGCCTCTGGGTAGGTTCGAGCTGCCAACCTTTTGGCTAGTAGTCAGCACTTAATCATTTGCTCCACCCAACCGTCTAGGTTAGATAAGAGTAATTTTCCAAATCCCAATTTCAATCAAATCATGTGAGACCTTTAGTGTGACTATCTGTGGAACATAAAAAGATTTAGATGTTGACCTGGGCTGCAGGCCCTTTGATTTTTAAAAGTGAAGAAAATTAAAGCCCACCTTAAAATGATTTTTTTTTTTTTATGGCCGCTACAGTCTCTGCCTCGCTTCCTGCACCTGGTGGGGGACACTGCGCACCTCCGCCCTTCAGGAAACAGCACACTTGTCAGCAGTTGGGCTCCCAGGAACAAAGGCCTTGGTTCATTACCACAGTTTCGACCCTGACATGTTACACCCAGGCCACCTCCCCCAGAGTTCCTCAATTCACACCCAAAATGAAGTGTAATTGGACTTGGACACCTTTGAAGTCCCCTAGCAGATTGCCAGCATTTGGAAATGTCCTTGATTTGCATGGTGAGGACCTGGTTGGAGGTGACTTTTCCCTTCCCCTCATCCCACAGTTTTAAAGACAGAATTATTTTAAATGACATTCCCCAGCCAGGAAGAGTTACCATGGAAGAAATAAAAATTCTCAAAGCCAAAAAAAGAAAAGGAAAAAAAAAAAAAGTCCAATGATTTGATAAATCTCTAATCTGCCCTTTGGCCCAGTTTTTGTTCTGTAAGTGCCACATACGAGGTCATTGTTTCTTCTCAAACTTCTCCCCAGGTTCTCAAGCTGGGGGATGACAAAGATCCAGGAGACTGAGCTAGAAGGTTCTGCAGGCCAGCAGGCTGCTGTCAGAGCTGAAGGAAGAAAGCAACTAGCCCAGCTGCAGGCCTGTGAGGAGGTGAGGGAGGCTGAGGGGGGCTGAGGGAGGTGGTGTGTTGACTGGGAATCATCTATCTTCCTTCCTAGCTGAGCAAGGGCTGCTCTGCCGAAATCAGAAATCACGCACAGTCCCAGGAATAAGCAGGCCTGTGTGCCCTGCGGGTGTAAAGCTTGATAATTTCCTGCAAGCCAGAGAAAGGGCCTGCCTGGTGGACTCATATGGGCAGCCTATAGGAAGCCCCTGAGAAACCAGCTTGGTAGGCCCTTTTCCTCTGGAAAGCAAGCTGTCCCCAGTTTGCAGCCACCCCCCAATTTGTCTGCCTCTGTGAGCTTGGGAGTTCCTCAGGGGCAGCCCTGCTCTGAAGCAAATGATCCCCTTTCATCTACAACAGCACTGTCCAAGAGAACTTATTGCAATGGTGGAAATGTTCTATATCTGCGATTTCCAATATGGTAGCCACTGGTCACACGTGGCTATCAAGCGCTTGAAAGGTGCCTAGTATGACTGAGGAAACGAATTTTAAATTTTATTTAATTTTAATTAATTTAAATAGCCACATGTGGCTACTGGTGACTGTACTGGACAGCACAGATCCAGATGCTCAAATAAAATCCAAAAGTGGATGCTCCAGTGTCTTAGTTATCTGGTGCTGCTGTAACAGAAGCACCGCAAGATGGTGTGTTTAAAGAACTGAAATTTGTTTTCTCATCATGCAAGGAGGCTAGAAGTCCAAATTCAGGGCACCGGCTCAAGAGAAGGCTGTCTCTCTTTCTCTGTTGGGTCTGAGGGAAAGTCCTTGTCTCTTTCATCTTCTGTAACCCCAGCGTTCCTGGGCTCCTTGGTGATCTCCACATGGCGTCTGTCTTCCCCCATTTGTGCTTTTTTTCCCTTCTGTGTCTAATCTGCTCCTTATAACTCAGAAGTGATTAGGTTTAGGACACATCCTGCACAGATATGGCTTCATTAACTTAACAGAGAAAACCCTATTCCCAAAGGGGATTACATCTACAGGTATAAGGGTTAGGATTCCAACATGTATTCTGAGGTACACAATTTAACTCCTAACACCCAGGTAGAGGGGTATGTGGTGTTGACTATCGACTCTCCCAACAGACCATCAGAAAATCTTCTCTATCAAGCAAAGCTAAGCTTATTAGACCTACTTCAGTAAGGAAGACTACCTCCTTGACAAAATGTTAGTAATGTCACAAAGTGGGGAACTTAGGGAGGGTATTTATAGCATTTTAGAGTCTGGGTTAGGTATTTTTAGGGGCAGAGTTTATGAAAAAATAGTATTGGATTGGTGAACACAGTCAAACAAAGATCCTGTAGTAAGTCTTGATGAACAGCCTGTTAGTCTTGATAAGGAGCTATTTTCGTTGGTTCACAGTCTTATCTTCCAGGAGCAAGTATTTCCTAGAATAAGTAGCTAAGTTATTTTTTGCTTGTTTTTATTGTTGTTGTTAGCTGGCATCAAGTCGGCTCTCGACTCATGGCGACCCCATGCACAACAGAACAAAACACTGCCTGGTTCTGAGCTATTACCATGGTCCGCTGCAGATCAGACTGTTGTGATCCATAGAGTTTTTTTTTTTTTAGTATTTTTAAAAAATATTTTATTTTGTTGTTGAGAATATACACAACAGAACATACACTAATTCAACAGTTTCTACATGTACGATTCAGTGACATTGATTACATTCTTTGAGTTGTGCAACCATTCTCACCCTCCTTTTCTGAGTTGTTCCCCCCCATTAACATAAACTCACTGCCCACTGAGTTTCCTACTTAATCTTTTGAGTTGCTGTTGTGTCAATTTGATCTCATATAGATAGTTCTTAAAAGAGCACAATGCTCAAGGCAGACATTCTTTCCTAGTTAAGCTAAACTATTGTTTGATTTTTAAGAAGATTTTGGGGGATGTTTTTGCTTTAAGTTTTAAACATTATCTCGGGGCAATAGTTTTTGGGGTTCATCCAGCCTCCACGGCTCCAGAAAGTCTGGATTCCATGAGAATTTGAAATTCTTTTCTGCATTTTCTCCCTTTTTATCAGGATTTTTCTATAGCATAGGGTTTTCACTAGCTGATTTTCTGAAGTAGATCGCCAGGCCTTTCTTCCTAGTCCACCTTAGTCTGGAAGCTCTGCTAAAACTTACTGAGCATCATAACATGCAGGCCTCCCTCCACTGACAGATGAGTGGTGGTTGCACGTGAAGTGCTTTGGCCGGAAATTGAACCTGGGTGTCCCACATGGAAGGTGGGAATTCTACCATCGAACCTCTAATGTCCTCTGCTTTTTCTTAGTATTATTTAAACACAGGGACAGGAAGGTATGCCTGGTCCCAATATTATTTAACATAGGGACAGGGAATAACAAGTTATCCCAAAACTTAGTGACTTTAAACAATCAACACTTCTTATCTCACAGGCTTGGGTTGGGTTGTCGCATGAAGTTGCAGTCATGATGTTGGCTGGGGCTGCCAACAGTCATCTGAGAGCTTTATGGGGCTGGTGTATCCACATCTAAGGTGACTCACTCACAGGGCTGGTAAAATGGTGTTGGCTGTTGGTAGGGGGGTTCAGTTCTGCAGTACAGTTAATTGCTTTTATATGGCCCTTCTAGGCATGGTCTTATAATTCCCATGAAATGATTGGGTGGGACTATGCAAATAAGTTCCCTGTGGCCCACTAAGAGGATTGGATAGTCCGCTAATGCAAATAAGGTGCATGAAACCCTTGCGGGGGTTGCTAATACAAATAAGGTGTATGGAACCCTTGTAGGGGATTGGTCAGTTTTGCCATCCTCCTAGTCTTAAAAAGCCAGTCCCACAGGTTAGGAGGGACCTCACTACCATCAAGAAGAAGAGCCAGGAGCAGAGCACATCCTTTGGACCCAGGGTCCCTGTGCTGAGAACCTCCTAGAACCAGGAGACAGAGCTGTGACACTGGAGAGCTGTAACACTGGAGACGGCAGCAGCATGAGACCGAAGTCGCATGGGACCAGCAGATGGCTGCAGTTGGCTGGCTGACCCACAGAGTGAGAGAGCTGAGTCCCTGTGGGTAGGAGGCTTCCTGGCAGAGTGAGGTGCCTCCGGGCACTTATCAGCAGAACTAAAGAGCTTTGTAATACTTGCCCGAGCAGGGCAGAGGCCAGGCCCGAGCAGGGGCTGAGGCCAAGAGCAAGGGCCAGCAGCAGACAAGGCTGAGAGTGAGGCTTGTCTCAGAGTGAGGAGAAGGAGCTGAGATGTTGGAAGTTGTCCTGACTGATGAATTGTATCCTGTCTCCTGAGTTGTTCCTGTTACTTACAAGTTAATTCTGATTCTAGATTGTAACCTGTTACTTCCCTAATAATAATTTTCTGGAGTTAGAAAACCAAAAGGGAGGAACACACTCGGCATTTCTCAAGCTAAAAGAACTGAAGAAAAAAATTCAAGCCTCAAGTTGCAATACTGAAGGATTCTATGGGCAAAATATTGAACAATGCAGAAAGCATCAAAAGAAGATGGAAGAAATACTGAGTCACTGTACCAAAAAGAATTGGTTGACGTTCAACCATTTCAGGAGGTAGCATATGATCAAGAACCAATGGTACTGAAGGAAGAAATCCAAGCTGCACTGAAGGCATTGGTGAAAAACAAGGCTCTAGGAACTGAGTGAATACCAATTGAGATGTTTCAACAAATGGATGCAGCACTGGAGGTTCTCACTCACGTATGCCAAAAAGTCTGGAAGATAGCTATCTGGCCAACCAACTGGAAGACGTCCATATTTGTGCCCATTCCAAAGAAAGGTGATCCAGCAGAATGCGGAAATTATTGAACAATATCATTAGTATTACATACAAGTAAAATTTTGCTGAAGATAATTAAAAAACGGTTGTTGCAGTACATTGACAAGTAACCGCCAGAAATTCAAACTGGATTCAGAAGAGGATGTGGAACGAGGGATATCATTGCTGATGTCAGATGGATCTTGGCTGAAAGTAGAGAATACCAGAAAGATGTTTACCTGTGTTTTATTGACTGTGCAAAGGCATTCGGCTGTGCGGATCGTAACAAATTATAGATAACATTGCAAAGAGTGGGAATTCCAGAACTCTTAATTGTGCTCATGTGGAACCTATATATAGACCAAGAGACAGTTGTTTGAACAGAACAAGAGGATATTAAGGGTTTAAAATCAGAAATGGTGTGCTTTAGGGTTGTATCCTTTCACCATACTTAAATCTGTATGCTGAGCAAATAATCTGAGAAGCTGAACTATATGAAGAAGAACAGGGCATCAGGATTGAAGGAAGACCCATTAACAACCTGCAATATACAGATGACACAACCTTGCTTGAAGAAAGCAAAGAGGACTTGAAGCACTTACTGATGAAGATCAAAGACTACAGCTTTCAGTAGGAATTGCACCTCAACAAAGAAAACAAAAATCCTTACAACTGGACCAATAAGCAACATCATGATAAATGGAGAAAAAATTGAAGTTGTCAAGGATTTCATTTTACTTGGATCCACAGTCAACGCCCGTGGAAGCAGCAGTCAAGAAATCAAACGACATATTGCATTGGGGAAATCTGCTGCAAAAGACTCCTTTAAAGTGTTGAAAAGCAAAGATGTCACTTTGAGGACTAAGGTGCGCCTGACTCAAGCCCTGGTGTTTTCAATCGCCTCATATGCATGTGAAAGCTGGACAATGAATAAGGAAGACTGAAGAGGAATTGACGCATTTGAATTATGGTGTCAGCAAAGAATATTGAATATACCATGGGCTGCCAAAAGAATGAACAAATCTATCTTGGAAGAGGTACAGCCAGAATGCTCCTTAGAAGTAAGGATGGCAAATCTTCATCTCACATACTTTGGACATGTTGTCAGCAGGGACCAGTCCCTGGAGAGGGATATCATGCTTGGTAAAGTAGAGGGTCAGGGAAAAAGAGGAAGACCCTCAACAAGTTGGACTGACATAGTGGCTGCAACAATGGGTTCAAACACAGTGATGATTGTGTGGAAGGCGCAGTGTTTTGTTCTGTTGTACATAGGGTCGCTATGAGTCGGAACCGACTCAATGACACCTAAAAATAGCTTCCCTAATAAACCGCATAATCATGAGTTTGGTCTGTGAGTTCTGTGTGGCCATTTCAACAAATTATTGAACCCAGCAGAGAAGTAGAAAGTGCTGTGGGAGGGACAGCCGGTGTCAGAATTGGTGAAAAGTTTGCAGAGTGGAGGTATGTCTGACCTCTACCTCATAGGAATCAGCTTTGGGCTCATGATGATGCTGGTTCTCCTGTCTCCTCCCCCTGAAATTAAATGAGGCCTATTGCTACCATTTTGCAAGTTCCTTGCCATGTGGGCCTCTCTAATGGGGCTGCTTGAGTATCCTCATGACATGGTAGCTGGCTTCTCCCAGAGCAAGTGATTCAAAAGAAAGCCAGATGGAACTTGAAATGTCTTTTATAACTTAACCCCTTGGAAGTCTCACCTCATCGTTTTCACAGTATCCTATTGGTTACACAGTCAGCCCTATTAAATGTGTGAGGTGACTACTCAAGGGAATTAATATTAGAAGGTGAGAATCACAGGGACAGGGAATTATATGGTTTCAGTTCTCAGTGGCAAGGAGGTGGAGGTTCCTGGGTTTCAGAGCTAAAAAGTAGCTATGACTGGCTTGCATATGTATATGGGGGAGTCCACCAACTGACCCAACCTCCCACACCTTTTCATGGCACATTGTTCCATTTGCTATCTCTACATAAGGAGTTACCCCAAAATTTAGCAACTTCAAACAGCCGTTTTCTTATGCTCATACTCTATGGGTCAGGAATTCAGACAGGGCACAGTAGGGATAACTTGTCTGTGCTCCATAAAGTCTGGGGCCTCAGCTGGAAAGACTCAAAGACTGGTGATCATGTGATGCTTGAGGCTGGAGTCTTCTGAAGGTGCAATCATTTACATGTCTGGCTCCTGGGCTGGGAGGACTCCATTCAAGGGAGAGCAGGAGAGCAGGAGTGGAGGAGGTAGGGATGATAGATGAATGGTTTTCCTTCTGAATGTTTAGAGGCAGCAGTGCTGTAAGGAGGCGAAGGTGTTTGCTCAGTGTTCTAGGGCCAGAAAGAGGACCTAGAGAGTCGGAGGCCATGAGGTCACTCACAGAGGGAGCCTGGCCACAGCTTATCTGTGGTGAGGCCCCCACTGCTGCTTGTCTCCCAGGCAACCTACTCTGCTGAAAACACTTGGCAACAACCTCCTAGGTTGCAGGTTACCAAGCACTTGCACATATTTAATTGCACATTTAATTGTCTAAGTGGGTATTATTGTTCCCATTCTACAGATGAAGGTTTGGTATCAGAGAGGTTTGGTATCTTCTCCCAGGTCAAGGTGGCAGAGCCAGGCCTGAAACCTGGTTCTCCTAACTCGTGAGTCGAGTCTTCTCTCCAACACATGTCCCTGCTTTCTATGTCTCACAGCTCCCTTGAAAGCCACTTATATTGCCTCTAGTTCACAATTTTTTTTTTTTTGGACTGGGGGATCCTGACAAGTGTATTGAAGTGCATGTGGAGATTCAGGTTGGGATGGGACACAGACAGCAGTCACCAATCAGAAACAGGGTTGGTGAAGGCAGGCTGACATGGCTGGACTGCATTCTTGGAAACCCATTAGGATGACAACGATCTTGGAAAAAGTCCCCACCAAAGCAAGTGCAAGTTCACAGAGATCTTGATAACAAGGCTTTCTGCTGTCTCCCTTTTCTGGTGCTCCATGTTCAGGAACTTGACTCCCCCTTTCTTATTCTTGTCCTGTTTATTGCCCACCCCCACCTCACAGGCCCCCCTCCCCCGCCACACTCTTTCTCGATGATGGTTCTCTTTTCCAGGGTTGGGTGGCCAGGGTGGCTGATGCAGTACCAGGACCCAGAAGGGAGCTACGCATTTCATCCTCTTATTCCTTCCCCAGCTCCCCTTGCAGCTGGAACACCTAAGTGCTTTCTGCAACAAGCTCTCTAAACGATTGGAACTTTCTCCCAAATCAGCACTTTTTCATGCTACATTAGCATTTATTGGTTTGATATTTACATTTGGCAAAGGAGCACCCAGTCCCTGGGTCCCTGGGAACATGCACCATCAACTAAAACAAACTCTAATTGTCATTCACTTCCTTCTCTCCCCCCACCCCCAATCTGCCATCAGCCTAGTCCTTCCCCCACCCCCAGGCCATTAAAAAAAGTTCGGAGGGGTTATCTTCACAGACCAAAAGGTCTTGCTGATAAACAAGGCCCAGTGCCTAGAGGAGAAAGAGGGTTTTCCAAAACAAAAGGTCTAGCAGGGAAGATCTGAATTTGTATTGCAGTAATGTATGGACTTGTGATCAGGAGGGACCAGTCCCTGGAAAAGGACATCATGCTTGGTAAAGTAGAGGGTCAGCAAAAAAGAGAAAGACTCTCAACAAGATAGATTGACACAGTGGCTGCAACAATGGGCTCAAGTATAACAGTGATTGCGAGGGTGGCACAGGACCTGGCAGTGTTTCCTTGTGCTGTATGTGGTGTTGTGGGGTTGCTATGGGATCCAACTAGTCAGCACTTAACAACAACAACAATGCATATGCATGATAGTCTGCTATTGGGGTATAATCTCCTTGAGGGCAGGGATCTGTTTGAGGTCTTTGTGTTACTGCCCATTCCCCTCCAGGGCCAAGGACCAAGCTATGCAAACAGTAGGTTGTTAATGAGCAAGTCTACTCTGGAATTAGTAGGAAGTCCAGCCCTCCCTGCCTCCCTCTAACTGCTGCAGTGGGGGAGGGTGGAAAAATTCTCCAGAGAATTAGAGGGGAATGGGGGCTGTGTGGTAAAGGGGCAAGTTCTCCCTTCTCCCTTTCAAAAATCCCTACAGATTTGGCGGAGGAGTCCAGCCCTTCCAGGTTGTGGTGAAGGAAGAAAACTGTGTGGCCTTCTGAGCTAGGCCTGGCTCTGAAAGTCAGCACTGCTCTGTGACTGGCGCCCTGCAACTTATTCCACCCCTCTGGGCCTCAGTTTCCTTTTTGGTAAAATTGGGATAATGGTCGTGCCTTCCCTCCTGGGCTGGTTGGTTGTACAGATTAATTGAGATCGGGTGTGTAAAGGCTTAAAGTACCCTGCCCGGCACATCATAGGCTTAGGAAATGGTGGTTACTGTTAGTTATTCCTACCTGTCGCTCCATGTCTTGTGGGAGTTGAGGCCTAAGTGTAAACGGTAACTCCTCAAAGGCCTCTCAGTATATATTATATTGTACCCTGTGGTTTTCGAAGGGCAGGTTCTCCTATTAACCTTAGAGCCTCGCCACTCAAAGTGGTCTCCAGACCAGCGTTAGCGTCACCTGGGAACCTCTTAGAAATGCAGACCCTCAGGCCTCACCCCAGACCTCCTGAATCAGAATCTGTATTTTAATAAGATCCCCAGGTGACTTGTGTGCACACTAAAATTTGGGAAGCACTTTCGAAAACTCCCGTGATATACAGGCAATGTGGAAATGACTATTCCCATTTTGAGGATGAGAAATCGTCCTCAAAGAATAGATGACTTCCTTTGCCCAAGCTCATGAGTTGTCTAGAAGTAAGGAGAGGCCTCGTGATTCCTGTGTGTCCTGGATACTCTTCTCTGCCGGGGGTTGCTCCTTGAAGGCTCAGCACACTCCAGGGGAGGGTGGAGGTGAAGGGGGTCACGAACAAGGGTTTCATCTGCAGTCACAGCTCCATGAAGGAGACAGGGCTGCCTGCCTGCCGCTGCTGGGGCACTGTCTGGAGTCTACCCTATGGAATACGGGGTATTGGTCCGCGGGCTTGAGTGGAATAACAAGGAGGCCAGGGAAAAATGTCATGTCAACTAGCACAAGCATTCCTTTGTTAAAGTAGAATGTTTAAAAGGTTAAACAACCTGACTCTCAGGCAAATATAAAATAATCATATGTCAAAAATTTTATTTAACTCATTAATTAATGAGGGAACCTATAAGATGTTAAAACTGGTTCCAATGAAAATGTGAGGCGCTAAGTATTTATAAGCAATTTAATAAAAAAATGTTAGCGGGGTTGGAAATTATTTGCATCTCTGCCAGACAAAAATCTACAAGTTAACCTTTGCCCCTACGCAGTTGTAAAATAGCCCAGTCAATAAGAAATCAATCAAAGGTGCAAGCCTAGCGCTGCACTGAAAGAATACCCAGTAATCTCGTTTGTCTATTTCCAATTTTGGATAATTTTTTCTGACACTACCCTCAGTTAGTCCTTGAGATCTGGAAATAGCTGTTGCCTGGGAATTACTCTTGGAATGGAATGCGGGCCTTGGAGGAAAAGGAGGGAGGGAGATGAATAAGCCCCTCCTGTCTCAGATCTGGAGTGTATTTCCCCGTCCGCATTTCCTCTGTCCTGTGGAATATGGAGCAACTGCCCCCAGAGGGTGTGAGTTCGCATTGTGCACGAGAGACCCTTCACAGGAAGGAGACAACGAGGCCGGCTCTCAACTCCTGTTCTCTTTAACCTTGGCTACTGCACAGAGGGGAATGATATATCCGCAAGCATATGCAGTTTTGTCAAAAATATTTTCCCCTCCCGTATAGTTCCTGCCAATATTGTTAATCTGTGGGTTGACTTCAGACCAAAATAAATCTTCCAGCCCTGGCCACCAGCTAGCTAATTTTACTTTGTAACCAGGGAATAGAAAGTCTGGGCCCTTGGCCTACCATTCTGTGTTTATTTTGCTTTCTTGCTGCTGCAGTTTGAAAATCACATTTGGACAGGTATACCCTCTATGCAAAAGAACAGCAACTGAGAGGAATAGCACCAGAGATGGATGGATTCAAAAAGGAACATTTCACCATTACCCTTCACATTGTCGTCTCTTCTCAGGTTTCTAATGTCCCCATTGGCCTCATCTTTGATGTCTGGAGTTATAAAATGTGCCAAAAAGCAGAAGGACACATGACCATTCGGGGAAAATTTTCTTAGGGACTTGAAGAAATTTCCCTTGAAATTTCAGTACGTGAGTGGGCTGTGCATGGTCTCTGTCTTTGGTGCTGGGTACATTCTATCAGTCCCCTTAGTCACTACCTAAGAGAACTTAACTCTGGGCTCTCTGACCAATCCCAGAGGAAGCAAGTGGGTAGACCTTTAACATGTCAGTTCCGGAAGGGACCTTAGAGGGCATCTAGTCCAACCCCGTCACCTGAGAGGGCAGAATTTTCTAGTGATTGGAGCCAAACTTGGTGGCGCAGTGGTTAAGAGCTCAGCTGCTAACCAAAAGGTCGGCAGTTTGAACCCACCAGCCACTCTGCGGGGGAAAGATGTGGCAGTCTGCTTCTGTAAAGATTTGCAGCCTTTGAAACCCTATGGGGCGGTTCCACTCTGTCCTATAGGGTTGCTATGAGTTGGAATCGACTCAACGGCAATGGGTTTTGGTTTGGGAGCCAGACAGTCTCAGTTTGTATCCTGACTCCACCACTTACTAGCTTTTTGACCTTGGACAAGTTACTACCCTCTGCCTCAGTTTCTTCATCTGTAAAATGGGAATAGTAATAATTGTACCTACCTCATAGAATTGTGTTGCTGTTCTTAGCTGCTGCCAAGTCAGCCCTAGATTCATGGCAACCCCATGAACAATGGAACAAAATGCTGCCCAGTCCTGCACCATCACCATGATCTGTTGTGATCCATAGGGTTTTCATTGGCAGATTTTCAGAAGTAGATCACCAGGCCTTTCTTCTTAGTCCATCTTAGTCTGTAAACTCCGCTGAAACCTGTTCAGCATCATAGCAACATGCAAGCCTCCTTTGACAGATGGGTGGTGGCTCCGTATGAGGTGCATTGGCTAAGGATTGGAACTGTGTCTCCCATATAAACCAAAAAACCAAACCCGTTGCCGTCGAGTCGATTCTGACTCCTAGCGACCCTATATGGAAAGTGAGAATTCTACCCCTGAACCACCTACTCCCCCACGTAGGATTGTAGTGAGGACTAGATGAATTAGCACCAAGAACACTGCAAAGCATACAGTAAGCACTTGATAAGATGAGAAGATGAGGCTCAGAAAGAAGTAACCTCCTCAAAGTCAACCAGGGCGTTGGCAAACTGAGTTGGACCCTGTGAAAAAAGAGGAGAGGTTATTGCCTCTTGGAAATTCTGACTAATAATTGTTTTCTTTGCCTGTGTAACGTCAGCCTCGCTCAACACGTGGAGAGAACCCTAATCTGGAAGTCAGGGCAGTGCATTCTAGTCTGGGCATGCTTCTAACTGACAGTGGCTTTACTGGTCATTAGTTGTGGGCTGAATGGTCTCTGAGGTTTGTGTTGGTACTAACATCTTATACTTCAAAATTAAGGTCTGCACCCTCCATACAAGCCACGCCTGTCTTTTCTTGTAACATTCTTTTCACTAATTTTCCCCCCATTTCCCTCTGACATTTTGCCCAACTGTATCCTGTGGGCATCAGTAGCCAGTTTCTTCTTGGCTCTCCCACTCTGTCCCTCTCCTCCTTCCTCCCCCACCCCCCGCTAGGACAATTATGGTCTTCAACTGCCCCACACCTGAGCCCTGCAGTTGCTATATTTAAGTTGATTATACACTGTCAGTATTGTGTCCTAAATTACCCTGTAGATGCCTTGAAAGTAGGGACTTGATTTATTCCTCATCATGACCCACTTTGAGGACTTAATAGAGTGCTCTTGGCCAAGTGGCTTATCCATTATGGTTTGTTGACTGGCTCTAAAAAGAGTTGGGCTGTTGGATGAAATCTTATATCGTCAAGACTTCCTCCGGTACATTCAGTACAGCTATCATAGCTGTCCTTTGTTTGAGAGGAAGCCAGTATTATCAAACTTGAAAACCTAATAAAAAGGGTATTTTAGAGAAATTAAATGTCAAACTTGATGTTAAGATACCACTTATTGGTGAAATCAGACATTACAGTCCAGCTCTATTAGACCTTATAAATGCCTGCATACAAGTGAGTGGAGATTGAAATGCTGGGAGCTGAGAATGTAGAGTCAGGTGTGGCCTAGAGAAATATCTTTTGAACTAGATTGATCCTAAGGGTGAGGGCTAATAGCAGAGAGGAGTTCTAGAGTAAGATAAATACTACTGAGCACTCTAAGGAAAAGCAAATATTTGAGGACAAATGTTTGGGGACATTAACTTCTATAATCTATAATACTAGCTGATGCATATATAACAAGCAACTGCCAATGTAATCCTGACTTTCCCAAATCTTTGTCCTTCGTCAAAGTTGTTGGAGACCAACGTAAAATTCTACATTGGAGAGCAAGAAAAAAAGAGGTTTCGCTATATAATTGAGACAGGTTGTATATTCCAAAGATGGTTGCAACAACATCTCACATGCTTTTCTGCAATGTCACCTGCCAGTTCCCCATTCAGTAGAGAAGTCCCTTGAATCTGGGTGGGCCTGTGGCTACTTTGACTAACAGAATGAGGTGGAAGTGACACTGTGCAGCTTCCACCTGGGCCTATTAGGATATTTACTCTTGAGACGTTCGTTCTTGGAACCCAGCCACCATGCTGTGAGAAGGCCAATCTACATGGAGCGGCCACATTATAAGGCACTCCGGCTAACAGTCCCAGTTAAGTTCCCAGCCAGTAGTCAACTCACGTGGTTCCAGTCACGTGATTGCACCATCTTGGACGTCCAGCTCAGTTAAGCCTTCAGATGACTCCAGCCCTGACACCTGACTGCAACTGCATGAAAGATCTGGAGTGAAAACCCATCAGCTGAGCCCAGTCAACTCATAGAACTGTGAGATAATATAAATTGTTGTACTAAGCTACTAGGTTTCGGGGAAGTATGCAACAGTAAGTAACCAGAACAATAGCAACTTTGGTTAGACTCGTATGTCATAGGATGAGACACAATGAGGCATATTTTTTAAATCTTGGATTCAACTTTAGGGCAACTGAGTCCCTGAAGTCACAGCTGCTGCCTCCAATCAAAACACTATCACTGCACTTCCTGAGAGAGAGAGAGAGCACTTCTTGGCAGGTTTCCCTTTGCAGTTCTCACCTGTGTGATTGTGGAGCTCAGAGTCTCTCTCACATTGTAGCGTGGAACTTGGTGCCTTATTTGCAGACCATGAGAGAAGAGCCTATCCTGTTGTCTCCAGAAGATTTCAGGGGTGGGACTGTGCCTAACATAGCAAAAATCCATCAGAAAAACTTTATTGATTTATAATTTACATACAGTAAAATACTATACCCATTTTAACAAATTTTGACAAATCTAGGCACCCATGTAACCACCACCACAATCAAAATATAGAACATTTTTATCACCCTAGAAGGTTACTTTGTGTCCCCTTTGCAGTCAATTCCCTCCTCCCATCTCCAGCCCCAGGCAAGCACTGATTTGCTTTGTGACTATAGACTAATTTTTGTCTTTTCTGGTATTTCGTATAAATAGAATCATGCAGGATGGACTCTTTTTGTGACTGCATAATACTTTGTTCAGCATAATACTTTTGAGTTACATCCATATAGTTGTGTGTATCAATAGTTAATTTCTTTTTATTGCTGAGTAGCATTTCATTGTATGGATATATCACCATTTGTGTATTCATTTTCCTGTTGACCTTTGGGTTGTTTACAATTTTGGGCTATTATGAGTAAAGCTGCTATGAACATTTGTGGGGCATATGTTTTCATTTTTCTTGAGTGCTATTACTTGGATACGTCAATTGTATTTTTAACTTGATAGGATACTGACAACTTGTTTAACAGGCTCACCAGCAAAGTATGAGAGTTCCAGTTGCTCCATAACCTCATCAACACTTGATAGTCTTCTTACTTGTAGCATCCCTGGTAAGTGTAATAGTACCTCATTTGCACACAGGTTTTTAATTGTCATCCCCAGTAGATGTGAGCAGGGACTTGCTTTTTCACTGCTGTATCCCCAGCTCCTGGAACAGTGCCAACACCTGGAACAGCTTCCAACACCTAGAACAGCGTGCAATAAATGTTTTTTGAACAAATGAGCTCATGTTTCCCTAAGGTTTTGTGTATTTCTGTAAGATTGATTTCTGTAGAGGGTATTGTGCACAGAGGATTTATGCACTTATAGTTGTGAGAGATACTGCCAAATTGCTTTTCAAAAAATACTGAACCAATTTAATCTCCCACTGACATTGGTTAGTGTCAATTGTTTAAATTTTTTTCCAATCTAACAAGTTAAAAATGGTATTTCATTTTGGTTTTAATTTTGCATTACTTTTATCATTGAGTGAAATTAAGCATCTTTTCATATGTTTATGAGCCTTTTGTACTTCTTCATCTGTAATTTGTTTTCCTATATTTTGCCTATTTTTATCAGACTATTTTTTTCTAATTGATTCATAAAAACTTTTTTATTAGCAATGTTTTGTCCGTTGTCTATGTTGTAAACCTTTAGGGGAGTGACAAGCAAGACGGTCCCATGATGACTCTGGAAGTCTCCTCATGGTGCCTGCTGGCACTCAGGCCCCCTGCCTTCCCCTTAGTATGAGTGGCTGTGACTGAACCCAACTTTGCACTGGGCTGAGGACTCCCATTCCTCCAGCATGTTTGCTCCCAAGTCTTGACCGTTTATTCTCCGTATGCAAAGCCACTCATGCTTATACAATGAAAAGGTAGAGTATGGAGTGGGGAGGGGCAGGGTCCCTTCCCTGGATCACAACCCCACCATGTATTTAGTATCCACAGCCCCTGCACTCTCTCTGTGAGCTAAGGAGGTCACAGGGTACATGTGTGATCTCATCTTACTGAACATTGACTTGAAATTTTTCCCAATAAAACCTTCTCCTTATACCCCTTCCATCCCATCCATGTGACATTGTGGTGTTTGCCTTCATCTTCTTCTCCACACAATTTCTCCCAGTCTGTCATTTATATTAGATATTGCTTGTGATGCCTTTTTTTTAAGGTTTTACTTTTATATAGTCAGCTCTGTCAATCTTTTTCATGACTTCTAGATTTTATGTCTTGCTTAGGAAGGCTTGCCTCACCCCAATAGTGGAAAAATACTCTTTTGTATTTTCTTCTAGCACTTTTATAGGTTTTTAGTGTTTGGCTCCTTAATCCACCTGGAATACACTTTTGGATGTGGGGATGCCTACCTTCCAATGATGAACAGCAGAGTTTCTGTCCTTGGAGCTGCTGTCTGAGTGTAAAGTTACTGTACTGTATTAGTTACCTTTGCTGCATAACAAATTACCCCAAAACTTAGTGACTTAAAACAAACAAACATTTATTATCTCATAGTTTCTGTGGGTCAGTGTGATGGTTAAAATTGTGTGTCAACAGAAGAAAACATTCTTTGATGGTTACAGGGGTGGGGAGGGAGGGTGAGGGTTATTTACTAACTAGATAGTAGATAAGAATCATTTTAGGCGAAGGGAAGGACAGCACACACTACAGGGGAAGTCAGCACAACTGGACTAAACCAAAGCTAAGAAGTTTCCTGAATACAATCAAATACTTTGAGAGACAGAGTAGCAACGGTAGGGGTCTGGGGACCCATGCTTTCAGGGGACATCTAGGTCAATTGGCATAACAAAGCTTATTAAGAAAATGTTCTGTATCCTACTTTGGTGAGTGGCGTCTGGGGTCTTAAAAGCTTGCAAGCGGCCATGTAAGATGCATCAATTGGTCCCAACCACCTGGAGTAAAGGAGAATGAAGAACACCAAAGACACAAGGAAAGTAGTAGCCCAAGAAACAGAAAGGGCCACATAAACCAGAGACTTCACCAGCCTGAACCAGAAGAACTAGATGGTGCCCAGCTACCACCAACGACCGCCCTGACAGGGAACATAACCGAGAGTCCCTGATGGAGCAGCAGAAAGATGGGGTGCAGAACTCAAATTCTAGTAAGAAGACCAGACTTAATGGTCTGACTGAGACTGGAGGTACCCCGGAAAGTATGGCCCCTGGACTCTCTATCAGCCCAGAACTAAAACAATTTCCGAGGCCAACTCTTCAGACAGGGATTGGACTGGACTGTGGGACATAAAGTGATACTCGTGAGGAGTGTGCCTCTTAGTCAAGTAGATATAAGAGACCAAAGGGGCAGCTTCTGTCCAGAGGTGAGATGACAAGGCAGAGAGGGTTAGGAGCTGGTTGAATGGACATGGGGAATCAGGGTAGGAAAGGAGGAGTGTGCTGTCACAGAATGGGGTGAGCAATTAGGGTCACATAACAATGTATGTATAAAATTTTGTATGGGAGACTAACCTGAAATGTAAACTTCATTTAACGACAACAATAAAAAAAAATTGTGTGTCAACTTGGCTGAGCCATGACTCTCAGTGTTTATATGTGATCACTCCCGTGATGGGATCTGCTGTGAGTAGCCAATCTGTTGAAGCAAGCTTCCTTGGGAGTGTGGCCTACATCCGAATACAAGCAGAATTCTGGCTTTTTGCTCGCTCTGGATCCTGCGGCTGCCTCCTATTCATCTGACCTTAGGTTCTTGGAACTTGAGCTATCAGCTTATCTGCTGATCTTGGGATTTGTCAACTTTACAGCCTGTGAGTGGGAGCCCTGTTCTCTGACCTGCCAATCTTGGGTTTGCCAGCCCCCACAGCTATGTGAATCAGGAGAAGCCTTGATGTCTTGCCTGCCAATCTTGGGATTTGTCGATCTTCACAGCCTGTGAGCAAGAGCCCTGCTCTCCAACCTGCCGATCTTGGGTTCGCCAGCCCCTGCGGCTATGTGAATCAAGAAAAGCCTCTATCCTGATCCACGGACTTGGGACATTCCAGCCTCTACAGTCACGCGAGCCATTTCCTTGATATAAATCTCTTTATATATGTATTTATATGCTTTACTGGTTTTGCTTCTCTAGCGAACGCAGCCTAAGACAGTCAGGAATCCAGGAGCAGCTTGACTGGATGGTTCTGACTCAGGGTCTCTCATGAGGCTCCAGACAGGATGTTGGCTGAGGCTGCAGTCATCTGTCAGGCCAGAAGTCTGATCTTGTGAATTTAATTTTTTGTTCTACATTTTTCTCCCACTCTATCCTGGAACCCTCTGTTGTGATCCCAGTCAGAGCAGTCGGTAGCGGTAGCCAGGTACTGTCTAGTTCTCCTGGCCTTGGGGTAGGCTGTGGTTCATGTGGTCCATTAGTCCTTTGGACTAATTGCTCCCTTGAGTCTAGTTTTCTTCACTCTCCTTTGTTTCAGACAGGAAGAGACCAATAGTTGTATCTTAGGTGGCCTCTCACAAGTTTTTAAGACCCCAGATGCTACTTACCAAAGTAGGATGCAGAACATTATCTTTATGAACTATGTTGTGCCAATTGACGTAGATGTCCCCTAAGTCTGTGGTCCTTTGCCTTTGAGCCTAGGAACTTCATCCCACGAGATGTTTCTTTATGTGTAAGAGGTTTCCCTGGTTGTGCCCCTTGTGTTCTTTATTATCTATATTAATATATGAGGAGCACCTACAGTCATGTATGTAGAAATATCCACCACCAAACCTGTATCTGCCAGTGAGTGTGCTCCCTTACGCCCTCCCACACCTCTTGGCATATCTATCTACCTCTGTATCCATTTGTAAATTACTGTTTGTTAATAATATTGTTACAGGATTATCTATGCTATAGTAGTTACTGTACCAATAAAATAACCCATTGCCATTGAGTCAATTCTGACCCATAGTGATCCTATAGGACAGAGTAGAACTGCACCGTAGGGTTTCCAAGGAGCAGCTGGTGGATTTAAACTGCCAACCTTTTGGTTAGCAGCTGAACTCTTAACCACTGCACCACCAGGGCCTAGCAATTACCATAGTTGCCCTTTATTCTTGCATTCCTCTCAGTGTTCAGTGTTCTCTCTTGCCTTGGTCATGTTGCGCTGACTTCTCCCATATTGTGTATTGCTTTTCCCTTCACCAATATTAACATGTGTCTTCTACCTATTTGGTAATTTTCCCTCCTTCTCCTTTCCATTCCTGGTAACCATCGGATAATTTTTCTTTCTTTTTTTTTCCCCTGTGTGTAAACCTTTTGTTGTTACTCTATAATAGTGGTCTCATGCAATATTTGTCCTTTTGTGATTGATTTATTTCATTCAGCATAATGTCCTCCAAATTTATTCATGTTGTGAGATGTTTTGTGGATATGTCATTATTCTTTATTGTTGTGTAGTATTCCATTGTGTGTATGTACCACAGTTTGTTAAACTGTTCATCTGTTGTTGGGCACTTAGGTTGTTTCCATCTTTTTGCTGTTGTGAATAATGCTGCAATGAACATGGATGTGCATATGTCTATTCGTGTAATGCCTCTTATTTTTTTAGGGTATATACCTAGGAGTGTGATTGCTGGATCATATGATATTTTTAATTTCTAGCTTTTTGAGGAAGTGCCATACCGTTTTCCACAGTGGTTATACCATTTTACAATCCCACCAGCAGTGCATAAGAGTTCCAATCTCCCCACAACCTCACCAACATTTGTTATTTTCTGTTTTTTTGATTAGTGCCATTATTGTTGGGGTGAGATGTTACTCATTATAGTTTTGATTTGCATCTCTATAATGGCTAATGATTGTGAGAATTTCTTCATGTTTGTTAGTGGCCTGAATGTCTTCTTTGGTGAAGTGTCTGTTCATGTCCTTTGCCCGTTTTTAAATTGGATTGTTTGTCTTTTTGTTGTTGAGGAGTTGAAGTTTTCTATAAATTTTAGAGATTAGACCCTTGTCGGATATGTTGTAGCCAAAGTTTTTTTCCCCAATCTGTAGATTCTTTTTTTACTCTTTTGGAGAAGTCTTTTGCTGAGCATAAGTTTAATTTTTAGGAGGTCCCATTTATCTAGTTCATCTTCTGCTGTGTGTGCATTTTTAGTTATATTTGGTATTCTGTTTATGCTATATATTAGGGCCCCTAGTGTTGTCCCTAATTTTTCCTCCATGATCTTTATAGTTTTAGGTTTTATTTTTAGGTCTTTGATTCATTTTGAGTTATTTTTTGTGTATATTATGAGGTATGAGTCCTGTTTCCTTTTTCTACCGATAGATATCCAGTTTTGCCAGCACCATTTGTTGAAGGCTGTCTCTTCCCCATTTAATGGACTTTGGCCCTTTGTTGAAGATCAGCTGTCCATAGTTGGATGGATTTACTTCTGGGTTCTTAATTCTGTTCCATTGGTCTGTGTATTTGCTGTTGTACCAGTACCAGGCTATTTTGACTACTGTGGCTGTAGAGTAGGTTCTGAGATCAGGTAGTGTGAGGCTTCCTACTTTGTTCTTTTTCTTCAATAATGCTTTGCTTCTCTGGGGCCTCTTTCCTTTCCATATAAAGTTGGTGATTAGTTTTTCCATCTCGTTAAAGAATGCTGTTGGAATTTGGGTCGGGATTGCATTATACAAATGTACTTATTTCTTCAAAGTCATGAAATGTTTTAGAGTACACTTTTTAAAGTTAGCTAAAACAAGATTTGTCACTGAAAATGATAGTTGGGAGTACAAGTACTAAAAAGCATTTACCCCCAAGAAACTAGAAGTCATTGGGAGTTTTTTCTGGGAGACACAATAAAGCTAGGTACTCCCTCCCCCCAAAATGTCCTTTTGTACCAAGGCACCAAATTTGGCTTAGCGTTTTAGGGGAGTGATTCTTAGTCCCTAGGAGCCAGGACCCCAGGCTACTGGTATGTGTGGCTGGTCTCAGCTGTAACCCGGAAGCCCAGGCCCAGCAGAAATGGCTCCAGGGAAAGAGAAGGGGAGAGGAGTGGACAGACCTTGGGTGGGGGTGGGGTGGGGGCTGTAGGGAAGATAGAGGAGAGCTGCACCTGGGAAGCCCAGGAGAGTGGGGCATAGGCTTGGGGTAAGGCCAGGGGCCAAGTTAGGTCCCTGTCATAGCCACTGTGCTATTGGGAGTACCGTGTTCCCCACCCTCCTCCACCAAGTCCACCAAGGCCTTGAGAGAGGAGCTGATACTGCTACTTCAGAAAAGGGCAGGTCTCAGACCAGTCCCCAGGCTCTTGATTTCCATCCCACCACAGATTGGGGGTTCCTCCTGAGTTGGGGCTGGGTCTTCACATCTCATGTCTCCCCACTGGCCCCTCCTGCCCGTGGGGGCATCTGTCTCTTAACTCCTACACTAATCTCCCAGCCAGTGCTCTTCCCACTGCAGTTCTAGCAGGGACTGGATATTGGCTAGTGGGTGGTCCTTTACTTCAGCCCTTGACTAAGAGCTTCTGCTGCTGTTTACATCCCATGTAGCCTGGCACCTAGAAGATGCTCACTGTTTCTGGCAGAAATCTTCATTGAACAGTACTCAGTTACAATTTTAAACTTCAATCCTGCTTCCTGATACTGGAGGACATACACCCAGGGCTCCACAATGGACAGGAAGAGATGGACGGAGGTGCCCAGCTGGCTCGGAACCCCCGGGTGACTCAGCTTTAAGCAGTGGCAGGCTTTGGTGTCTTGGCTAGGATTCACCTCCCAGGACCTACTGCTTGCTTGCTCCCCACTCTGATGATCCCCTCCACCAAAGATGAGGTACCCAGACTTACTGATGGACGATTGTCTTGGACAGGCTCACCCTTAACTTTCTTGGGGGTCCAGGATGAGTATACATGGAGGCCCACACACCATATTTCTAAATATTTAAAAATCAATCTTACTAACTGTTACATAACATATGTTGACAAATATAACTCCATAAGTGACTAGAAAAGTTTGAATTCAGAGTTCTTGGATTCTTCAGAGTTCAGCACCACATCACAGCAACATGGGGAGTGCTGGTTCCCGGTCCCCAGCTTGCCCCTGTCTCTTCCCACTTCTGAAGCTCTGTCCCACACTGGGAGAGGCCACGTGGGCATACATGTGGCCCCTCCAGCCTGCATATTTGAACTCTGTCCACTTCCTGCCCCCTAAATGCCCCCTCCCAAACAATCACTCCTTGGCTACCTCTCAGCCCTAAGCGTGTGAACAGATGGTGAAGTGTGCTCTTGGGAAGATATATGTAGGGAGGAGGCCTGGGCAGTCCTCGGGAGTGGGATTAGTGCCATTTGGCAGGGAATTCTGGGGGTCCAAGATTCCAGAGCCTGTCCAGAAGGAGAGAGCACCCTCCAGGTGGGTGTCCCCTTGTCCCATGGGCAGGGATATGGCCAGAGCAGGGCCAGCACAGGGTTCTCTAACACACGGGACCCAGACCAAGGAAGTTCTTGTCCTAGAGAGCAGACCAGGTCTTGTTCCATAGAAGAGCCCTATGTCCTTTGAGCTGTCACTCATTTCTTTTTCCTTCTTCCTGTGCAACTGCTAAGAACCTTCACTGGGAGGTTCATGGTAAGGAAGCTTCATTTGGGCTCTTCACCTACCTGGCCTCTATTCTCCCAAGGGTAATGTTCAAATTATTTTACCACCTGTATGGTATAGGCAAGGGAGTCCCTGGGTGGCACAAATGGTTAAGTGCTCAACTAGTAGCCGAAAGGTTGGCGGTTTGAACACACCCAGATGCACCTTGGAAGACAGGCCTGGTGATCTGCCTCCGAAAGGTCACAGCCTTGAAAACCCTATGGAGTAGTTCTATTCTGCACACATGTGGTCGCCATGAGTCAGAATCTACTCAACGGCAACTAGCAACAACAACGTAATATAGGCAGAGGCATTGGTGGTTCTGTGGTAGAATTCTCATCTTTCCCACAGGAGATGTGGGTTCGATTCCTGGCCAATGCATCTCATGTGCAGCCACCACCCATCTGTCATTGGAGGCTTGTGTGTTGCTAGGATGCTAAGCAGGTTTCAGCAGAGCTTCCAGACTAAGAGGGACGAGTAAAGGAGCCAGTGAGAACCCTATGGATCACAATAGTCTGATCTGCAATTGATCATGGGGATGGCGCAGGACCAGGCAGTGTTTCCTTCTGTTGTGCATGGGGTCGCTGTGAGTCTGGGGCCGACTCAATGGCAGCTAACGACAACAACAATAGTGTAGGCAACAATCAATCAGAGCAGATGCCCGTCCCAGTGCTGAACCAGTGTTCTAGAGCCCCTCTGTCAGGTCAGGCATTAACCCTTCTATTGCTAGATCATGAAGAGGTGGAGAAGGGGCCAGAGCAGCAAGAAGGGAAATTGGGAGCAAGGATTGAGGAGGGGGCTATTTATTTTCAGCATGGAAATATTGCGGTATTTTAACAACAGTACTGCAGTACCCATGAATATCAACTCTACATTCTCCCCATCTTCCTTGGATTTTACTGGGGACAGCATTGTGCCCAGCTGAAAGACTATACCCTCAGCTTTGCTTGAAGCTTACAGGTAGCCAATGATACATAAGGACAAGTTTTCAAAGAGGGCTCATTTAGCTAGGAGGAGTCTTTGCCCCTTGCCCTTCTTCTTCCTACCCTAGTCTGCCTGGAATGATGATGGCTGAAACTCCAGCAGCCATCTTGTGACTTTAAGGATGGAAATCACATGCTAAAGAAAGTAAGCAGAAATATAGAAGCAGCCTGGGTTCCTACTGATGGTACCATACCCAGAGTGCCCACCTCTAGACTTCTTTTATGAGAGAGAATAAATTTCAGACTTGTGTGAGTTTCTGTAGTTAGGTCTCTGTTATTAGCACCTAAGAAGCCCTGGTTAACGCATGGCTGCTAACTGAAAGGTCGGTGGTTCAAACCCACCAGTCACTCCACAGGAGAAAGATGTGGCAGTCTGCTTCTGTAAAGATTTACAGCCTTGGAAACCCTGTGGGGCAGTCCTACGACTCCACGGCAACGCATTTAGATTTTTTTGTTTGTTTTATTAACACTTGGATTCAATTCCTAATTCATTTCAGTTCCAGTCGTCAATGCCCATGTCTCTTCAGGGCTGGTACAGGGAAGGGAACCTTCATTTGGCATGTGCCTTCCATGGGCTAGATGTGTTTTGCCAGTTAATCCTCACAACCATTCTGGCCAATAGGTTATTCCCACTGTGACAGGCGAGGAAACTGGTTCTGAGCGGCAGAACTGGGACTAAGGCCCAAGTCTCACAGGCTCCAGAGCCCATGTCCACTCCACTGCACTGCTCAATCTATGCAGGCAGGACTGGGGTCCCCCTCCTGCCTGCTCTGAGGGGAGAGCCTGAGAGGCCCCCAGAGCCTGGGCATTGTTGGCTCAGACTGACACCCAGGTGGGCATCTGCTTGTTCAGAAAAGCGGGAGGGCGTCAGAAAGGAGACTTTAAAACTCTCCTGTCTTTCCCCGTTGTTATTTATAAGAGAAAACCTCAGTAGGGCTGTGGTCCGGCAGGGTGGGGAGCCTTCTGCCCTCCCTGCTCAGGGAATGCGAAAATCCCTGGGCAGAGGAGGGGGGCACAAGTCTCTGAGGCTGCCAGGGCGGGGGAGGGGTGGCACGACTCTGAGAGGCCTGGGAAGGTGCTAGAGGCCACAGCGTCCAGCACACTTGCTCCCCTGAAACCTGCAAGCCCAGCTTCTCCCTGACCTCTGAGGGCAGCCACAGCAGGAAGATCATTTGCTGAGGCAGATTTATTACCCCAAAAGTCACTAGTGGACGCCCCAGCACCTGGAAGACCTGGTCCTCACACCCTCAGACTTCTCCTCCCAACTCACTTCCATTCCTGGTCCATTTTGAAGGGAGGAAAAACTGCAGAAGCCCAAAGCTCCAAGCCCTCCCCTTCTTCAGATCTCCCCGAGTTCTGCATTACCCGGTTTTCTCTTCAGGGGCCAGGGCCTCTCACTCCTCCTCCCCTCCCCACTGCCCAACAAACAGTTCCAGGCCAGGAGCGTGCAGAGGTGAAGGGCAGCCTCTGCCACCCCCAGAGCAGAGCCCAAGCAGGAGAGAAACAACTGCCGTTGGCACCATCGATTTCTGAGCATTGGAGGAGGAGCAAGCCTGACCCAGGGGAGGAGTGGAGGCTGGAGGCTCAGAGGGTCTCCCCAGGGCCTGGCTTTTCCCTTCTCAGGCTGCCTCTCACAGCTTCTCCTTGTCCCTGACTCCCCTTCAAAAACGTGACCCACCAGGCCCTACTGACAAACCCCTGACGTGCCTCCCCCTTCACAGGCTCCCAGGCGGAGGAGATGGAAAGCAGACTCTCCCGAATGTTTAACTTCAGCCGAGATGATAATAACTTTCCCATGGACGCAACTGTATCCTTTCCCTATGTTCCTTCGGGGATCCCGAAACTCCATACGGTTTTCATTTGCAGCTCGTTCCTGAGGAGGCCTCATTTCCTCGCCACACACCCCTGATGTGGTCAGGGTCTCCCTCCCACAGCCCGGGGAGGTAGGGGGTTGGCTTCCCTGAGTTTTTCTCGGCCCCTCTTTTGCCTGCCTTGGCCTCTCCGGACCTCTTGCTAGGCCACTGTCCTTTCCCTGACACCCTACCCCCACCTCAAAGACTCAGGCACTTTAGTTCTGGCTATCTGCCCCCAGGGGCTGTTCCCTAGGCAGACATGCCCTTTCTAGAAGCTTCTCTCACTCAGCCTGGTAGGCATGTTGAATGACTCCAGGGGTCACCATTAACCCTGTATCCTATGTAAATGGCGCCTCCTGGAGTTGTAAGGCTAACCGTTCTACTGGTAGGTCCTAAAAGGAGAGTAATTTCAGAGCCTTTTCCAGTCAGGAAAAAACCCAACCAAAACCAAACCTGTTGCCACTGAGTCGGATTCTGACTCATAGCAAACCTCTAGGACAGAGTAGAACTGCCCCATAGGGTATCCAAGGAGCGCCTGGTAGATTCAAACTGCTGACCTTTATGGTTAGCAGCTGTAGCTCTTAACCACTATGCCACCAGGGTTTCCAGGAAAAAATCCAGTGGCCTTTATTTCCACACCTCAATCCTCTCTTGCCAGTCAGCTCTGAGCCCCAGGCTACCCTCCCCCACCCCTTTCATAGCTTTGATCTTACAGGAGGCCAAGAGGAGTTGAGAAGAGGGAAGAAAAGAACACAAATTAACAGAGACTCACACTTTTGCTCCGCGCTATAGTTTTTTTTTTTCTCCTTTTTCTTAACACTTTTGCATTCCTGATATCTTTTAGGCTTCAAAACACCCCTGTAGGGTATGGGGCAGGGGTTTGTTATCTGCATTTGACATAATAGATGAGGAAACACAGAGTCAGGGAGGTTTAGATGACAAGCCTGGATGTTAGAGCCAGATCAGGGGCCATTAGGTCCTACTCTGTGCCTGCCCCACCACTTCAAAGGTCAGAATGCAGGAAGAAACTGGGAGTTACCTGGTGGTATGACAGGTGGACTCTGGAAGTCTTTAGTTTCACCATTTACTAGTTGTGTAACCTTGTATAAGTCACTTAACCTCTCTGTACCTCAGTTTTCTCATCTGTAAAATGGGAATCATGATAGTATTAAAAAAAAAAAACCAGTTGCCACCAAGTTGACAGCGTGGTGTGTCAGAGTAGAACTGTGCTCTATAGGGTTTTCAATGGCTGATTGTTCAGAAGTAGATCACCAGGCCTTTCTTACAAGGTGCCTCTGGGTGGACTCAAACTTCCAACCTTTTGATTAGCAACAGAGCATGTTAACTGTTTGCACCACCCAGGTACTCCTTATGATAGTATATTGTTGTTGTGTGCTGTCGAGTTGATTCTGACTCATAGCGATTCTATAGGACAGAGTAGAACTGCCCCCTAGGGTTTCCAAGGAGCAGCTGGTGGATTCAAACTGCTGACCTTTTGGTTAGCAGATGAACTCTTGACCACTACTCCACCAGGGTATAGTATAGCTATGGGTTTATAAACAGAAAGTGTTAAGAACAATGCTAGGCATGAAGTATTCGCTATTATCATCATCATTATTACTATTAGATGTGGGGGGAGCAGAATGAAAGACCACAGAGAGTTCTGTTCCTCTCTTCCTCCCACCTCCCTGTCTCCACAACACACACTTGGGAAACTTCGAGGACAAGTAAACGATGCTTTCACCTCAGCATCTAAATCCCACTTCAGGTCTAGTTCTGAGGTCCCCGTCCGCAGTTTCCACCCCCTCCCCCTGTTCGCAGCTCTCCAAGTGGGTCTGGCTGGGGCTCAGGCATCCCGGGACTGCCTTCTTCGTTGCTCAAGGTCCTGATAAACCACGGGGAAGCAAGCGCTTGGAGCGGTCCTCCAGAGCTAGGCTTGCCCTCAAAGGCTGGTCCTTTGGGGCGGTTCTTTTGTCTCAGGCTGGACTCAAGATAAATAGATATGATTAGGAGATCAAAGCACTTTCCACAGGTTTGGCCTGAGGGGGTCCTTTGATCTGCCGCCATCCCTTCAGACTGCCCCTCTCCCCCTTCACCACCACCCCTGGAGTCCTCACAACTGGTTTTTTTATGCCCATTCTTATCAAGCTGCTGCCTCAGCTCCCCACTGCCGTGCTAGGCGAGTCTTGCTTGTTGCTGAGAAGCTGGTTTTCCCCCTCCAGGTTGTTTACTAAATCACCAGTTAGAAGCCAGCACGCTGCAGCAGGTCTGTGAAACCCAAATGGTTTCATTTTGAGCCTCAGTTGCAAAACCTGAAATCTTGATATGCTTGTAAATGATGGGCGGGTGAATCACGCCTGCCTCTCGGAGTATCTAATTAGATGCAGGTCTTGCCTGGTCTCCCAAAACTTGGCCCAGTGAAAGGAGGAATCATTATGAACATTCTTTTTCCTTTGAAAAGGGTAAAAATTCCCGTAAGTGCTTACTGTGTAGATCCTGTGGAATTTTCCTTAAAATTTGAGAGATGGCTTCAACTGATTGTGTTGTAATTGCTCAAAATGTGCACATTGCCACTGTGGGGCTGGTGGGGTTATGAGCTCCTCCTCAGGCTGCTAGGCCCCGAAAGTCAAGGGAGCCATGTGCTGAAGAGGCGAGACCTCAGCTTAGCCTTCTGAGCACATTCCAGGACAGGCCATCACTACCAGGTTTCCTTGCCAGCAACACAGGTTACAGGGGCCTAGGCTGGCCTGCTTGTGGGACTCTCATCCCTCAGTCTTAATGCCTTAACGCCACAGTTCTCAGCCCCAGTCAGTGAACTGATGATATGCATGGTGACTGGGTACTTTTGAGGGGAGAACTTCCCTGTCAAATGAAAACACTTGTGGGGGAGATGGAAGAGCCTTTCCTGGGAGACTCTCCAGGGAGGAGGGAGATCCCTGCCCTGAACTCCCCTAGGGGGCAGAGGTGGGGACAAACTGGGGGCTTTGGCTGCTTTTAGGAGTCCCTGGGTGGCACAAATGGTTAAATGCTTGGTTACTAGCCAAAAGATTGGTGGTTTGAATCCACCCAGAGGCACCTTGAAACAAAGGCCTGGCAATCTACTTCTGAAAAATTACAGCCATTGAAAATCCCACAGAGTAGTTCTACTCCAAAACACATGGAGTCACCGTGAGTCAGAATCGACTTGACGGCAACTGGTTTTCGGGCTGCTTTTATCCTTTTATCTCCACAAGGACAGGCTTTGGGAAAGTTTCTTTTTCTAATCCAAGAGGGATTGACAACCTAGATTCATTTATTCAACAAACATTTACTGAGTGCCTACCATGTGCTGAAGGAGCCCTGGTGATGAAGTGGTTAAGCTTTTGGCTGTTAACCAAAAGGTTGGTGGTTCGAACCCACCTGCCTCTCCACGGGAGAAAGATGTGGCAGTCTGCTTCCATAAAGATTATAGCCTTGGAAACTCTATGGGACAGTTCCAGTTTGTCTTATAGGGTCACTGTGAGTCAGAATCGACTCAACGGCAATGTATTTGTTTTTTTTCAGGGGGGTTACCATGTGGTAGGAGCTAGCCTAGGCACCAGGATATATTAGTGAACAAAATATGCAAAAGATTCCACCTCATAGAGTTTCCATTCTACGGGTGGGGAGTAGACAGACAGCCAACATAACAAAATGAGTAAATTATCTGGTCTGTTAGAAAAGGAAAGAAGTACTATGGAAAAAGTAAAAGGAGAGAGGGGGAAGGGGGGCTGGGATGTGAAATGGGGACAGGTGGCTGTATTGAATAGTGTGGTTCAAGGAGGCCTCATTGAGAAGGCGACATCAGAGCTTGAAGGAGGTGAGGGGGTGGGCTGAGCCAATTACTTAGGGAGCAGAGGGAACAGCCAGTGCAAAGGCCCTGAGGCAGGAGCTCACCTAGAGTGTTCCAGGAATAGAAAGGAGTCCAGTGAGGGTAGGGCAGAGGAAGAGGGAGAATAGGCTGAGAGATAAGGGGTGGAGTAGATTCTTGTAACATCTTGGAGGTCATTATCAGGACTTTGGCTTTTACTTTGAGTAAAATGGGGAGCCACTGCAGGGTTTTGAGCACAGGAGTGACATGATCCCACTTTGGTTTTAAAAGGATCACCTTCCTGAAAACGAGCTTTCCAAACTTCTCATGCAGAATAAAAAGGGAATAAGCAATATTAAATTTGAATATTGAGTTTCTAATACGTGCCAAGCATTGCATGTCTAGTTGTTAGGGGTATAGCAAGCTCTTCATTCAAGGAACTCCCTATGTGTCTCTGTGTGTGTGGTCCTGTTAGTGACAGGAACAAATTCAATTACAACACCAGCTGAAGAAGCACTAAGCGATAGGTGGAGGGAGTAAATTCCTCCCTGGGAAGGGAGAAGGAGTCAAGGAAGGCTTCCTGAAGGGATATGTGAGCTGCGTTCTGAAGGCTGGTTAGGAGGTTTCCAGGTGGACAAAGGGAGGAAGGTCATTCAAGCAGAGGAAAACTGCCTCTGGAAAGCCATGGGAACCAGCTCCAGGGAAAGGCTTTCTGTCTCTGTTGGCTCTGGGGGAAGGTTCTTGTCATCAATATTCCCCTGGACTAGGGGCTTCTCAGCACAGGGACCCCGGGTCCAAAGGACATGCTATTCTCCTGGCTCTTGTTGCTTGGTGGTATGAGGTCCCCCTGTCTCTCTGCTGGCTTCTCTCTTTTATATCTCAAAAGAGATTGATTTAAAACACAATCTAATCTTGTAGATTGAGTCCTGCCTCATTAACATAACTGCTGCTAATCCTACATCATCAACATCATAGAGACAGGATTTACAACACACAGGAAAATCGCATCAGATTACAAAATGGTAGACAATCACACAATATTGGGAATCACGGCCCCAGCCAAGTTGACAGACATTTTTGGGGGACACAATTCAATCCATGACACCATGGAAGTTTGAAAGAGCAGAGAACAAACTAGAATTTAGGGAATGAGTGGACCTTGTGCTATGGAATGTGCTGGAGGGAGTGGGCAGAGATGAAGTTGGAGAAAGAAGGAGAGGGAAAGACAGAGAGAGTGAAAGAAGAAATGCCTGTCTCTTTTTCCATGGCAGTTGAAGGTGTGCTTTCTGCCCAGGCTGCACATGACAATGACAAGAATGTCTGGTTTCTGAGACTTGGCTTGATTGAGTTTGATATGTCCTCTTTGATTTGTCCTAGTTTACATTCCCCCAGAAGCAGACCCTGAGTGCAAAAACTTTGTTTGGGAGGTAATCCCAGGAGGCATGAATAGGGGCATCAGGGACTGAGACCAGGGCTTCGAACTTGTTCATTCCAGCTCGAATCCCTGTTGAGAATTCCCATTTCCACCTCAGATGTACTGAACCACAATCTACATTTTAGCAAGATCCCCAGGTAACTCTTATGTATAATAAATTTTGAGAACCACTGCTCTACTAGTGGTTCTCAGAATTGGTCCCTAACCAGCAACATTAGCATTGCCTGGGAACTTGTTAGAAATGCAAATCTCAGCAGGGCTTCGAACTGGAACAAATGGGTTCGAAGCTCTGAGACTGGGAAGGGAAGGAAACCAGTAGACGGTGAGTGAATAAGCAAGGGGAAACTGGATCTCAATCCTGCTGGGGCCCTAGGGGAATCACCCAAGGGGTGAGGGAGCTGGGGTATTTAGCCTCCCATCCATCCCATCAGTCATTGGTTGAGGGCTGTTCCCTGGGAGTGGTAACTCCCTAGTCCTCCCAGCCTTAGGCAGAGTTGGAGATGTGAAAGTTGAGTACCAAGGAGATATGCATAGGCACCTACAGCATCTGTTACAATTTTAGACATTTATTCAACAACTTACTATGTCCGCACCACTGTGCTAGCTAGAGAGGCCTTGGGCCCATCTGTGGCCAGGGAGGATGCCAACATGGATGAAGTCAAAGGCAAACCAAGCCCAGGCCCACATTCTGGTGTTTGGGCTCCATCTTGCCCTGGTGCCCACGAAGTAGGCTCAGTTACTCCAGGAAGAAATGGATGAGAAATGACCTGCTGAGACCCTTGCTCTGCTGTCACATGTAGCAGAAGAGTTCACATCCTGGAGGTTCTTCTCAGTGTCAAGAATCTCTTGGGGTTGGGGAGATTAGCCAGTAAGCAAGATACACACTGGCTTAATTGTTGTGATTGTTAAGGTTGTGTGTCAACTTGGCTGAGCCATGATTCTTAGCGGTTTGGCAGTTACGATGCAGTTTTGCAGTCGCATGATGATGTGATCACCTCCACGATGAGATTTGATATAATGTGATCACTTCCATGATGAGATATGCTGTGAGTAGCCAATCAGTTGAAAGGGAGTTTCCTTGGGGGTGTGGCCTGCAACCAATATAGGTGGACTCTCTGGTAAGGCTCATGGGCTTTTTGCTCACGCTGGATCCTGCAGCTGGCTCCTGTTCTTCTGGCCTCTGGTTCTTGGGACTTGAGCTAGCAGCTTACCTACGGTCTTATCTATCTTGGGATTCATCGGTCTTCATAGCCCGTAAGCCAGAGCCCAACCATCTGACTTGCCGATCTTGGGTTTGCCAGCCCCCGTGGCTACGTGAATCAGGAGAAGCCTCCAGCCTGACCCACGGACTTGGGACGTTCCAGCCTCTACAACTGTGTGAGCCATTTCCTTGATATAAATCTCTCTTTATGTATCTTTATACACTCTACTGGTTTTGCTTCTCTAAAGAACCCAGCCTAAGACAATTGTGTTTACTTACTAACCAGTAGTTTGCAATTTCACATGAATTTTACCATATCTTTGACGTGAAAAACAGGTGAAATTGTTCATTACCAATTAGTAAGTAAGCCCACGTGTACCTTGCTTATTGGGTAATCCGTCCCTGATTCTAAAGACACTTTAGTCCGGCTCTTGGCACCAGGTAGTGAGGCTGGAGATGGGATGAGAACCACCCCCACAAGCAGGGGTTATGACAGGTCATGTGAGGACGCACCCAGACTTCCAAAGTGAAGCCTAGTGAAAGTTGTGGGGACTGGTTTGGCCTCTGAGCTTCCATTTCATTTCACCCACAGCTACAGCACTTCAGGTGAATTATATTGTAGTGCTGGGCAGCTAGGAGGATGTGAGGTTGAGTCCAGCCATTACCATGGCTGTGTGACCTCAGACAAAGTACTTCACCTTCCTGAACCTCAGCTTCCTTTTCTGTACAAATAAATGAGAACAGACAAATCTTGTATGATTCTACTTACATGAAATGCCTACAATAGGCAAATGCAGAGAGACCAAAGTAGATTAGTGGTTCCCAGGGGCTGGTAGAAGGGTGAACGGGGAGTTACTGCTTAATGAGTACGGAGTTTCTTTTTGGAGTGATGAAAAAGTTTTGGAACTAGATAGTGGTGATGGTTGCACAACATGGGGAATATAATGTCACTGAATTGTGCACTTAAAAATGGCTAAAATGGCAAATGTTTTACTATATATATTTTACCACAATAAAATTAAGGAAAAAATAAATAAACGAGAGCAGTAATAAGGTTGGGGGTGGGCATTCAATGAGGTAACGCAAGCACAGGGCTTGGCAAAAGGTATGTGCTCAATCAGTGGGTGCCATTCTTATTATGATTCATTTATGGGGATACCTCTGAGGGTGAGCCTCTTGGTGGCAACTTATGCACCCAAAATCAAGGTTAAGAGCTAGCTTAGTGCTAGGAGTTGGAGATGGAACATTGTGGTGGACACTGGGATACACCATCCAGATCCTCCTTCATGGAAAGACTTGCTGTCCCAGTTTGCGGGAGTGTGGTGAGGGACACCCTCCAGCTATCAGCTCCATCAGGGTCTGTCTCAGCTACAGAGAGTGGGACAAAGTCACACCCTTCCTGTGGCAGCCCCCATCCAGGGGCTCTTTAATATGGGGTATAAAGGCCTAGTCACCTAGGCCCATCTCTGGACAATTCCTGTGATAGGCTGAATAAGGACACCCCCCGCCAAAAAAAATGCCCACATCCTATTTCCTAAGAATATGTTATCTCAAATGGTAGAAGGGACTTTGAAGATGTGATTAAGTTAAGAATCTTGAGATAGAGAGATTATTCTGGATTGTCTGAGTGGGTCCTTCTAAGGGAAAGAGGGAGGCAGGAGAGTAAGAGCCAGAAGTAGATGCGATGATAGAAGCAAGATGTTGGAGTGATGTGAGGAAGGGGCCACCAGCCAAGGAATGCAGGTACCCTATGTTGTCGCTGGGTGCCATTGAGTTGATTCTGACTTATATCGACCTTATAGGACAGAATGAAACTGCCCCATAGGATTTCCTAGGCTGTAATCTTTATGGAAGGAGCCCTAGTGGTACAAACAGTTAAGTGTTTGGCTGCTCACTGAAAGGCTGGTGGTTCAAAGCCACCCAGCGGCTCTGAGGGAGAAAGACTGGTGATCTACTTCTGTAAAGATTAAAGCCAAGAAAAACCTATGGTGCAGTTCTACTCTGTTACAAGTCGGAATCGACTCGACAGCACCTAACAACCACAACAGCAATCTTTACGGGAGCAGATTGCCAGGCCTTTTCTCCTGCACAGCCACTGGGAAGTTCAACTGCTGACCAGCTGGCCTTTCGGTTAGCAGCTGAGTGCTTAACCATTGCACCACCCGAGCTCTACAGAAGCTGAAAAAGGCAAGGAAATGGAGTCTTTGCTGAAGTCTCCAGAAGAAATGCAGCCCTGCTGATACCTTGATTTTAGACTTCTTAACTCCAGAACTGTAAGAGAATAAATTTGTGTTGTTTGAAGCCACTATAATTTGTTATAGCAGCAATGGGAAACTAATACAACTCTGAAAGGTCATTCTAGCTTCAGAGCTCCCTAGAGGTGGTGGTAGGGTGCGGGGTCATTGGGCCTCCATCACAGCTCGTTGGCTCTCTGCCCACTCCTGCTTCCTGCCCCTCCCTTCCCTAGGTTTTGGCCTGAAGTACACTACCTAATAAACCTCCTGCACCTTAAACTCCACCTCAAAGCCTGCTTCCTGAGAACCCAACCTGCAACAGTTGGCATATATATATTTTTAACTCTTTATTGTGGAAAAATTCAAATGTACACAAAAGAAGCGAGAATAAGATAATGATCCCCCATGATCCCATCAGCAAGCTTTGACAATTGTCACCTCGTGGTCAATCTTCTTTTATCTGTGTGAGGGTGGTAGATTAAAGGGAGAAGCACGGTCCCTGTCCTTGAGAATATCATGTCTAGAAGGGGACGTTGGTGGTTCAGTGGGAGATTCTTGCCTTCCATGTAGGAGACCCGCGTTTGATTCCCAGCCAATGCACCTCATGCGCAGCCACCACCGGTCTGTCAGTGGAGGCTTGCACGTTGTTGTGATGCTGAACAAGTTTTGGCAGAACTTCTTGACTAAGATGGACTAGGAAGAAAGGCCTGGCCATCTACTTCTGAAAATGAGCCAATGAAAACCCTATGGATCACAATGATCTGATCCACAGCCGATCATGGTGATGGCGCTGGACTGGGGCAGCATTTCCTTCTGTTGTACACAGGGTCGCCGTGAGTTGGGGGGTGACTTGACTGCAGCTAACAATAACATCAACCTAGGGGAGAGTTAGGATGTTGCAGACATACCTGAAGTCAACAGAAAATGCCAAGCAGCCGTCTAGACATCACCGAGTTCCAGGCTGAGGGGGCAGAGAGGGAAGGAAGGCTGGGAGGGAAAAACACTAAATAGATAATAGATAAGTGGTAACTTTGGTGAAGGGTAAGACAGTACACAATACTGGGGAAGCCAATACAACTTGTCCAAGGCAAGGTCATGGAAGCTCCATAGACACATCCGAACTCCCTGAGGAACCAAATTGCTGGGCTGAGGGCTCTGGGGACTATGGTCTCAGGGAACGTCTTGCTCAATTGGCATAACATAGTTTATAAAGAAAATGTTCTACCTTCTACCTGGGTGAGTAGCATCTGGGGTCTTGAAAGCTTGTAAGCAGCCATCTAAGATACTCTACTGGCCTCAGCCCATCTGGAGCAAGGGAGAATGAAGAAAATCAAAGACACAAGGGAAAGATTAGTTCAAAGGACTAATGGACCACAACTACCACAGCCTCCACCAGACTGAGTCCAGGACCACTGGCTGCTCTGACAGGGATCGCAACAGAGGATTTCAGACAGAGCTGGAGAAAAATGTAGAACAAAGTTCTACCTCAAAAAAAGACTAGACTTACTGGTCTGACAGAGACTGAAGAAACCCTGAGAGTATGGCCCTCCGGACACCCTTATAGCTCAGTAATGAAATCACTCCTGAGGTTCACCCTGCAGCCAAAGATCAGACAGGCCCATCAAACAAAACGAGACTAAATGGGCACACCATCCCAGAGGCAAGGACGAGAAGGCCGGAGAGGACAGGAAAGCTGGTAACGGGCAACCCAAGGTTGAGAAGGGGAGAGTGTTGGTATGTCATGGGGTTGGCAACCAGTGTCACAAAACAATATGTGTATTAATTATTTAACGAGAAACTAGTTTGCTCTGTAAACCTTCATCTAAAGTACAAAAATAAAATAAAAAGAATGGTTACACAACTCAAAGAATGTAATCAATGTTACTGAATTGTACATGTAGAAACTGTTACATTGGTGTATGTTTTGCTGTGTATATTCTCAACAACAACAACAAAATAAATTAATTATAAATAAAAATTTACCCAGTTGGGGGGAGAATTATGGGAGTACAACAGGCAATTTAATGGCCTTCTCCCACACTGCAGCAGTTTTGGATACCACCTTTAGGCCACTATATAGGTGGTACAAACAGTTAACGTGTGCAGTGGCTAACCAAAAAGTTGGAGGTTTGAGTCCACCCAGAGGCACCTCAGAAGAAAGGCCTGGCAATCTACTTCTGAAAAATCAGTCATTGAAAACCCTACGGAGCACAGTTCTACTCTGACACACATGGGGTCATCATGAGTCGGAGTCAACTTGACGGCAACTAGATTTTTATGTTATTAATAAACTCATCACAACTATTGGTTCCTAAATTAAAAGCTTCCCCTTTTTATATTCAGCTGTGGTTGAAACTTACATTTTCTCTAAATCAATAAAATAAGCTTTATGGTTTTAAAAAATAAAAGGGTACTAAGTCCCAGGCAGGAGGCAGATGATGTGGAATGGGACAGAGGCTGGCAGCACTTGGCGAGAGTATATCATCGCCTGCCTTTGTGTTTCATTCCATTGTCTTTCATACCTTTTTGTTTTTTAAATGTTTTTTAAATGCTTCCCATTGATAATAATAATGATAGCAATGGTAGCACTTTACACAGATTATCTCATTAATCCTTCCAACAATCCTAGGAGGTAGATACTATCTTTATCCCCATTTCATAGATGAGGAGACTGAGATGAAGTGAAGTAAGGCAACTTGGCCAGGCTCCCATGGGTGGTGTATTCGTTTCCTAGAGTTGCAGTAACAATTTTCCACAAACTAGGTGGCTTAAGACTTTATTATCTCACAGTTCTCGATGCCAGAAGTCCAAAATCAAGGTGTTGGCAGGGCTGTGCTCCCTCTGAAGGCTCCAACTGGGAATCCTTCCCTTCTTCTTCCAGCTTCTGGTGGCTCCAGCCGTTCCTTGGCTTGTGATTGCGCCACTCCAGTCCCTGTCTCCCGTCTTCACGTGGCCTTATCCTCTTATTTTCATGTGTCTTCTCCTCTGTGTGTCTCTTATAAGGACACTTGTCATTGGATTTAGGGCTCGCCTAGCTAATCCAGAATGATCTCAAGATTCTTAATTACATCTGCAAAGACCCTTTTTCCAAATAAGGTCACATTCACTGGTTCCAGAGGCTAGGACATGAACATATCTTTTTGGGGAACACCATCAACCCACTATGGCACCCTGGTGGCACAGTGGTTAAGAGCTTGGCTGCTAACCAAAAGGTCGGCAGTTCAAATCCACCAGCTGCTCGTTGGAAACCCTATACGGCAGTTCTACTGTGTCCTATAGGGTCGCTATGAATCAGAATTGTTGGCAACAGGTTTGGTTTTTGGTTTAGTCTCAACCTACTACAGATGGTGAGAGGTAGAGCAGGCATTTGAACCTAAGAAAAAGGATCTGTTTTCACTGGAACGTGATACGATTCTGCAAAGAAGAGCTGGACCAGTAGGAATCCCCTTGTAGTAGTGATTAAACGTGTCTGCAAAGTCTTTGACACTCCTCCCATTGAGAGGTGGTGTCTCTACCCCTCCCCTTGAATCTAGGTGGGCTTGTGACATATTCATAACCAAAAGAATGTGCTGAAGTGATGTTGTGTGACTTCCAAAAGTAGGTCAGGAAAGGCCATGTTGCTGTTGAGTTGATTCCAACTCATGGCAACCCCATATGCATCAAAGTAGAACTGTGCTCAATAGAGTTTTCATTGGCTGTGACCTTTCAGAAATAGATTGCCAGGCCTTTCTTCCAAGGTGCCTCTGTGTGGACTCAAACCTCCAACCTTTCAGTTAACAGCTGAATGCATTAACCATTTGCACCACGCAGGGATTCTAAAGGCCATGCAGCTCCTACTTTTTCTGCTTAAACACTTGCCTTTGGCGTCCTGAACCGACATCTGACTGCCTTGAGGGCACCGTGTTGGGAGGAATCCCAGGCCTCATGAAGGTGTTCTGGCCAATAGCCCCAGCCTAGGTCTCAGCCAACAGCCAACATCAACCAATGGACGTGTGAGTGAAGATGCCTCCAGATGATCCCAGCCCCCAGCTGTCCAGTCACCCTCAGCCATGAGTCTTCCCAGCTGAGGCCTGGGAGCAGACAAGCTGCCCCTGTTGTCTCCTGTCTAAATCCCTGACCCACTGAATCTGTGACCATACTAAAATGGCTGTTTTATGCCACTAAATTTTGGGGTGGCTTGTCACACAGCAATAGTAACCAGAGCACTCCTCCTTGTCTAGGGAGAGAAAGCTCCAAATAGGGAGCTATCAGTTCTTGAGGTCTGATTCAGAGATAGTCCAGGGCTTCGAACCAGTTTGAACTGGTTCAGTCACGGCCAACAAAGCAAAACCAAAACAGACCTGAATTTTTACAATTTGGGTGATCCGGAAAGACAACCAGAACAGGAAAAATTACAAGTCGAAGCCCTGGCATGGAAGACTCAGAAGAGGCGTAGTGACCTTTTTCAGGAGCCTGATGCATGAGACTGGATTATTGCCAGGACTGAGGAGGGCGACACACATTCAAAGCAGTGTAGTTGGCCACCATCTTTGAGCGGGGTACCGCTGTTTCTGACTCTTTGCAAAAATCCAATGGGCAAGAGATTTGGTTGCTATGCAACGGGTATGCTGCCCTTGCTTTCTAAGAGGGAGATGAAGTTTCTAGCAGGGCTTCAACCCGTAATTTTTCCCATTCTGGTATGGTTCCGGTTCACCCAAATTTTAAAAATTTGGGTCTGTTCTGGTGTCACTTCCTCAGCCATGATTGAATGGGGAAGAACTTGTTGGAAGCCCCGAGACAGGCAAAGGAAATATATCTTGTCTGAACAAGTGCCCCCTACCCCAATGGTTCTAAGATGAGGTAGGTGTGGTGGGGGGAGGGGGTCCAGAGAAAATGGAGCAACTCATCTCAGCATGAGAAACCATCCTTCATCAAAGCCCACTCACAGACAGAACATCACAGTCTGGGGCTGAGGCCTCCCGCCTGCCCCCTCACCCCCCACCTTTCCTGCCAGAACAAGGCTCGTGGCTTTGGAACGTGGGCCGTAGGGCAGCCCAGCTGCAGTCACAACTTCCTACGCAGCTGCGGTAGCCTGTGAGGCACTGCCTGGCATCTGACTGTAGGCCCCAACCCAGGCCCTCTACAGGCGCTGCCCAGGTGGCCAGCGGCCCTGCCCACCTGATTGACCACACAGGCCCTGGGCTCAGCCTCCCCTACCCCATGGGGCTGACTGCTCCTCCAGGCCAGACCTGGCTTTGCCTGAGGCCAGGGTCTGTCTGCTGCCCTGGCTGCCAATTATAGCACAGGCCCATTCACTTGCTGGATTGGATCTTAGGATTTTGTTATTTGCTATGCGGAGGTTTTCTTTCTGACTAATTTGTTTACCAGGTTTAATTCTTCAATCATGTTTTCATTTTAAGAGATTTCAGGGTAATTATGAACTTTGAATAAATCCATCTGAGGCACCACAGTGCTCTTCCCTCCACATTGCTTGGGCCTGCCATTCCTTTGCTACACTTGGGATTTGGTGTGAATAAGGACCTCTCTTGCCCACCCCCACCCCCATGCCTGCAACTGAAAACAGCTGGGCCAGTAGGAGCCAAGGTCAGGAGTTAAGAAAAAGCAACAACAGAAAACCACATTGGGCTTGGGGAAAGATGGAATCAGGCTAGTGGGTGTGTGAAGCTGCAGAAAGTGGGGAAGTCTGTGCCCTCCCCACCCAGGGTATCTGGGCAGAGGGGCTGAGATCTTCGCTCCCAGCACTACCAGCTAAGGGTGCACAGAAGCAGGCTGCAGGCTGTATGTGGGACAGGACCAGCCCTGGAGGTGAAGGCTGGCTCTAGTTCCAGCAACATAGTCCCTGAGCAGTGGGGCCATAGGCAAAACTTCTGAGTTGTCAGGAGTGAAATAGAAATACAGTAAAACCTGCAAAAGCCGGAACCTGTGTAAGGCGGATACCTGTCAGAGAAGGAAAACTCAAATATTTTCCACTAAAACGAACAATAGAAAAGTGGTAAGACTGCACCCTGTCAAAAGCAGAAATCTTTCTCTAGACCCAGAAAAACAAAGCAGTCCCATCTAGTTCTGGCTGTCACAGATTTCACTGTATAAGGAGGAGGATGTTCCTGTTCCCTTCAGGTTATAGGCTTGTCATGAAAGGGCCAACATGAGGAAGCCTTTTATAAGCTGTATCACATGACAAGGGGTCTCTGGGTGGTGAAAACAGTTAAGTGCTTGGTACTACCAAAAGGTTGGTGGTTCAAGTCCACCCAGAGGTGTCCCAGAAGAAAGGCCTGGCAATCTACCTCCAAAAGATCACAGCCATTGAAAACTATGATGTGCAGTTCTACTCTGACACACATGGGGTTGCCATGAGTTGGAATTGACTTCGGGGCAGCTAGGTTTTTTTTTTTTGGTTATCACATGGCACAGTTGTGAAGTGGTGGTTTTGTGAAACAAAGTCTCTTGGTCATATCATCAGGGTCACAGTGGCAGATGAATGTGACAGCCAAACAATGGGTATAAAAGCAGGAAATGCTCCCAGGCCCCCAGATGTCTCGAGCATGTCACCATTTCTCACCCAGTGTGTCCTGGTTCCTGCATGTCTCCGTGGAGTGTGTCAGTGTCTGAATTGTGACTCTGAGTCTCAGTTCTGGCTGCAGCACCTTATCAACACCACCCAGAGGGGCTGCCTGGGTCCCACATCTTATCAGCATCAACAAATTAGGGTTGCTTAATTTGCATGTCCATATAAAACCTCCACCAGCTGGGTGGAGGTTGCAGAGCCAGCATGGGCACTGATCAAAACTAGGATCCACATATTAGGCTTAGTTATCTACATGCAGCCAATCATAGCAAAGGTATGAACAGCAAAGTTTCAATGGAACCAATCACATAAAGGGAATTCAATACTGCAGTGTGTAGGCACCCTGAGCTTCCAAGCTTGATGGCACTTGCTTTCACCGCAGGGTATAGGCTGTGTGGGGACTTGGACTTGCTCTGACAAGAACCTGGAACTGGATCCAATCCACAGTGACAGCTTAGGCAGCTGCTGGCAAGACAGGGAGGAAGGGAGGTACCCATACCATCTTAGTTTGGGTTCTCCTAAAAGTAAGCCTGAGGCAGATTCAAGTGCAAGAAACAACAGCAGGAGAGAGTTGAAGTAAGGAAAGGGAGGCAAAGCGCCTAAGACAGGGTGCACGATCAAGTCAGTTCCCGATTGAGGCAAGGAAGACTCATTTCCCCTGGGGGAGACGGTGTGAACACAGGTGGCAGAGTTCCCCCACCTGAGGAGTGAGGAGGCTGGACCTCAATCCACCCACTCTTCCCACTACCTTGGCCCAAGACTGAGCCAATGAGCCAGAACCCACAGGAACAAGTTTACCCCTTACTCCTCCCCCTCTTAGAACTTCCACCCACTCATTTACCTGCCACTCACTCGGGTAGGTCATTAATTGAGGGCTGTTCCCAGGGGGCGTGAATTCCCACACTTCCAGCCTGCGGCAGGAGCAGGCAAAGTGGCCTTGGAGACCAGTTGAAGTCCCCAGGCAAAGAAACACAGGGGCTGTCATTATGGAAGTTGAGTCTGAAGGTACTAAGTGGTAAGAGTGAGGGGATTTGTGTGAGGCAATAATGATGGCATCTGCTACACATACCTACAAGAAGAATAATGGATTATTTTAGGTACCCGCCTAGAGGTTAAAGTTCTTTTTTCCCCCTACCTTTAACAATTGCTGTCCAATAGATTCCGACTCATGGAGACCCCATGAGTGTGGGAGCAGAACTGCTCCATGGAGTTTTCAACGGCCGATTTTCTTCGGAAGTAGATCTCCAGCTAGGCCTTTCTTCTGAGGTATCTCTGAGTGGACCCAAACCTCCGACCCTTGAGTGAGTAGCATCTGGGGTCTTAAAAGCTTGTAAGTAGCCATGTAAGATATATCTACTTGTCCCATCCCATCTGGAGCAAAGGAGAGTGAAGAAAACCAGACAAATGAGAAATTTAGTCCAAAGGACTGATGGACCACAAGTACTGGAAGAGGCTGCATAGGCCCAGCTCACTATTATTTACTCCCCATCGCTAACCGCCACATTGTCTCATGACCTTGTTTCTCCCTGCGGTTCCAGTCTCTACAAAAGGTTTAAGATTAACCGATGTTCCTCCTTGGAGGTTGGAAAACAAGTGATAATGATCTAAGAATGACAAACCGAACAAAGCACCCATCTTGGGACAAGAAAACCAGGATGTCTCAGAACCTCCAAGAAAAGATTAACTCATCTGGGATGTGACCATCTCAAGGGGGAACTAACACAAACTTCTAAGATCCATAATCCTTTCCCTATAAAAGCCTTCAGCCGATCTCCAGTGGGGGAGACGGGTTTTTTGGAGGAATCTATTCCCCTCTGTCTCCTATATATCGATGTATAATAAAACCCTTGCTGCTCACCTCACCCTGTCTCAGAATTGGCTATTGCGTCAGGCGGCTCCAATCCGCATTATTGCGGTAACAAATTTGTTGGCCCGGACAGGGAGCTTCAGCCGCTTGAGAAGTAGCGGCCCTGGGGCAGGGCCTGGGGCTGATCGACAGCTGTCCCGACAAGCGGCTTTCATCTGCCTCTGGGGAGACTATTGGCCAGACCTGTCTCCCATGGCACCACTGGTTCCAGAAGAGGTGGGTGAAAGAAAAGCATAGGAGGGATCCCAAGGTAAGTCCGCGTCTCCTCTCCCTGTTGTACTCAGGGCCGGGGCAGATAGGGCAGGCCGGAGGTTTCTGGAACGGGACCTGAGCCCTTGGTTTCTGGGGTGGGAGTCACCCCATATGACCGTCTCCATAAGTAAGCTCTCAAGTAGGGACTCCTGGTGACTCTAGAGTCCTGGTCCCGGGTGTGTGAGTGCTCTTGTGTCTGGGAGGTTGAGATTCCCTAAGATCACCTCTGTCGGCAGACAGGGCCAACTGAGAGGTTGAAGGGGTCGAGATCACCTCCGTCAGCTTGTGGGATTTCTCATGAGTGTGTCTGGGAGGTTGAGATTCTCTAAGATCACTTCTGTCGGCAGGCAGGGCCATCTGAGAGGTTGAAGGGGTCGAGAGCACCTCCGTCAGCTTGCGGGATTTATTTGTTTACTGTGGTTCTGGTCTGTCCTGTCCATTGTCTGTGTGTAACTAGTATTATACCATCTACTTGGGCGCCCTGATTCGGCTGTTAGGGAAAGTGAAAATACCCCGAGTGAGACCGGTTCTTGAGACAGCCATGGTATCTTAAGACTATGTTCACGAGTTAACTGATCTGGATCCTGAGAGCCCTGAAAATGCCAGAACGGTCAACATAATCTTTATAGGACAAAGTGCCCCTGATATTAAGAGAAAGCTTCAGAAAGAAGGAAACCAAAAGCTTGAACCTTATCGCTTAACTGCTTTGATAAATGAGCCTGGATTTCACCCCCTACTACTGATTCACTGGTTTGGGGTTCATATTTAAAAACACTATAAACTGAGTACACTAGAAGTAACTTGGAATTTCAGTGACCACTTTGGGAAAATGAGCTTTCATTTGTGTCGTCTGTTTTTTCCTTTAGAGAACTTTGCTTGATGCTCATGTTTTGTCAAAAGGTCTAATATTCCTCCATCTGAGCCTCCAGCAAGTTAATAAGTTTTATCTAGAACCTGTTGTTTCCATTGTATTGAGTCAATCTTACCAAAAAATTGCTATGTACACTTTAAGAAACTAGGATCCACATATCCTTTTTGTGTGGTATTGTCCGGTGAGTTTATGTGGTCTTTCTGTCTCCTTTTGTCCTGAAAGAGCTTTGGTTGATGCCTCCATCAACTTAAACATATGTAAATGTCTTCCATGAGTCAAGAGACTGAGGGCAGGGCATGATCAGGCTTCCTCACCCCCAGCCCCCAGTCTCCAAGGTCGTGTAGCTCAAAGGAAGCTTTTGAAAGACCCTTTCCAGCTAGGTGGAGACTCTTTTAAGACAAAAGATAAGAAAAATTGCTGCTTTGCTATAGTTATCAGAAATTGAGGGGATCCTGATAATAGAACTGTAAACAAGTTCTCTCTATTACAGGGGAACTCTAAGAACTCCAACAATAGAAATCACAATAAGACACACCTAAAATGGCCTGGAAAAATGTTTCCAGCAGTAGTCAGAGGCTTACAGTTATATCCATATCAACGAATTGGTCAATTGAACAGAGACTTTGTGATTTCCGAAGCCAGTTGATAAAATCATTAAGTGCTAAAATTAGGTTGGGAAAAATATGAGAAATAGTGCAAGTTGAATAAAAACTTGGAGTGTTTAAACAGGCTTTCTTTCAACAACAGTTATGTTTTATGGTTTACAGGCTTATAATAACTCCCAATACATTTTAGGTAACTTACTGATGTTAAATTGAGTTAATGGATATTTGTTATAGTTTAAACTTATATACTTTTGCTTTTTATGCCACAAGAGAAAGGATAGACAGATATATATATATATTTAAGTCTGCCTAATAAGTGTTCATTTTTGCCATTTAAAGGGATGTACTATAAGAGGTATGCAACAAAGACAATGTTTAAGAGATTTATTGAAAAAGAAATCTATTTGATATGGTCAAGTTTTATCTGACTAAAGTTTAATGGTTTAATTTATGAGAGTTTTAGGAGTCTTAATGTTAAGTAGCATATAAAACAAAGAATTGGGTTTCTCGCTGTTAAAACAACAAAATTTCCTTTGATTTCTGAGTTAAAGCATTAATTTATTCTTTGTGTAATCTGCCTTGAAGACAAAGGTTCGGCCTCTCATTAGAATAAGATTCCTGAGTCTGAATACTAAGCCACATGGCTTTTAGAAAAGAAAGCTAAGGTTTTTACTTAAAGATCTTTGGTTAAATAACTTAAGTATTGTTTCACAGTAACCTATAATATTATTATTTCTTTATTGCTAACTTGGTTCCAACTTTATCTTTTTGAATCTAGCATCATCAAAGCCAATGGTTTGATTGGGGAATTCACATCATTTACCTATGAGGTTTTTTTTTTTATTACAATTCAGGTATTTAGAGATTTGATAATCTTGATATATTCTTGGTATATCCTGACTATATGGTATATTGTCTCAAAATTATTGTGTATTACATCTGAAGCTCTTTGAATACGGTTAATGGTTATATTTAGAAATACGTTTTTATCTAAAGTTTTTTTGTTTTTTAACTTGTTTCATTTGGCCTTTATGTTGTGCTTGTAATTAATTTCTATCAGGTCTTTTACTATTAAGAATATTATTTTTATGAATTAATCATGGCCATATTAAGTTTTGTCATCTGCAGATAAGTTTTTACTTTGCTGATTTGCTGAAAACGTTTGACCAAAATATCTCAACAAAAAGATGGACTATATTACACCTATGAAAAGGACTGTGACTAGACTCAATCAAGATTTCCAGAACCCTTATGTAGAAGCTGATGGAGTTCACACACTGCTGCTGATCCAGAATCACGTGGAACAGAAATTAACCACATAAGACTGAGTAAACGAAAGGAAACTATGGGTTTTATGTGGGAGTATTGCTGATGTTTTAAGGTCCTACTTTCTGGATATAAGAAACCATTTTCCTTTTCTCCTAAATTATCTAACTAATGGTTTTAGATATTGTAACTCTTGAATTAGAAGTTCTGTTGGTAAACTTAGCAAAGTTGTAACTATCATAACCAGAGAAGTGTCTGAAATTTGAGCTATGATTTTACAAGATAGAATAGTATTAGCCTTCCTGTTAGTCTCTCAAGAAACGGTTTGTGCCTAAATAGATAAATGTTGCTATATTTATGTTAATACTCAATCTGAGGTTTTGCAAAACGTAGTTGCTGTTGAGGCACATGAAAAGCAGTTACTAATGCTGTTTATGCATAAACAAACACCTATTATGGGGGGAGGCCCATCTATCCCAGCCAAATCTCCTCTAGGCTGCATCCTAACAAACTGGAGGAAGTAGAGCTATGAGCCTATGTCAAGAAAAAAAATGATATGCTTATGTAACAATGTATGGCCCCAATACCAGCAGGGGGACCAGAAACATTGGCTCCAAAATGGGTGTTTGGCTTACGGCATGATTTTTCAGCTTGACTTGTTTTGTAGGAAAAAATGGGACAAAGTTCCCTATATTCAAGCTTTCATGTCTCTCTATCAAACTTCAAATCCTTCTAACCAGGTTCTTTTCCGAGGAAAGCTGAAGGCAAAAGTGCTTCCTGAATCCTCACCAGAGGCTCCCCTCTTAGAAGGAATAGCCCCAATAACTGTTTCGGCTTCCCCTGCCATATAGGGAAGGTGCGGTAGAAGCCGACAAGTCTGGTAGAGGAATGACGGCAGAGTCCCCCACAGAAAGGGCCGAGCCTGATTCTAGTCCGGCCAGCTTGAGAGGAACTGACGATGGAAGGGAATCGGGAAGTAAGAGTCCAACTTCACCAGATATGGTCTCCCCCCTACACACACTCGTCAGGGTACTGTTTTCAGTGAGGGTACTGCTGGGGCTCGGGCAGGGCAATTTCCTCTGAGAAAAATTCCAGCCGAAGGAGGGACAATGTTAGTACATACTCCTTTCTCTACCTCCGACTTGTATAATTGGAAGAATCACAGTCTCCCTTATTGGAGTAACCCAAATAGGATGGCAGAGTTGTTCCTTTCCATTTTCTACAGATTCCGCCTGAAAACACATGCGCCTTGCAGGTGACACTGTTGCAAGAAGAAATAGTGACACTTAGTGGCATTCCTTTCCATATTCAAGAAAAGGTGACTCCGGAGGTCTGGGCATAAGAAAGGCCTGGGAGAGCCAAGTCAGCCGCACCGGCTAAAATTACTTTAAAACCTGGAGCACCTATTATAAACCAGAGGCAGTATCTCCTCTGCAAGGAAGCTTTAGAAGGGATCACACCTTTGGTGCATTGATACATAAAAATTAGACTTTTGAAATTTTGCCAGTTTCCATACAACACCCCTATCTTACCAGTGTTGAAACTGGGGACAAGAGAATACTGGTCTGTTTAAGACCTAAGGAAAATCATCCAAATAGTAGAGGACATTCACCCGATTGTGCCAAACCCATATACCGTGTTGGTTACTATAGCCAGTCAATGTGCTTGGTTTTCAGTACTGGACTTGAAAGATGCCTTCTTTTGTATTCCTCTACACCCCAAGTCTCAGCCTCTATTTGCCATAGAATGGATTGATAGTAAGACAGGGAATTGCTGTGGGGGTACTAAGTCAAACCCTGAGACCAGCCAGGCAACCGGTGGCCTACTTTTCAAAACAGTTGGACAACGCGGCCTGGGGATGGCCCCCTTGTCTTCGAGCCGTGGCTACAACATGTGACCTGTTACAGGAAACCGAGAAATTCACCCTTGGACAAAAGGTAATGGTAAACATACCACATGCAGTTCTGCCTCTTTGGAACAAAAGGGGGGTTTTTGGTTCACGACAGGAAAGATGAGAAAATATCAGACAATCTTGTTAGACAACTCAAACGTGGTTCTGAAGGCTGTCTCCTCCCTCAATCCCACCACATTGCTGCCTACTTCAGAAGATGCCCCCGTACGTGACTGCCTAGAGATAACTGAAGAAGTTTATTCTAGCAGACCAGATCTCTCAGATGTTCCCTTGACTGACCCAGAGATAGAAATGTATACAAATGGCAGTAGCTTTCTATATGAAAGATGCCACAAGACAGGATATGTGGTGGTGACACGAACTGAGGTCTTAGAGGCAGCTCTACTTCCTGCCGGCACTTCGGCTCAAAAGACCGAATTCATAGTCCTCGGGCGGGCCCTGCGACTAGGAGTAGGAAGACGCACAACTGTGTATACCGATCATAAATATGCCCATCTGGTCCTTCACTCACACAGTGCCTTGTGGAAAGAAAGGGGACTTCTGATATCTGCCAACAAAGAAAACGAACCAGAAATCCTAGAACTCCTGAAGGCAATCAATCAATGATCCCCTTCGGGTGGCAGTGGTATAATACCCTGGACGCCTGGAAGTTTTAAATATCTGCTGGTTTTTGTAGACATCTACTCAGGGTGGGTGGAGGCTTTCCTTTGTTGAACTGAAAGAGCCCAAGAAGTGACCAAGGCGTTACTCAAAGAAATCATACCCCTTTTTGATCTTCCTATCTCAGTCCAGAGTGACAATGGGAGAGCTTTTATGGCAACAGTCACCTAAGAAGTCAATAAGGTTTTAGAAATAAATTGGAAATTACACTCAGCCTGGAGACCACAATCGACTGGAAAGACCAAAAGGATGAACCGTACTCTGAAAAGGTCTTTGGTGAAACTTTGCCAGGAGACAAGCTCCACTTAGATACAAGTTCTCCCCATTGCCCTGCTCAGAATCTGGGTAGCCGCTCAAAGCGGGCTCAGATTGAGCCCTTATGAATTAATACATGGGAGACGATTCCCAAAAAAGTCGACTTTCCCCGCCTCGGTGATGACCGAGGTGGAGAAAAGGGACTGGGTCCGTTCTCTGAGAGCTGTCATAAACACTGTTAATCGGTATGCTTCTTCTCGTTGGTCTTTTCCTTCTGACACTCCCCTCCACAGGTTCCAACCCAGAGATCGGAGATCAGGTCCTGTTGAAAACCTGGAAGAATCAACCCCTAGAAGATCAACTGGCCCCCAGTGGGAGGGACCTTTTGAAGTTCTCCTGACCACACACTCGTCTCTGAAATTAGCAGGAGTAGCCGTGTGGGTGCATCACTCGAGAGTAAAAGCAGCCCCGCCAGAGAAAGAGAAAGAAGCAGAAAACAAAGAGCCACCATACTCTTGTACTGCAATTCAGGGCCTGAAGTACAAGTACAGGAAGCTTACAGTACAATGATTTTGACCTTGTTTCCCTCTATTTTTCCAGGAGATCTGGACAGAAAAGGTGCCAGTGATCCTACAGGTAAAGGAGACACTGACCCTGCAAGCTGGGGGCACTGTGACCCTCCCGTGTGTAGTCTCAACCCTAACTCCAGTAGGTCCAGTTAAGTGGGCCATAGAAGAGCCCGAAAGAGGAACCTTAAGAATAGTGATTATCCCAGTTTGTTTTGCGTTCCCTGTTTTATGAGAATATTAACAAAAGGAACTACAAATACACTTAAGGCTAGAAAAATTTTTACCCTGGTAAGTCGGCACGTCCCTTTTTCAAGCTCTGAGGACGAATGTCATCTAATTCACCAAGATGCAGCCAATTTCCACTCTAACTCACCCCCTCGCCTATGGCCCCTAGTTGATATCGGGAGGTTTCTCACCCCAGTCAACGCCTCTAACCAGCAGGAAGTAGTCAGAAAAGAAGCGACGCCCTGTTTCCCAAGATTGAGAAAATTCCAATAAAAGGGGGGGTTGGAAGAGGCTGCATAGGCCCGGCTCACTATCATTTACTCCCCATTGCTAACTGCCACATTGTCTCGTGACCTTGTTTTTCCCTGCGGTTCCAGTCTCTACAAAAGGTTTAAGATTAACCGATGTTCCTCCTTAGAGGGTGGAAAACAAGTGATAATGATCTAGGAATGACGAACCAAACAAAGCACCCATCTTGGGACAAGAAAACCAGGATGTCGTCAGATAACCTCCAAGAAAAGATTAACTCATCTGGGACGTGACCACCTCAAGGAGGAGCTAACACAAACTTCTAAGACCCATATTCCTGTCCCTGTAAAAGCCTTCAGCCGATCTCCAGTGGGGGAGATGGGTTTTTTGGAGGAATCTATCCCCCTCTGTCTCCTATATACCGATATATAATAAACCCTTGCTGCTCACCTCGCCCCTGTCTCAGAATTGGCTTTTGCGGCAGGCGGCTCCAATCCGCATTACTGCGGTAATAGTACCACAGCCTCCACCAGCCTGAGCACAGAAGAACTAGATGATGCCCAGCTACCACCACCTGCCGCTCTGACAGGGATCACAATAGAGGGTCCCAGAAAGAGCGGGAGAAAAATGTAGAATAAAATTCAAATTCACAAAAAAAGACCAAACTTGCTGGTCTGAGACTGAAGGGACCCCGAGATCGTGGCCCACAGACAGCCTTTTAACTCAGAACTGAAGTCACTCCTAAAGTTCACAGTCAAAGATTACACAGGTCTATAAAACAAACAATAACACACATGAGGAATGTGCTTCTTAGCTCAGTCATGCAAATGAGACCAAAAGGGCAAGACCTGCCCAAAAGCAAAGACGAGAAGCAGGTAGGGACAGGAAAACCGGACAAATGCAAATGGTCGAGTTCACGCAAAGGTGCCTCGGAAGAAAGGCCTGGCGATCTACTGCCAAAAAATCAGCCATGAAAAGCCTATGGAGCAGTTCTACTCTGACATACATGGGGTCTCCATCAGTCGGAATCAACTGGACAGCAATTTTTTTTCTTGCGTGTGTGCTGTGCACAGTTAGGATGCGGGTGCTTTTAGTCAGGGTTCTTGGTTTCAAGCAACCGAAACCAAAGCTAGCTGACTTTAGTAGGAAAGGGATATTTTGAAGCCTCTGAGGTAGACCACAGAATCGCTGGGAAGGTAGCAGGACTGACAATCAAGAACACTCTGGTGGGGGGAGGGGGCCTTGTTTGCACCCTCCCTCCTCCTCCCTGTCTCACTACCCCCTCCCAGCCTCTGTAGGATACTGTCACTGCTGGACCATTGAACTATGGTGTCATTGTTCCTGCCTCTTTATGACATTCCCTTGAGATTCAAAGTCTTGGGGGGCCCTGGCTGCCGCAGGAGGGATCAGGGAGAGGAGCTTGGTCATTGGCTTCTCCAAGTGGGAGGCAGGCCATGTGTTTCCCCAGTATTACCCAAATAGGGGTATGCTTCCCAAATAGGAGAGACACTTGTCCTTGGCACAGAGGTGGGTGGAAATTCTAGAAGGGGGAGGAGTAGAGGGTAGCTTTGTTCCTGTGGGTCCTGGCTCATTTGCTCAGTCTTGAGCCAAGCTAGTGTGAACAGTGGGTAGATCAGAGGTCCACCTGGATGTGGAGTGGGTGCCTGTGATCTTGGATGCCCTATGGGCCCCAGATGGCACCAAGGGGCAGAAGTAGGAAGACTGAGCAACACTAGGTGTTCTGCTTATCTACCGCTGCATAAAAAAATTAAAAACAAACAAACAAAACCAGTTGTCATTGGGTCGATTCTGACTCAGGGCAACCCCCTGTGTGTGAGTAGAACTGTGCTCCACAGGCTTTTCATGGCTGATTTTTTGGAAGTAGATAGTCAGGCCTCTCTTCCGAGGCACTTTTGCATGAACTCAAACCTCCAACCTTTCTGTTAGCACCCAGTGCATTAACCATTTGCACCACCCAGGGACTCCATTACTACGTAATAAACCATCCCGGAACAGTGACTTAAAACAATACAATCACTTACCTTACTCACCAACCTGGGGTTAACTGGGCTCAGCTAGGCAGTTTTCCCTGGGTGGAGGGGGTGATCTCTAGGCTTGCAATGAGATGTTGGCTAGGGCAGGAGTCATCTTGAAGGCTTCTTCATGTACATGTCTGTCTCCTGGGCTGAGAAGACTCGCACAATTGGGGCCTGGCACAGCTGGGACTCCTCAGGCATCTATCTCTATGTGGTCTCTCCTCGTGGTCTTTCCAACATGGCAGCTTCAGGATAGCTGGACTTCTTACGTATCGATTCAGGGCTTCCAAGAAAGAGAGAACCAGACGGAAGCTGTGTTATGTTTTATGACCTAGTCTTGGAAGTCACACAGTATCACTTTGACCACATTCTATTCATTGGAAGTGAGTCACCAAGGCCAACCAGGATTCAAGGAGAGGGACACTAGACTCCACCTTTTGATGGGAGGACTGCAAAAGAATTTGTGAACATGTTCTAAGACCATCACACTGGCCTAGGCGATGGTAAACAGCCATTTCTCTTGAGTGCTTGACTGGACCAACACACTTTTCTTTCTCAATGTTCTAATTTGCTGCTTGTTTCCCATGATGCAGAAAGGTGATGGCTCCAACTCCCAGCAGCCTGTTAGCAACTAACATGTTATCACCTCGAAGGCTGGACCCACCGACTCCGGGTCAATCCCACTTTATCATTATGCCAGGAGAGCTCATTCCAACTGAAATTTGACTATTGGTTTTTAATTTGGGGGCCATTTTTCATGCTGATGGCTCTTCTGGCTGACTGTGAATTACCCTGGGTACAAATTAAAGACAATAGAATCACTAATCAGGTCATTAGAATATGCTGACGGGGGAAATCTACAAGTTGTTAGACTTGGGCCGTCTCTCCCCTGGCCTTTTGGACAGAATTCATGTGACTTTGAATGGGCCCGTGCATAGGATCAGTACAAATATTGGAACAAGCCACCTGCAGGCTGCCAGAGGGACTGAGCAAGTGGCTGCAAAGCCTGCAATGCTACACTGGTTTGCCTGGTTCCCCTTTGCAGGAAAAACCTTGTCCTATAAGTACCGGCATCCCTGGGGATTACCGTTTATTGTTCTGTACACTCTTCTCATGCAAGGAAGTGTCGAGATTGAATTCTCAACCTCTAGGCCCGCCAAGAAGGCCCCACATATCTAGCATAATGAACAATATTTTCAGATTTCTGAATGTAGGGGAGAGTGGAAAACACACCAGCGGTTTTTCTCTTGTGTTGAATTCTGAGCAAAGGTAGACTCCTATCTGTTGAAGACTTCATATCACGCGTTCAGTCACAGTTTCGTTGTATTTTTTTTTAAATCCCTACAAAATTGACTGAGAGGAAATAGATTCAAGAGCCACTTCCTAAGGGTGCAATGCCTGATGCCAAATAAACTAAAACTAAACCCTTTGCTGTCGAGTCGATTCCAACTCATGGAGATCCCATGTGTTACAGAGTAGAACTGCTCCATAGAGTTTTCAATGTCTGTAATCCCAGGCCTTTCTTCTGTGGTGCCACTGAGTGGGTTTGAACTATCAACCTTTGGATTAATGTTGTTGATTTGTACCATTGAGTTGATTTTGACTCATAGCGACCCTATATGACAGAGTAGAACTGCCCTATGGGGTTTCCTAAGCTGTAATCTTTATGGGAGCAGATAGCCAGATTTTTTCTCCCGTGGAGTGGCTAGTGGGTTGGAAACTGCTGAAATTTTGGTTAGCAGCCGAGCTCTTAACCACTGTGCCACCAGGGCTCCTTTGGGTTAGTAGTCGAGAGCAAACCATTTGTACTAACCAGGGACCTTTGATGCCAAATAGTGGTTCTGTAAATCAGGAAGCGTTAGACCTTCAGAGAAGATAGAATGTGGTATTCAGGGAGACAATACATGCCCCCACTCTGCAGTAATGCTCCTTGGGGAGGGGGTGGTGTGCTTGAGACCATTCACAAGTCAGAGAAGGACTCCTACAGAACGAATAATCGTTAATACTTACTGAACACTGCCAGTCATCATACTGACCACTTTCAATGCTTATCATATTTAATCCTCACAACAACCCTATGAGGTGAGTATTGTTATTAATAATCAGCCACTGTCTTAGTTATCTAGTGCTGCTATAACAGAAATACCACAAGTGGATTGCTTTAACAAACAGAAATTTATTCTCTCACAATTTAGGAGGCTAGAAGACCAAATTCAGGGTGCCAGCTCTAGGGGAAGGCTTTCTCTCTCTGTCGGCTCTGGGGCAAGATCCTTGTCTCCTTTCAACATCTGTGGGCCTGGCATTCCTTGGAGATCTCCCTGTGTCTTGGCATCAATCTTCCCCTAGGTCTAGAAATTTCTCAGCACAGGGACCCCAGGTCCAAAGGACATAGTCTGCTCCTGGCTCTTCTTTGTTTGTTGTAGTGGGGTCCCTCTCCTCTCTGCTTGCTTCTCTCTCCTTTTATCTCTTGTAAGATAAAAATATGTGACTCAAGCAAGGGTGTGACTTGAGTAAGGGTGTGACTTGAATCACACCCTCTTGTAAGAGGGTAACTCAAGATATGCCCCACATTGATCCTGCATCATTAATATACAGAGGTTAAGATTTGCAACACACCACAAAATGGAGGATAATTACATCAGATCACAAAATGGAAGATAACCACACAATACTGGGAATCATGGCCTAGCCAAGTTGGTACATATTTTTGGAGGACACAATTCAATCCGAGACAGACACTAAAGTTCCTTTTATCTTGTTACTCCATCACTTTCAACACATGTCCTCCACCTTGGGTTGCCAGATGAAATACAGGATGCCCAGGTACATTTCTATTTCAGACAAAGAATGAATAATTTTTTAGTATGTGTAAGTGTATCCTGTGCCCATCACCCATCTGTCGGTTTGCCGTACTGTGGTGGCTTGCATATTGCTGTGATGCTGAAAGCTATGCCACCGGTATCTCAAATATCAGCAGGGTCATCCATGGTGGACAAGTTTCAGTAGAGCTTCCAGACTAAGAAGAAAGACCTGGTGGTCTACTTCTGAAAATCAACCAGTGAAAATGCTATAGATCACAACAAAACATTGACCAATTTACTTGCTTTGGATACATCATCAGAAGGGATCAATTGAGAGAGGAAGACATCACGTTTAGTGAAGTAGAAGGCCAACGAGGGTGAGGCAGGCCTTCAGTGAGATGGATCGGCACAGTAGCCACAATGATAGACTTGAACATGCTGGTGATAGTGAGGATGACTCAGGACCTGGCAACACTTTGTTCTGTTGTACATAAGGTCTCTGTGAATCAGTGACTTGATGGCAGCTAACAATATCCTGTACAATAGTCACGTTTTTGTTAAATCTGGCAAACCTGTCTTCAACTCATGGTTCAAGATGGCTGCTTGAGTTCCAGCCTTCAGATCTACGCTTCAGTCTTTAGGAAGGAGGTGGGTTAAAGAAGGGACTCCCTCCTTTTAAAGATGTTTCCTTGAAGTCACACCCCAAACTGCTGCTCATATCACATTGGCTACAAATGGCTTTAAGGGAAACTGGGAAATAATATGGCATTTATTCTGAGCTGTCACAGGTTCAGCTAACAATCGTTATTGTTGTATGCCGTTGACTAGAACTGCCCCATAGGGGTTCCTAGGCTGTAATCTTTACGGCAGCAGATTGTCAGGTCTTTCTCCCATGGAGCTGCAGGTGAGTCTGAACTGCCAACCTTTTGGTTAGCAGCTGAGCGCTTAACAATTAGGGATTCTGTCTTAAGAAAAAGGAGTCCCTGGGTGGTGTAAATAGTTAATGCAATCAGCTGTTAGCCAAAAGGTTGGCAGTTTGAGTCCACCCAGGGGTGCCTTGAAAGAAAGGCCTGGCGATGTACTTCTAAAAAATCAGCCTTTGAAAACTCTATAGAGCACAGTTCTACTCTGAAACACATGGGGTTGTGTAAAAATGGCGTGGTGGTGGTGTCTAACCTCCTCTAACTTCACAAGGGGGAAGGAGAATCAAGATCAACAGCCCCAGGCTGATTCCTATGAGGCAGAAGTCAGACATGCCTCCTCTCTCTGCCATCTTTACCAATTCTGACACCAACCGTCCCTCCCGTGGCACTCTCTACTTCTCTGCTGGGTTCGATAATTCATTGCAATGGCCACACAGAACTCACAGACAATACTCATGATTATGGGGTTCATTAGGGAAGTAACAGGTTACAATTCGGTTCAGGAATGCTCAGGATACAGTTCTTCCATCAGCACAGCCTCTTCCTAGCCATGCCTGCAGGCACACCTCTCTCTTGCCCTTTGGTCTCTGCCCTGCTCAGTTAAGCTTACAAAGCTTTTTTAGCTCTGCTGATAAGCGCCTCGAGGCACACCTCAGCCTGCAGGCGCTGAGCTCTAGCTCCGTGGGTCAGCAAACCTAGCTCCATCAAGTGCCCTGAGACACCCTATTCCTCCAGCAAGCCTCCTGCCCAAAGGCACTCAGCTTAATTGCTCCATGGGCCTGGAAGCCCACTCTACCGTCTCCTGCCTCCATTTCTCTGCCACAGCTTCTCACAGTCTTCAGTGTTACAGCTCTCTCTCTTTCACACACTCTCTCTTTTGATCTCCTGGTTCCAGGAGCTTCTCAGCGCAGTGATCCTGGGTCCAAAGGATGCACTCCGCTCTTGGCTCTTCTTTCTTGGTGGCGGTTAGATCCTCCCTTCTCATCTCTGAGATGGTTCATTTTAAGCCTACCGGGATGGCAAAACTGACCAATCCCCTTGGTGGCCACAATTAGCTTCTTTGCATAGTCCCACCCAATCACTTGGGTAGGAGTTACAAGACCATGGAAAGAAAGGCCACACAAAAGTGATCCATCACACCACAGGTTGCCATGAGTTGGAATCAACTCGACGGCAACTAGTTTCATTTTATTTTTATTGTGGTAAGTATACATGTAATAAATTGTTTACCTTTCTGGTTTGTTTTTTTTGATATTAAGAAAAATGGATATGGTTAACTTAGTGTCTGCCACAACTGGGATTTGATCCCAAGTCAGAATGGCTTTAGAGTCTTGGGGCTTAATCGCTCTGCTGTCCTGTCTTTTCTCCATTTCATGAAAGAAAGGGTATAGCTGACACTGTGTTTTGCACAGGCCTCTTTGATCCTTTTGGCGACTTTTGTATGCCTCTTCCCCGACTTCTCTGGGCTGCTGCTTCTCACAGCCTGCACCTGTGACACTCTTTTCAGAGGCCTGCCCTGAAGCTACTGGAGTCACTTTGCCCTCACTTGGGAATTTGGATGGCCTTTTGCCAGTAACTGACTGTGCGGTAGTATGAAGCTCAGCTCCCTTGCACGGAGTCAGGACAAACACTAAGGCATAATTTTCACTTAGAGCTCCCCTGTAGGATCAGACTAAGGCTGGGACTTGCCTGAGTTTGTGCCCTTGCTTGGCTTCTTCCCCTTCCTTGTCCTGTTTTCTTCATTCCCTTACTGTTCTTCTCTCTCCCTTACTGGTCTCCCCTGGAAGCACTTCCTTAATAAATCACTTCCACTTAGACGACTAAGATAAGGGTTTACCCAGGACAATATAAATAGGAGGTGGGCCACCACTTTTGAAGGCAAAGCTGTCTGTTGTCACAAAGGCTTTGAGCTTGAATTAGGTCACACCCAGGTTTATTGACAAATCCTGAGCTGTACATAATACAACTTGTATTACGTCGGGCATTTAATACTTATTTCAATCTTCCTCCAAGTTGTATGTTTGCTTAGGGAATGTGTATTAGTCAAGGTTTGGTCAGAAAAATAGACACCACTCTGTGTTTCAAATAGGGAGTTTTTGTTGGAGATTTCGTTATTGTTAGCTGCTGTCAGGTCTGCCCCTGACTCATGGTGGCCTCATGCACAACGTGATCAGATTCTTGTGAGTCCTAGGGTTTTCACTGGCTGATTTTTGGAAACAGTTAGCCAGAAATTTCTTCCTAGTCTCCCTTAATCTGGAAGCTCCATTGAAACCTGTTCAGCATCATAGCAACACGCAAGCCTCTACTGACAGATGGGTGGTGGCTGCGCATGAGCTACATTGGCCAGGAATTGAACCCTGGTTTTCTGTATGGAAGTGAAAAATTCTACCACTGAACCACCACTGCCCCCTATTGGAGATTTCTCGTTGCCGTGGAGTTGATTCCAACTCATGGTGACCACATGTGTTGCAGAGTAGAACTGCACTCCACAGGGTTTTCAAGGCTGTGAACTTTTGGAAGCAGATCGCCATACCTTTCTTCTGAGGTGCCTCTGGGTGGGTTCAAACTGCCAACCTTCCAGTTAATAATCAAGTGCTTAACCGTTTCCACTACCCAGGGACTCCTTATTGGAGGTTAAACCAAAAACCCATTGCCATTGAGTCAATTCCGACTCATAGTAACACTATAGGACAGAGTAGAACTGCCCTATAAGGTTTCCAAGGCTGTAATCTTTAAGGAAGCAGACTGCCACATCTTTCTTCCATGGAGCAGCTGGTGGGTTCAAACTACCGAACTTTCAATTAGCAGCCAAGCACTTTAACCACTGCACCACCAGGGCTTCTTTATTGGAGATTAGGTACTTATGACATAGCTGAAAGAGCTGAAAGAACAAAGGTCCAGGAAAGTTTGTACCAGCTTTCAGATTTCCTCCAAACTCTCAGAGAGCCAGACTACAGTGAGGAGCAGCCTTGCCTGCAGGACCAAGGTAGGTGATTCTCAGGGAAATGCTTGAAGGTTGCTGCAAAATGTTGTATTTACTGTATCCCTTGTGTCTGCTTACTGTTGCTGGAGAGGCAATAATAATTATGGCTTCTTGCCTCCCTTCAGCCTTTCAAGTCTTGTGCAGGTACTTCTAACTGGTAAAATCTAACTAGTAACCCTTTTTGCAAGGAATGCTGGGAAATGTAGTTCCAGAGCTTCTAGATCCTGAGATACCTGGGAGCACATAGGAGAAGGAGAATGGTGCTAAGTTGTTGACAGACATTCTAGCACAGTATGTGTCATGTATTGAATTGTGTCCCCCCAGAATTCATGTCAACTTGGCTAGGTCATGATTCCCAGTATTGTGTCCTCCATTTTGTGATCTGATGTAATTATGTGTTGTGACTCCTAGCCTCTATGCCTGTGGTTATGGTCCCATTTGGGAGGGAGTGACTTGTCTATTATGTTAATGAGACATGATTAGGTTACGTTAACAAGGATTAGGGTAGGATACACCACTCTTGCTTGAGTCACACCTTTTATCTTACAAGAGACAAAAGGAGAGAGAAGCAAGCAGAGAGGAGAGGGACCTCACTATCACCAATAAAGAAGAGCTGAGAGCAGAGCACATCCTTTGGACCCAGGATCCCTGCACTGAGAACCTCCTAGACCCAGAGGAAGATTGATGCCCAGACACAGGGAGATCTCCAAGGAACGCCAGGCCCACAGATAGTGAAAGGAGGCAAAGATCTTCCCCCAGAGGCGACAGAGAGAGAAAACTTTCCCCTAGAGCTGGCACCCTGAATTTGGACTTACAGCCTCCTAAATTGTAAGAGAATAAATTTCTGTTTGTTAAAGCCATCCACGTGTGGTATTTCTGTTATAACAGCACTAGATAACTAAGACAGTATGTTGAACCATTTAATGTGTAAACTATTTTTTTAGTGTTTGCCCTAGTATTTATAATATACATCTTTAATTAATCAAAGTCTATCCTCAGTTAATTTTATATCATTTCACGTGTAGTGTAAGGACTTTCTAACAGTATATTCCCAATTCCTCCCTCCCATCTAACATTTTACTTTTACATATGCTATAAGCACACAATGCATCGCTGCTATATTGGCTTTAGGCAGTCAGTTATCTTTTAGAGTAATTAAAAATTTAAAAAATGAATTTTTATTTACCTTTATTCCATTTCCAACACTCTTTATTTATTTGGGTGGATCCAACTTTCTGTTTCATATCATATTCCTTCTGCCTGTAATGATTCTTGTAGTATGGCTCTGCTGGCAATGAAATTTCTCAGTTTTTGTTTGTCTGAAAATTCCTTTTATTTTTGAAATATGCTTTTGCTGGGTAAAAAATTTTGTTTTTGCTGGATATAGTTTTTTGTTTTTGTTTTTAACATTTAAAAAATGTCTCTTTATTGTCTTCTGGCTTGCATGATTTCTAATGAGAAGTCTGTCATAATTCCTATTTTTGTTCTTTTCTATGTGATGTGTCTCTTTTCTCTGGCTATCTTCATGATTTTCTCTTTGTCTTTGGTTTTCTGCAGTTTAGATATGATATGCCTGGGTTTTTTTTTTTTTTTTCTTTTTAACCTTCTTGATCTTTTCTGAGCTTCTTGGATATGTGGTTTGGTATCTGCCATTAATTTTGGAAAATCCTTGGCCATTATTTCTTCAAATACTTCTCCTGTCTCATTCTCTCTTTCTTCTCCTTCTAGGATTCTAATTACATGTATGTTAGACTGATATTGTCCTGCAGCTCTTTGATGCTCTGTTCTAGATTTGCCCTCTACACTTTTTTTTTTCTGTCTTTGTGTTTCAGTTTGGGTAATTTCCATTGACCTACCTTCAAGTTTGTTGATTCTGTCCTCAGTTACAACAAGCCTCCTGATGAGCCCATCAAAGGCACAGCAGTGTTTTTCATTTCTAGCATTTCCATTTGATTCTTTCTTATAGATTCTTTATTCTCTCTGCTTAAATGACCCACCTGATCTTGCATGTTGTCCACGTTTGCACTAGAGTCAGTGTCCGGTAGCTTCTGTCCTGGATCAACAAGTGCTCACATCTCATCTCTCCTCGCAGCATATATCTTTCCTTAGAGTTCGAGTTAGTTAGTTGCCCTGTGACCTCAGGTCCCTGATAAGTTCAAGAAAAGTTGTGATTTGCAGATTGTCTAGCTTTTTGTTGTTGTTTTGTAAGTGTAGGAACAATGTTCTTTCTAGTGTTCTACATGCTAAGCAGACTAATGCTTTTTTGTGAGATGTACTTCTATAGAAAAAACACAAGAATGAATTTTGCGTTTAGTTCCTGGTTTCCTTCTGATCCCTGTGCTGTGTATATATACACCAAATTTTTAGTCGGTGGAATTTAAGAGAAAACTCTCAATCTCTGTAAGACTGGTTTAATAGTAGTGGTAAATGGTGTAGATGACTGAACAAACTAAATATATAACCCCCAATGGCAGGTGTAGTAGGATCTCAAAAATAGCCCCCAGTGAACTGTGTTTCTCAGTGTTCACACTCTTTTGCAATATGTCTTTGTAGCTCCTTCCATCAAAAAGTGGAGTCATTTCTCCACCTCTTGAATCTGGGCTTGCCTTGACACTTGTTCTGATCAATAAAATGTGACTGAAATCACATTATTTTTTGGGGGGGGGTGTCTGTGTCTAGGCCTTTAGAGTCCTTATAGCTTTCACTTTTGCTTGGAGGGATTTCCAGCCACCATGCAAAGAAGTCTGGGCTATCCTGCTGGAGAGAGAAGCCACTAGAGAGAGAACTGAGCCCCTGACATATTTGTGAACCCTGCAAACACCATAAGAAGAAAGAGATCCAGCCTTTCCAGTCAGCCACCAGCCATTTGAGCCACCAGACATGTGTGTGAGGCAATCTTGGTTCTCCAGCTTCACCTAAGACATCTTAGTCAACATCATGAGGAACAGAGATGAGTTATCCCTGCTGAGCCCTGCTCAAATTCCTGACCCACAGAGTCATGAGAAATAAAACGATGGTTGTTTTAGGCTACTAAGTTTTGGGGTGGCTTGCTAGGTAGCAATAGATAACTAATATAGCAAAAACTTCTAATTGGCCCACAATATTCCTTCTCCCCCTTTTCCTCTTTAAAAGAAAAGCTGACTTATTAGCTGAATACATGGCTATCTGAAGTAAAAATTATATTTCTCAACTTTCCTTGCAGCTATATGACTATATGACTAACTTACAGCCAATGGGATATAAGTAGAAAAAGTGTATGTAATTTGCAATTTTCGAGGCCTTGATCTTAACAACATGTTAGAGTCCAGCACTGCGATTGAAGAGGCAAGCACATTTTGTACCATGACCCTTTTATTAGTCTGTATTAATTTCCTGTGGCTGTGGAAACAAAGTACCACAAAGTGGGTGGCTTAAAACAATAGAAATTTATTGTCTCACAGTTCTGGAGGCTAGGAGTCAGAATTTAGGGTGTCAGCAGGGCCATGCTCCCTCTGAAGGCTCTAGGGGCCCCAGGCCTTCCTTGGCTTACAGCCACAGTATAACTCTATCTCTGCCTTTGTCTTCACACATCTGTCTTCCCTCTGTGTGTCTCTGTGTCTCTTCTTTTATAAGGACCGTTTACATTGGATTAGGACCCACCGCACTCCAGTATGACCTCGTGCTAACTTAACTGATAACATCTTCAAAGACTATTTCCAAACAAGGTGACATTCACAGGTGGGGGAATTAGGACTTCAACATATCATTTTGGGGGACACAATTCAATGCATAACAGCTTCCTACTTTGCCTGAATGAGATATAGGTTGCTTTGGTACCTGTTAGGAAAAAACAACAGCAACAGCCACCAAAACCCTGTACTTTCAGGCAGGACATGGGGATAAAAAAGTTAATAGAGAAAAAAGAGGAGCGAAAAATGATAGCAATGAACACCAGTTGAAAAGACTACCTTTAACCCACTAGCAAGCTTCTAACATTTGGTGTGCCTTAAAAAATAATTTGTGGTGAATGTTCTCATTGAAAATGGATTGAAATCAAGACTTGGAGCCCATTGGCTGAATTTGGGCCTGGTAGCTTGCACCTCAATTACCCATTCACAATTCATAGTCGGGATCTTGCTGTAGTTGTTGTTAGCTGCAACAACAACCCCGTATACAGCAGAACGAAATGTTGCTTGGTCCTGTGCCATCTTCACAATCGTTAGTATGCTCAAGTTCATTGTTGTGGCCACTGTGTATTTTGAGTGTCTTCCAACCTAGGGGGCTCATCTTCCAGCACTATATTGGACAATAATCTGTTGTGATCCATAGAGTTTTCACTGGCTAATTTTTGGAAGTAGATCACCAGGCCATTTTTCCTAGTATATCTTAGTTTGTAAGCTCTGCTGAAACTTGTTCACCATAGGTGACCCTGCTGGTATTTGAAATACCAGAGGCATAGCTTCCAGTGTCATAGCAACATATAAACCACCACAGTACAACAAACTGACAGATGGGTGGTGGCTTGCTGCAGTAGAACTTATATAAATCTCCTTGCTATATCCTGGCCCCAGGTAAATAGCCTTTCTGGGTGTGGCAGAAAGTTGACAGCCATGGTTAAAACTCTGAATGGGAACCCATGACTGGCATAAACACATCCCTAGGGCTTCTCATCTTATTAGCCATTATGCTTTGTGCAGTCTTCATTTCTCTTGATTCTATCACCTTCTCTCTCTTTCTCTGTGGCCTTTTTCCCGTGTTTAGCCTTTATAATTTCTCCCCTGAGCTCCCTGCCCCCTGCCCCTAGTCCTGCCACCACCATTCTCCACTCTGCAGCCACAGTGATTTCTCTAGAAAGTATATCAGATCCATGACATACCCGTGCTTAAAGTCCTACCAAGTTTCCCCAATCCTTCCATAGGAAGTAGAAATCTTCATTCAGGCTCTGTATGATCTAGCTCTGCCTTCTCTCTCAGATTTGTCACACCATTCTTCTTTCACATGCTGGCTATGCTCTAGCCATCCTGGATGACATGAAAATTTCTAAACCAGCCTAGCTGTCAAAGCCTTGGAGGCTCTTCCCTTGACCTTTCTTCTAGGCCAACCTTTATGTGTCTTTTAAGACCTGGCTCATGTATTGGGCAACCTCCTTGAGAAGGCCTCTCAGGTTAAAGCCTTCTTCTTTGTGTTCCAAGCATGCCTGTGTCATCACACCTGTCGGGCTGTTTTCTGAGGGTTGGTTTCCCACACAAGACTGTACACTCTTTGACCTGAGTGTAGCATACCCTGTCATTTCCCCACCCATACCTCACTGGTACTTCCCATTTCTGTGCACAGTGGCACAGGCAGGCTGAAAGTGCCAGGGACTTGATGCCTCCTGAGAGGAGCTCTCGAACAACGACTGACACAAGTTGATGTATAAACACACCAGCCAACTTCCTTGCCCATTGGACGGGATAACTGAGATGTATGCTCTACATCATTACTCAGTTTCCCTGTGAGAATGAGCTCCAGTTGCTCACAGTGGTAGCCAGTACAGCCTACCCTCTATCTTATTTTATTTTTTCCATCTTTTATTATTATTTTTGATTATTTTGTTTGTTTATTGTTGTACTTTAAGTGAAAGTTTACACTTCAAGTTAGTCTCATACAAAAACTTATACATACATTGTTATGTGACTCTAATTGCTGTCCCCGTACTGTGACAGCACACTCCTCCTTTCCACCCCCTGATTCTTTATGTCCATTCAACCAGCTCCTAAGCCCCTCTGCCTTCTCATCTCACCTCTGGACAGAAGCTGCCCATTTAGTCTCATGTATCTACTTGAGCTAAGAAGCACACTCTTCACGAGTATTATTTTATGTCCCACAGTCCAGTCCAATCTTTGTCTGAAGAGTTGGCCTTGGAAATTCTTTTAGTTCTGGGCTGATAGAGAGTCCCGGGGCCATGCTTTCCGGGGTTCCTCCAGTCTTAGTCAGACCATTAAATCTGGTCTTTTTACTAGAATTTGAGTTGTGCATCCCACCTTTCTGCTGCTCCATCAGGGACTCTCTGTTGTGTTCCCTGTCAGGGCAGTCATTGGTGGTAGCCGGGTACCCTAGTTCTTCTGGTCTCAGGCTGAAGAAGTCTCTAGTTTATGTGGCCCTTTTTGTCTTTTGGGCTAATACTTTCCTTGTGTCTTTGGTGATCTTCATTCTCCTTTACTCCAGGAGGTTGGGACCAATTGATGCATCTTAGATGGTCCATCCTTTATTTTTTTATTGGAAAAAAAATTTTAACAGATTTATTGAGCTATAGTTCACATATCACAAAATTCACCCTTTTAAAGTGTACAATTTAATAGCTATTCACAGATATGTGCAACCTTCACCACAGTTAATTTTAGAATATTTTCATCACCTCAAAAAGAAGCCCTGACCTAAATGTGACAAAAAAAAAAAAAAAAAACAAAAAAAACCCATAAAATTCTTAGAAGAAAATATAGGGGCAAAGCTGTGGTACCTAGTTTTAGTGATGGGCTATCAGATATGACAATAAAAGCATGAGCAGCAAAAGACAAAATAGATACATTGGACTTTATCAAAATTAAAAACTTTTGTTGAGCCAATCGACAGATGAATGGATAAACTGTGGTACATACACACAATGGAATACTATGCAATGATAAAGAATAATGATGAATCTGTGAAATATCTCACAACATGAATGAATCTGGAGGGCATTGTGCTGAGTGAAATAAGTTAATCACAAAAGGACAAATATTGTATGAGACCACTACTGTAAAAAATCATGAAAAGGTTTACACACAAAAAAGAAACAATCTTTGATGGTTATGAGGTGGGGAGCGGTGGGGAAGGAAAAACACTAACTAGATAATAAATAAGTGGCAACTTTGGTGAAGGGTAAGATAGTACACAATACTGGGGAAGTCAGCACAAATAGACCAAGGCAAAGTCATAGAAGCTTCATAGACACATCCAAACTCTCTGAGGGCTGAGGGCTGGGGACCATGGTCTCGGGGGACATCTAGCTCAAATGGCATAACATAGTTTATAAAGAAAATGTTCTACATCCTACTTTGGTGAGTAGCAGCTGGGGTCTTAAAAGCTTGTGAGCAGACTTCTAAGATACATCTAATGGTTCCACTCCATCTGGAGCAAGGAAGAATGAAGAAAACCAAAGATACAAGGGAAAGATTAGTCCAAAGGACTAATGAACTACAAGTACCACAGCCTCCACCAGACTGAGTCCAGCACAACTAGATGGTGCCCGGCTACCTCCACCAACTGCTCTGACAGGGATCACAATAGAGGGTTCCAGATAGAGCAGGATAAAAATGTAGAACAAAATTCTAACTCACAAAAAAGACCAGACTTACTGGTTTGACAGAGACTGGAGAAACCCTGAGAGTATTGTCCCCGGACACTCTTTTAATTCAGTACTGAAGTCACTCCCGAAGTTCACCCTTCAGCCAAAGATTAGTCAGGTTTATAAAACAAACAATAACACATGTAGTTCAACGATGTATACGAGACTAAATGGGCACACCAGCCCAAAAGCAAAGACGAGAAGGCAGGAGGGGACAGGAAAACTGGACGAATGGAAACGGGGAACCCGAGATCAAGTAGGCGAGAGTGTTGACGTATCAAGGGGTTGGCAACCAATGGCACAAACAATATGTGTATTAATTGTTTAATGAGAAACTAATTTGCTCTGTAAACTTTCACCTAAGGCATAATAAAAAAAAAAGAAAGTAAAACAAAACCCAAAAACTTTTGTTCATCAAGGGACTTTATTAACAAAGTGAAGAGACAACCTACAGATTGGGAGAAAATTTTTGGGAACCATATAATCAATAAGGGTTTAATATCCAAAAAAATATAAAATACTTCTATAACTTAAGAACAAAAAGACAAACAATCCAATAATAAAAAAAAAAAGGGCAAAGGACTTGAACAGACATGTCATCAAAGACGATATTCAAATGGCCAAAAAGTACACGAAAAGATGCTCAACATCATTAGCCATTCCTGTTGCCGTTGAGTCAATTCCGACTCATAGCGACCCTATAGGACAGAGTAGAACTGCCCCATAGGGTTTCCAAGGAGCGGCTGATGGATTCAAATTGCTGACCTTTTGTTTTGGTTAGTAGGCCAATCCTTAACCACTGTGCCACCAGGGCTCCAAATAAATATATATAGAAACCAAAAAGTATTAGTGGTTACCAGGGATGGGCGGGGGAGTGGGAGAAGGGGATGTTTTTGTTTAGGGGGCAGTGAGTTTATGTTAATGGTGGTGGAATAATTTGGAAAAGGATAGTGAAAATGGTAGCAGAACTTGAAGAATGTAATCAATGCTACTGAATGATACAAGTAGAAATTGTTGAGTTGGCGTATATTTGCACCACAATAATCAACAAAAGGTTAAAAAAGAAGCCCTCATAGTCTTTAGCTATCACCCCTATACGATGCCCACCCCCTCCCAACCCAGCCCTAAGCAACAAGAATCTACTTTCTGTCTCTATGGATTTGTCTATTCTGTACATTTCATATCGATGGAATCAGAATACAAGGCCTTTTGTGACTGCCTTCTTTCATGTAGCGTAACGTTGTCAAGGTTCATCCCCGTCAAAGCCCACCCTTTATTGACTGACTTCCCCTCCCTATCTCACTTCTCCACTTCCCTATTGCTGTTCCTCGCACCTCCCAAATCAAGCACTAGCAAGAACCCACCTTTTTATCACAGGGCTGGCATCTGGGGAACTCCCAACCATAGCAGTCAGGCACCTCGTCTTGCTTGTCTTTGTGTCTTTCCGCAGCACCTAGTTTAATCCCTGACACAAAGTTGTTGTTGTCAGCTGCTGTCGAGTCGGCCCCCAACTCATGGCGACCCCATGCACAACAGAATAAAACACTGTCTCGTCCTGTGCCATCCCCATGATCAGTTGCAGATTGGACCATTTTGATCCATAGGGTTCTCATTGGCTGGTTTTTGGAAGTAGATCGCTAGGCCTTTCTTCCCAGTCAGTCTTAGTCTGGAAGCTCCGCTGAAACCTGTTCAGCATCATAGCAACACTCAAACCTCCACTGACAGATGGGTGGTGACTGCACATGAGGTGCATTGGCCAGGAATCGAACCCGGCTCTCCCCTGCAAGGAAGTTGAGAATTCTACCACTGAACCACCACTGCCTCATAAACCAGTTGCTGTCGAGTCAGTTCCAACTCATGGCAACCCTAAGTGTGTCAGAGTAGAACTGTGCTCCATAGGGTTTTCAATGGCTGATGTTTTGGAAGTAGATCACCAGGCCTTTCTTCTAAGGCACTGCTGGATGGACTCGAACAGCCAACATTTTGGTAAGCAGCTGAGCACGCTAACCATTTGCACCACCCAGGAACTCCTGGCAGAAAGTAGGCCCTCAGTAACAATTTGTTGACTGGCTGACTTGACTGCTTGACTGTGTCTATCTGTCTGAATGAATGAATAACTGAATTAACTAATGATTAATTAATGATACTGGAAGAACCACTTTTCCAGTATCATTTTCTTATCCCTCTTGTGGTAGACACAGAGATGCATCACCCAGATCCCCCTTTAAGGAAGGACTTGTTGCCCATCTATGGGGTGTGCAATGAGCAGACAGCCTCCAGCTGTCAGTCCTTTCAGTGAGTACTTCAGCTGCAGAAAGCATCTTGCTCAAGGTCACACGCTTCCCAGGGGTGCCCATGTTCATGACTGAGCCAGGCCAGGGTATAAAGATCTGGCCATTTCACTCTATTGCTGGAAAACTCAGATGGGCAATCCTGGCTCCAGAACTCTCCACCAGAACTCTCAGGCTGCATCACAGTTCAGCTTCTTCCTGTGCCCAATCCTGCCTTCTCCCCTTTCTTTTTATAGGATTTGATCCCTAATGGAGTCCCTGGGTGGTGCAAACAGTTAACGTGTTCAGTTGCTAACCAAAACATTAGAAGTCCACCCAGCAGCATCTGGGAAGAAAGGCCTGGTGATCTACTTCTGAAAACTCAGCCATTGAAAACACTATGAACCATAGTTCTACTCTGACACACACAAGGTCGCCATGAGTTGGAGTCGAAACTCCGTGGCAACTGGTTTTTGATCCCTAATAAACATCTTGCCCTTCAAACGCCATCCCATCATCTGCTTCCGGGGAGCCCAACCTGCGACACCTCTCCTTCATAAATTCTGTGTCCTAGTCATCGTGATTCCCTCACTGTGCTTTTCTGACTCCACCCTCTTGTTCACACTGATGTGTACATCCTCTCTGCCCAGTAGTAATATCTTGCTAATGCTTTGTTGTTTCCCAAGTATTTTCCCATATGCTATGGTATTTAGTCCTCACAATACTGCTGTGAGGTAGTTGTTTTTATTCCTGTTTTCAGGTGAGGACACTGAAGTTTAGAGAAATATAGGGATTTTCCCAAGGTCACACAGCTTCTTAGTAGAAACTGGAACTCAGAAGCCATTGGCAAGAATGGGAATGTCAGCAGATGACCTCCCTCCCAGGTGGGCCGTGAGGTATATGCTGGCAGTAACGGTGTATCTGCTACAGTATCTGCAACAAAGAAAGTAAAAACCTGCTGTCGGAGGGTTCTGGACAGAGCTGGAGAAGGATGTAGAGCATAATTCTAACTCACAAAAAAAAAAGACCAGATTTACTGGCCTAAAGGAGACTGGAGAAACCTCGAGAGTATGGCCCCCAGACACCCTTTTAGCTCAGTGGTGAAGTTATCTCCGAGGTTCACTGTTCAGCCTGGGAGTGGACAGCCCCGTAAAACCAAATGAGACTAACGAGGTACAGGAGTCCAGTGACAAGGGCCAGAAGGCAGAAGAGGACAAGGAAGCTGGTGATAGGGAACCCAAGGTTGAGTAAGGATATTGTTGATGTTTTGTGAGATTGTTAACCATTGTCATAGGGCAACATTTGTAGTAACTGTTAAATGAGAAACTATTTTGTTCTGTAAGCCTTCATCTTAAGTGAGAATAACAGCACAATTGGAAGAGCGTAGTCAATGTCACTGAACTGTGTATGTAGAAATTTTTGAAACGTTGTATCTTCGGCTATGTGTATTATCACCAAAAAAAAAAAGGTTGAGAATTTAGAGGGTTAATATGTTGTGGGGTTGTTAACCAATGTCATAAAACAACATGTGTACTACTGTTTCATGAGAAACTATTTGTTCCGTAAGCCTTCACCTGAAGTACAATAAAATATGTTAAAAAGAAAGGGGGGAAAAAAAAAACCTGCTGTCGTCCAGTGGATTCCAACTCATAGCCACCTATAGACAATGAGAGTATCTGTAGAATTTGCCCAGCAGGTGGGAAATGAGTTGCCTACCACTCATTCCTTTGGGTCTAGACACTGAAGGTCCCGGTTGAATATTCCCTGGGAACAGTAATGATCACCAGTACCTTGTTGCTGTTGGGTCAATTCCAACCTATAGTGACCCCATGTGAAAAAGTAGAACTGCCCCATAGGGTTTTCTAGGTTGTAATCTTTACATGAGCAGATCACCAGGTCTTTTTCTGCCGGAGCTTCTGGGTGGGTTTGAACCGCCAGCCTTTCAGTTAGCAGCCGAGTGCTTAACCATTGCGCCATGTGAGATTTGCTCAGTAGTCTTTTATGCCTGTGAAACAGTTGTGGGGAAAGGGGGTCTGTCAAGACTTCCATCTCTTCTGCTGAGAGCTGCCCGGTGAAGGCAGGGGGAGAGGGGGATTCCCATCTGGAATTTGAGAGTTCCTTTTCAGTTGATATGGGGGAGGCTTTGCTCGGGAAGTCAGCTGGTAACACTCCATCCAGGAGTTTCAGAGTGCTTAGCAATTCTAGCCCCTAGCTGAATAACATTGCCTTGCAAATGAGTTGAGAACAAAGGCTTATCAGTTAGTGCTCTGTGGACCTACCTAGGGAGGAAAACAAGTGAAGCCCCAGACCTGGGACAGATGAATGGTTGTCTAAGGTTGGCTTCCTCAGAAGCAGACCCTGTGTCAAGCACTGGTATGCAAGTGAGTTAGTTAAGAAGCGCTTCCAAAGGAGAACTGAGGTAATTACGTGGGGGAAAGCTGGACAGGCGAGGGGAAGAAGCCAAGCAAGGGTTCCATATCAGATAAAGTCTCACAGAGGGTGTCCCGTGCCCATTGTGGTCGTATGGGTTCCAACTCATGACGACCCCAAGTGTTACAGAGTAGAACTGCTCCATGGGGTTCTCTTGGCTGTAATCTTTATGGAAGCAGATCACCAGGCCTTTCTCCCGAGGTGCCATTGGGTGGGTTTGAACCTCCGACCTTTTAGCAGCTGAGCGCAAACCGTTTGCATACCTACGAATCTTCCACAGAGGGTAACCCCAGGCTGATCCTGTGGTGAAGCTCTGGAGGCTAAGATTACACCTGGTAACTTTCAAGTGTTGTCCTAATGCAATAAAAGGGAGCTGGGCTTTGTTGGGGAAAAGTTATTAGTAACAAAATCCACTCTCAGCCCAGAAATCCTCTCCACAAAAAAATAGAGAAGAGAAAGAAAAGTTTGATTATTGAATAAACATTACCAGAATTTGATGCATCACAGGCAATCCACTAAAGAGATTGAAAAGACAGAAATCTTAACCATTATGTAGGGAAGGAGGTAAAGTCATTACATTCATATTTTAAAGATAGTTGTCAATTTTTCTAATCCTTCTGGCCTGGAGATAGGGCTGGGCCACCTGAGTTTATGCTAATCTCCTTCCAGGAAAAATAAGAAGGTGTAGAAGAATTACCTGAAGTTACATTTACATAGTTTTTAGAAAGATAAAGAATTTACAATTACAAGTTATCTAAAGTAAAATCTAGAGAAAGCCTCGGAGGAGCGGAGCTCCTTTCCCTATTTTCACCTGGGGAATTTACCTGTTTATTTTCCATTTGTACTTGTCCTTACAGTTGCCTCATACGCATGTGAAAGCTGGACAATGAATAAGGAAGACCGAAGAAGAATTGATGCCTTTGAATTGTGGCGTTGGCAAAGAATATTGAATATACCATGGACTGCCAGAAGAACGAACAAATCCGTCTTGGAAGAAGTACAACCAGAACGCTCCTTAGAAGCAAGGATGGCAAGACTTCATCTCACATACTTTGGACATGTTATCAGGAGGGACCAGTCCCTGGAGAAGGACACCATGTTTGGTAAAGTAGAGGGTCAGCAAAAAAGAGGAAGACCCTCAACGAGATGGACTGACACAGTGGCTGCAACAATGAGCTCAAGCATAACAACGATTGTGAGGAAGGCGCAGGAACGGGCAGCGTCATTCTGTTGTGCGTAGGGTCGCTATGAGTTGGAACTGACTCAACAACACCTAACAACAACAGCTTGTCCTTACAGCTTTCATACTCGTCCACCCATCAGTCATTGGCTAAGGGCTACCCAGGGAGAGTACATTTACAGCTGTCCTCAATAAAGCTGCTCTGGTAGCCTTTGGGCAGGCCGCTCAAGAGCAGTTAAGTTGATGTTGGGTGCTGTGAAGTTGAAAGTCCCTGTGCCTGTTGCTGTCACGTCGATTCTGACTCATGGTGACCCCACTTGATAGAGTAGAACTGCCCTATGGGGTTTCCTAGGTTGTAATCTTTATGGAAGGAGCCCTGGTGGCACAGTGGTTAAGTGCTCGGCTGCATTGAAAGGTGGGCAGTTTGAACCCACCAAGCCCCTCTGTGGAAGAAAGACTTGGCAGTCTGCTTCCATAAAGATTACAGCCTTGGAAACTTGATGGGGCAGTTCTACTCTCCCCTGTAGGGTCATTATGAGTCAGAATCGACTCTAAGGCAATGGGTAATCTTTACGGGAGCAGATAGCCAGGTCTTACTTCCTCAGAGCTGCTGAGTGGGTTCAAACTGTCGACCTTTCAATTAGCTGCCCAGCACTTGACCACTACCCCATCAGGGCTCCTTTAAAAATAGTTGTAGGTACCGTTTATCGGAAACAAAAGCCCACTGAAGCCAGGGGCACTCAAAAAACAGAAAAAAGGCACCCGAGGGATCTGGGCACAACACCAATATTGTTATGCTGTTGTTAGGTGCGTCGAGTCAGTTATAACTCATAGCGACCCTGTGGACAACAGAACGCAAGCCTGCTCAGTCCTGTGCCATCCTCACAATCGTTGTTATGCTTGAGCCCATTGTTGTGGTCACTGTGTCAATCCATCTCATTGAGGGTCTTCCTCTTTTTCTGCTGACCCTCTAATCTACCAAGCATGATGTCCTTCTCTGGGGGCTTGTCCCTCCTGATAACATGTCCAAAGTATGTGAGATGTAGTCTCGTCATCCTTGCTTCCATGGAGCATTTTGGTTGCACTTCTTCCAAGACAGATTTGTTCGTTCTTCTGGCAGTCCATGGTATAGTCAATATTCTTTGTCAACACCGTAATTCAAAGGCATCTCTTCTTCTTTTCTTCCTTATTCATCGTCCAGCTTTCGCATGCTTATAAGGCAATTGAAATTAGCATGGCTTGGGGTCAGGCACACCTTAGTCCTCAAGGTGACATCTTTGCTTTTCAACACTTTAAAGAGGTCTTTGCAGCAGATTTGCCCAGTGCGGTATGTCGTTTGACTTCTTGACTGTTGCTTCCATGGGTGTTTTCATTTTACACCAATATTAGCAACAATGGTTAGTAAACAACAAGATGTCTTCCTGACCTCCTGGCCTCCTCCAGTATGGGTTCTCTGCACTTGCTGTGAGCTCCACAGGGGCCGAGATGTGCAACTTTGCATTCCCAGCATCCTGCACCATGCCTGGTACACACCCTGCCCCAATAACTGTTGCCAAAGGGGTGTAAGATAGAATGTTTTGTCCAACAAGAGCATAAACCCTGAAGGCAAGGGGCCAAGATTGAAACTCTGGCTCTCTGGGAACTCCATGTGGGCCCAGGAAGGCAGAGGAAGAGCAGGGTTTGGACTGGGGACTTTGCTGGTTCTGGAATGAGAGTTTAGAAGCAGGGGCCAGTTCTGCAGTCTCTCCATTATCCACCAACCCTTGCCCTTGAGTGAGCGAGGGCTTCTGGGAATGTCAAATGCCTATTGCTGTTAACTTTTTGTGTGTGGATGGGGTGGAGTTGAGGAATCAAGGTTCCTCTCAGCTTCCTCCAGGAGAGCCCAGGTGGCTCTGAGCTTACAGAATAGTGAAATCAAAGAGAAGGGAAGTCTGGGCCAGAGGGAAGCTGACTTTTAGGTTAGAAGAGAAACCTCCAAGGCAGAGCTGATCGGCCTCTGAAAATAGCTGGAGGAGGACTCCAGGAGGGAGCACTATTCCTGCTGAGTACCCCCTTGGGCACTTGTTCTTTTAAACTTTTTTTACTTTATTCTTTTTAGGTCTGATTGTTACCATCCTTCAGAAGCAAAAGGGCTCTGGGGACTCACTCATAATAATTAAAATCACATGAGATTGGCATAAAAAATCCAGAAAGTCATTATTAATTTACCGTGAGAAATTCAGTTATTCATTCATTCATTTATTCAATAAGTATTTATTGAGTGCTTACCTGAGCCAGGAGTCCCTGGGTGGTGGAAATGGTTAAGTGCTTGGCTTCTAACTGAAAGGTTGGTGGTTTGAACCCACCCAGAGATGTCTTGGAAGAAAGGCCCGGTGATCTGCTTCCGAAAAATCACAGCCTTGAAAACCCTATGGGGCAGTTCTGCTCTGCAACACATGGGGTTGTCATGCATCAGAATTGACTCGGCTGCATCTGGTTTGGTTTTTGGTTTACCTAAGTCAAATTGGTCGTGCATAACCCTAAAGTTCTTTCTGGAAAGTAACATAGCCTCTTGTATCAAGCAGGAGACAAAAACCACTCTGGTTATTTTAACAGAGAGAATTTAATATAGAGAAGTATTAGCTAGGTATAAGGAAGTATTAGCCAGTCACCAAAGAACCAAAAAAGCAAAAGGAGAACTCTAAGGTATCATGGAGGCAGCAACTGCAGGAAGCAGTTACCACCCCCAGGGCTGGGGGAACAAAGGGAGAAAAGTTGGAATTATAAGCCCTGAAATTATAATTACAATTATAACCAAAGGTTGGTGGTTCAAACCCACCCAGAGGCACCTCAGAAGTAAGGCCTGGTGATCTGCTTCCAAAAGGTCAAGACTTGAAAACCCTATGGAACAATTCTACTCTGCATGCATGGGGTCACCATGAGTCGGAATCCACTCGTTGGCAACTAACAACACCAACAACAGAAGCTTGGAGGAGAGATCACATGGGGCTGAAACTCAGAGGCCTAGGAAGGGGCACTGCCAGGGGTTATCTCTGAGCTCAGAGAGGGACCCGTGGGTGCTTGGACCCAGACGGCTGAGTAGGGGGTGGCGATCAGTTGGTGCTGGTGTCTCTGGGGTGGGAGCGTGCTGAGGCTGGGTCTGTGAGTGTCAGAAAAACTGCAAACTGGATTCAGCTGTTGCTGCAGGAAGGAACTGCTGCTGCCGGAGTGAGGAAGCATTGCTGGGGTGCCGCTCACAGGAGCAGGAGGCCAACAGGAAGTCCCAGGAAGCCCACAGGAAACCCACAGAAGCCCAAAGGAAGAAACAAGCCCTTTCTTCCTCCTCTAGCCTTGTGTCTTCCTCTAGCATCTCCTAGAGGCAAAGCCTGACTGGGAGCAGTTGACAGAGCAGAAGTGTGGTTTGCAGAGTCCCAGCCCCAGTCTAACAAAGAAGGGTGGGCTTGGAGCTGAGAAACAATATCTTCATAATTGGCACACCTCCAGAGAAATTTGAGGTGAGTGAGGGTTAGTTAGCCTCCTACCCCACAACCTTGCCACATGATCATACACAAGAAGTCTCTGACCAACTTCTATCACGCACCAAAAAAACCCAGCCAGTTGTTATCAAGGCAGTTTCGACTCACAGCGACCCTATGTGTACAGAGTAGAATCGCTTCATAGGGTTTTCAAGGCTGTGACCTTTCGGAAGCAGATCACCAGGCCTGTTTTCTGAGGTGCCTCTTAGTGCGTTTCAACCATCAACCTTTCAGCTAGTAGTCGAGCACTTAACTGTTTGTTCCACCCAGGACTCCCTATCACACACAAAGACATTTATTAAACAAATAACCAGGCACTGAATAGTTCATGCAACCTGTTCTCCAGTCTCGGGGAATTCCCAAATCTTAGCTTACCCTTGGCATGAAAGGTTCATTCAGGGCAGACACAATGTTCCAGAAGCATCAGGGAACCAGAAATCCCTCCAAAACTAGAGGTTGGACCGAGGCTCAGGTGCCATCCCTAAGGCGCGGGTGGCAGGCCTTGCTAGATTCTGATACCCTCTTTATGCAAAAGTAGAGGGTGTCTCCAACATATTTAAGCAAATCCATATATCCTGAACACCTTTAATTTCACCAACAAGAGCCTGTTTCTAACATTCCTCATACTAATTAACAATCCACCGATTTCATCAATGAAAATCCATTTCTGACTTTCACTTTGCTAATTAGCAAAGCCTCAGGTATTGATGGAGCCCTTGTGGTCTTGCATTTGGAGTGTGGCCTTTCTGATACAAAACTCACTGACTAGCTGGAGAGGAGATTTAAGATGAGGGCTAAGGAACAAACCAAACCAACCGGCTGCCTTTGAGTAGATTCCTACTCATGGTGACCCCATATGTGTCAGAGTAGAATTGTGCTCTATATGTCTGGGGTCTTAAAGGCTTGTCAGCTGTCATCTAAGATACTCCGCTGGTCTCACCCCAGCTGGAGCAAGGGAGAATGAAGAAAACCAAAGACACCGGGGAAAGATTAGTCCAAAGGACTAAAGGACCACAAGTACCACAGCCTCTACCAGACTGAGTCCAGCACAACTAGATGGTGCCCGGCTACCACCACCGACTGCTCTAACAGGGATCACAATAGAGGGTCCCGGACAGAGCTGGAGAAAAATGTAGAACAAAATTCTAACTCACAAAAAAAGACCAGACCTACTGGCCTGACAGAGACTGGAGAAACCCCAAGAATATGGCCCCCGGACACCCTTTTAGCTCAATAAAGAATCACTCCCAAGGTTCACCCTTCAGCCAAAGATTAGACAGGCCCATAAAGCAAAATAAGACTCAAGGGGCACACCAGCCCAGGGGCAAGGGCGAGGAAGCAGGAGGGGACAGGAAAGCTGGTAATGGAGAACCCATGGTTGAGAAGGGGAGAGTGTTGACATGTTGTGGGGTTGACAACCAATGTCACAAAACAATATGTGTATTAATTGTCTAATGAAAAACTAGTTTGCTCTGTAAACCTTCATCTAAAGTACAATTTAAAAAAAAAAGAATTTTGCTTTATAGTCTTTCCAGTGGCTGATTTTTTGGAAGTAGATCGTCAGGCCTTTCTTCTTAGTCCATTTTAGTCTGGAAGCTTTGCTGAAACTTGTTCGGCATCATAGAAACACGCAAGCCTCCACTGACAGGTGGTGGCTATACATGAGGTGCATTGATGCATTGGCCGGGAATTGAACCCGGGTCACCCACATGGAAGGTGATAATTCTATCACTGAACCACAGTTGTCCCCTAAACCAGTTCGAGTTGACTCTGACTCATGGTGACCCCATGTGTGTCAGAGTAGAACTGTGCTCCACAGTGTTTCTAATGGCTGGTTTTTCAGAAGTAAATCTCCAGGTGGCTCTGGGTGGACTCAAGCTGCCAACTGTTCAGTTAGCAGCCAAACACGTTAACTATTTGCACTGCCCAGGGACTCCAAAGGCTGATGTTAGGTGTCATCAAATCGATTTTCGACCCATGGCGACCTCATGTGATGGAGTAGAACTGCTCCACGGGGTTTTCTAGGCTGTAATCTTTATGGGAGCAAATCACCTGGTCTTTATCCTGTGCAGACGCTGGATGGGTTCAAACCGCCAACCTTTGGGTTAGCAGCTGAGAGCTTAACCATTGCGCCACCAGATCTCCTCGAGGGCTGACAATTGCTCTCTGAATTCAAGCTTTAACTAACGCAAACATAGTATCACACTGTTCAGGTGGAACTGCTTCAAAAATAAAATGCAGACGTTGTCACAAGTACTGTTTGTACCAGGCGCCACTAGGATCTGGTGGTGCACAAGGCACAGTTCTTGCTGTCAAGGAGCTCACAGCCTGGGGAGAAAAGTGATAAAGCAGACGATTGCAGTACTGTGCTAAGTGCACTGAGGGGGTCGGCAAGCCCAGGGTGGGCCTTTTCTGAAAATATCAGGAGAACCGGATTCTGCCACTCAGTTGTCGCAAATCTTCCCTGTAGCTAGAGTTGCCAGATAAAATACAGGACATCCAGTTCCATTTAAATTTCAGATAAACAAGGAATACTTTCTTAGTATAACTACTGTATTCTCTGCACTAAATCTGGCAAACTGACCTGCAGGCAAACCTAAGTAAAGCCAAATTAAGGGTAGAATTAGACCTGGTGAGTGTGGAGTCAGTCAAGGTGGGAGGGTGAGGTAAAGTGTTAGGTTCCGAGTCTGAGTTAGCCATTTCCATCTGCCTCTCTGGACAAGTCCAAGGGTGTTGGTGGTCAGAGGGTCCTCTCCCTTGAGCAGTGATGGTCCAGAGCCATGGGTAGTCTCTCTGAGTTCTCCTTTTATAAATGCCATGCAGAGCAAGATCCTCTTGCCATAATGGCAAGATTCTCTTGCTTTTCGTTTCTAAACAAGCCCCCTGAATTGGGTCTGTCTGCCCACAGCCTTTGTTTTTTTCTACTTATGACTAATCTCCTTTTTCTCAGAGAGATTAAGAGACTTGCCCAAGTCTAGCCAGCTGGGATTTCATCTTGTTCGTGGCTGACTTAGAGGCCTGTGCTCCTTCTGCTGCTCTGTGTCAGTCAGCCTGTTCCCCGGAAATTATGTTCTTCGTCACACGGAAGTAGCTGTTGGGTAGAGTAAAGGAGTCAGAAGACTTGGGCCTTGCTCACAAGTGAAAACATCATAGACAGGGCCAGCTTGGATGCTTAGGAGCTACGCATGTTCAACAATTAACGCAAGCTGATCTGATAGAATCTCTTGGTAAACCTGAGCCCCGGGCACACGCAGCAACCCAAGGCTGTTAGTGAAGTCCCTATCCCAGGTGGCACAGCAATGAAAGGGATAGCCTTCTGGGTCAAAAGCAGGAGATCCTGCTGGTGGGAACTCAGGGCAGGTGGGGTTACCCATGCTCTATCTCTACCGAGCTGCCTGTTATTCTAGCCCTGCAGCCAGGCAGCACCCACACTCATCTAGAAGTTTCAAGGAGGTGGAGGGCAGGTTCATGATCCACCTGCGGCATTGTGATCCTCAAATTCACCAGGCTAGGGCCAGGAACTTATGGCCAAGCAGAAGGGGCAGGAGTTAAAAGAGCACAGGCTTTAATGACAGGTGAGGGTTTGAAGCTTTTCTTTACTAATGTTGCAGGGAGACTAAACAATCTCTCTTATAAGCAGTTTTCCTATGTGAAAAAGAAACTACACACTATCCACCTTTGAGGGTCGTTTTGAAAAATTAATGATAATCTATGTAAATGCCTAGCACAGTATCTGGTCACTCAATACAAGAATGTGCTGACCGTGGTAGAGTTGTGATGGTGGAGGTGTTGATGGTGGTGGCGGTGGTGGTAATAGCAGTGTTGGTGGAGGTGGTGGTGGCGGCAGAGATGGTGGTGGTGGCAGTGGTGGTGGCGGTGATAGAGTTGTTGGTGGTGTCAGTAGCAGAGATGGCAGTAGTGGTGGTGGCAGTTCATATTACCTTTATTGGTCCAAGACATTGACTCCTTATTGCAACTTACTTAGAGGGACTGGGCCAAGTATTTCTGTTGTTGTTGTTTTAAATGTATCTATTCCTTTTATTTTCTTACTCTACTCTCATTATTTTCCTTCTCTCTATTGTCAATTGAAAACCCTGGTGGCGTAGTGATTAAGAGCTATGGCTGCTAACCAAAAGGTCAGCAGTTAGAATCCACCAGGCGCTCCTTGGAAACTCTATGGGGCAGTTCTACTCTGTCCTATAGGGTTGCTATGAGTTGGAATCGACTCGACAGCAATGGGTTTGGTTTGGTTTTGGTTTTCTATGGTCAATCATTCTATTCCGTTTAATGTGCATTTTTGAATTTGTATTTGCTCTTAGAAAATGTATATTGTTTTGTGTACATGTATTTTTCTTTTACTTTAAAATCAATTTGTTGGTGTCATTAGTTGCTGTTGAGTCAATTCTGACTTATGGTGACCCCATGTCTGCAGAGTAGAGCTGCTCTCCATAGGGTTTTCAAGGCTGTGACCTTTCAGAAGCAGATCGCCAGGCCTGTCTTTCGAGGTGCCTTTGAGTGGGTTCGAACTGCCAACCTTTCAATTAGTAGTCAAGTGCTTAACAATTTGTGCCACCAAAGTACTCCCAAAATCAACTTTATTGAGGTATAATATACTATAATAAAATGTACCCATTTTAGGTGTACAGTTCAATGAGTTTTGACAAATGTATACACTTGTTTAACTACCACCCCAATCAAGATATAGAATGTTTCCATCACCATGAAAACTTCCCTTGTGTTTCTTTGCAGTCAATCCCTCCCTCAACCCCAGCCCCAAGCAACTACTAATCTGTTTTCTTTCACTATAGATTAGTTTTGGCTGTTCTAGCGTTTCATAGAAATAGAATCATAGGGTGTGTACACTTTTATTTCTGGCTTTTGTTCAATATAATGTTTTGAAATTCATCCATGTAATTGCATGTGTCAATCATTTGTTTCTTTTTATTGCTGAGTGGTAAGGAGCCCTGGTGGCGCAAGGGTTAAAGTGCTCGTCTGCTAACCAAAAGGTCAGTGGTTTGAACTTACCAGCCGCTCTGCGGGAGAAAAGACCTTGCAGTCCGCTCCCATAAAGATTTCAGCCTAGGAAACCCTGTAGGGCAGCTCTACTTTGTCATATAGGGTCGCTATGAGTCAGAATCAACTTGACAGTACACACATAAACAGTATTCTACTGTATGAATCTACTACAGTTTGTTTATCCAATCTCCCATTGATGTATTTTAAATTTATGTATAACCCATTGCCATCGAGTTGATTCCGACTCACGGCAACTGCATATGTCTCAGAGTAGAACTACTCCATAGGGTTTTCAATGGCTGTGACCTTTCACAAGTAGATTGCCAGGCTTTTCTTTCATGGCACCGTTTGGTGGATTTGAACAGCCAACCTTTCAATTAGTAGCTGAATGCATATTTAAGCATATCATGTTATATACCTCATTCTGTTTCTTAGATTTTCCACTAAGTATTAGCTTTAAGATTCATCCGTGCGGCTATATGTACATCTAACCCATTGCTACTAAATGGTTCCGATTACTCCATGGTGTGCAGCCCCCAGGCTTTATCTACCTACTCTCCAAGTGATGGGTTTCCAGGTTGCTTCCAGCTCCCTACCACAAAAAATGCTGCATTGAGCACCCTTCTACATATCCCCCGTGGACTTCTGACTTTCCATAGCAATTTCCAGGGGGCATGTCTGGGTTATTCTATGTGTATATCTAATTCATGTCAAATATGCTACATTATTCTCCAGAATGGCTGCACCAGTCTATACTCCTACCAGCAATGCCAGAAGGCTTTTATGCCCCTATCGCCCCCCAACACTTGGCGTTATGCCGCTGTCTAACTTTTGCAGTCTAATATACAAAAAGTGCTATCTCATTATTGTTTTCATTTGCATTTCTCTGATAGCAAATGATTTTGAGCATCTCTTCAAGTGGGTTCCAAGACTAAACTGCCTGCCCATATTCTTTGCCCATTTTTCTATTGGAGTACCATTCTCTTCTTGTTGATCTGCAGATTTTTTTTCTATATTCAATGTGATCTCTTGTTGCTTTCAGAAATTGCAAACGTTTTCTTCCATTTTGCCATTTATTTATTTACTTTGTAGGCGGTGTCCTTCAATCAAAAGGAATCTTTAATTTTCATGCAATCACATTTCATTTTTTGCTTCATGGGTCTGTGCCTTTGACTTTTTATTTAAGAAGTCTATTTCTGCCCATAGATCATAAAGACATTCTCCTACATTTTCTTCTATTAACGGTGTAGTTTTTGCTTTCATGTTTAGGTTCTTAATCCAAAGTGTCCCCACTTACAGGTGGTGTTAGATTGGGATTCCGTTTTGATTTTTTCCATTTGGTGTGCCAGTTTTTCCTCAGTTCCATGCAGGTGATCTCCAAAACCTGGGCTCTAACAGGAATCATTAGAAAAAAGAAATCTATTAATTACAATTTGTTTGAACTTTTTAAATTAAAGTATGGCATATTGTATTAGTTTCCTAGAGCTGCTATAACAGCTTCCCACAAACCAGGTGGCTTACAACAACAAAAATTTATTCCCTCACAGTTCTGGAGGGCAGAAGTCTGAAATCAAAGAGTTGGCAGGGTGGTGTCCCTCTGAAGTCTCTAGAGGAGAATCCTTCCTTGCCTCTTCTAGCTTCTGGTGGCTGCAGGTATTCCGTGGCTTGTGGCTGCATCACTCCAACCTCTGCCTTCCTCTCAAATGGCCTTTTCCTCTGTCTTTATGTCTTCTCTCTGATCTTTTATAAGGGCACTTGTCATTGGATTTACTGCCCACCCCCATAATGCAGGATGATCTCATCTCGAGACCTCCGTTTAAATACATCTGCAAAGACCCTTTTTTCAAATAAGATCACATTCACAGGTTGCGGGAGTTAGGATGTGGACCTAACTTTTTGGGGGCCACCATTCAAATCACTACACATACATACATAAAAGTGCTCAAATCATAAATGTACAGATTGATGAACTTACACAAAGGAAAATAATCGCATAGCCAGCGTCCAGATCAAGAAACAAAACGTTGCTTGTACCTCAGACGCCCTTCTTCTATCTCTTTCCATTTACTAAAACCAAACCAAACCCAATGCCGACAAGTCGATTCCAACTCATAGCAACCCTATAGGACAGAGTAGAACTGCCCCATAGCGTTTCCAAGGCTGTACGTCTTTACGCAAGCAAACTGCCATGTCTGCCTCCCGCGGAGCGACTGGTGAGTTGGAACCGCTGATCTTTCGGTTTGCAGCCGAGCGCTTTAACCATTGTGCCGCTAGGGCTCCTTTCCATTCACTACCCATTACAGTTTTGTCTTATTTTTTGCTGCATATAAATAACATCATCCTTTATGTACTCTCTTGTGTCTGGCTTCTTTCACTCAATATCATGTTTGTGAGGTTCATCCATACTGTTGTGTGTAATTTAGTTTGTAGTTTATGTATTCCATTGCATAATTATACCACAGTTTATCCATTCTACTGTCGACGGACATTTGGGTAGTTTCCAGTGTGGGGCTATAGCAAATAGTGCTGGTATGGAAATTCTTGTGTACGTCTTTGGCGAACTTACGCATATGTTTCTGAGCATCTGAAGATGTTTTTCTTTAAAAACTCTATTTTATCTTTCACATTTATATCTGCAATTCTTCTAAAATTGATTTATGTGTATAATGTGAGATAGGGATTCAGATTCATTTTTTTCCAAATAGAGATACAATTAACCCTGTACCATTTATTGAAAAGACAATCCTTTTTCCACTACATAGCAGGATTGCACTGTCATAAATCAAGTGACCTGAATATGTGTGCCTGTCATTGGTCAATTTATCTCTCCTTGTGCCCGTATCTCACTGTATTCCTCAGAGAGGGCTTGTGTATTTGTGATTAAGTTAATTCTTAGACACTTTATAGTTTTATGGCTATTGTATATGCCATTTCAGTTTTAGTACATTTATAGTCACTCATTATTTCTGGGGTAAAGAACCGCTACTGATTTTTGTAGGTTGGTTTTTCAAGTTGAAAACCTTGCTCTGCATCTCCTCTTAGAGTTAACAATTTGTTGACTGTATTTTTATTTCTAGATAGATGATTGTATCACCTGTGAATAATAAGAGTTTCGTCTTTTTTATTCCAGAAATGACATCTCTTAATGATTTTAATTTTCTAACAGCACTGGCCAAGACTTTAGTGGTATATTGAACAGTGATGGGGACATACTTGTTTTATTCTCAGTCATCAAGGAAATGTGTCTAAAGTTTCTCCCTTATGTATAATATTTGCTGTAGGTTTTGGTAATAACCTTTATCATGTTAAGAAAGGTTTTTTTTTTACTCCTAGTTGACTAAGAGTTTATTGATATTGAGCCACTGTTGAATTTCTGGGATAAAGCTTACTTGATTATGATGGATTAAAAAAAAGAACATGTTGAATTCAGCTAGCTAATATATTTTTTGGATTTGTGCATCTGTAGTCATAAATGAAAAGGCCCTGTAAGTATCCATGCAGTAAGGATCAGCATGAATCCAGTCCTCACATTCCCACTTCTCCATCCTTGTCGCCAGCCTCCTCCATGGCACTCTCTCTCTCTCTAACTCTAGCCAACCAGAGCTAGGTCAGATCTCACAAGTTTAAAGAACATCTTCCTTCAGACTGCCAAATAGGCAGATGCCAGCAGCAAGTTTGAGGTGTCCACACGACATCCCAACCTTCTGGTCTGCGGGCCACCAGTTCGGGGCTGGTTTCCCACTACACCTTCTGGATGCCAGCTGCAAACTTGGGAGTTTACACAACACCCTTACTTTCTGACCTGCTGGCTCCTGCTGCTTCTTTGGGTTCCATAATTCACTGGAGCAACTCACAGAACTCACAGAGAGTATGCCATATTTACAACTATAGATTTATTATGACCAAAGAGGATACAAAGGAAGAGATGCATAGGCCAAGGTCTGGGAGGGTTCCCAATGAGAAGCTACCATGTGCTAATGGACATACTACCCTCCCAAGAGCAGATGTTGTTGTCAACCAGGAAGCTCTCCAAGCCTCTGTGTTCAGGGTTTTCATCAGCCAGTCCTGCATGATAGCTAAATCATGCCTCCTGAGGCTAGTTGATACCAGCCTTCCAGATGAGTCTTTTCTGGTCTGGTCAGCTCCCACTCACAGCACAAATATCCTTAGGTGTGGCCTGGAAGTCCCAGATCAAGGCACCCCAATTACTCCAAGGATTATTTCTCTGAAGCCTAGACAATGGCCACCTTACTTAGGGTAAAACTAGGTCCTGTACCTCACGGTATTTTTGTTTTATTTTACACTAGCTAGTTTTGGAATGGACCCCTGGTGGGGCAGTGGTTAAGGAGCTTGCCTGCTAACCAAAAGGTTGGCAGTTCGAATCCACCAGCTGCTCCTTGAAACCCTATCGGACAGTTCTACTCTGTCCTGTAGGGTTGCTATGAGTCGGAATCAACTTGATGGCAGTGGGTTTTTGACGGTTTTAGAATCAAGGTTACACTGGCTTCATAAAATGAGCTGGGCAGCTGTCACTGTTTTTCAGATTTCTGAAACAATTTGTCTAAGATAGGAGTTAAGAATTTCTTGAAAATTTCATAGAATTCTCCTATAAAACCATAAAGACCTGAGGTTTTAGGGGGTGTCTTTGACTACCACTTCAATATCTTCATGCTTGTTAATCTGGAATTAATCATCTTCTTGAGCAAGTTTTGGCATTTTATATATTTCGCAGATTTATTTCACTTTTATTGTGCTTTTGGTGACAGTTTACAGCTCAAATTAGTTTCTCATACAAAAATTTATACACACATTGTTATGTAACCCTAGTTGCTATCCCTATAATGTGACCGCCCATTCCTCCTTTCCACCCCTGATTTCCCATGTCTGTTCAACCAGCTCCTATCCCTTTCTGCCTTCTCATCTCGCCTCTGGACAGGAGCTGCCCATTTAGTCTCATGTATCTACTTGAGCTAAGAAGCACACTCTTCACGAGTATCATTTTATGTCTTATAGTCCAGTCTATTCTTCCTCTGAAGAGTTGGCTTCGGGGAATGGTATTAGTTCTGGGTTAACAGAAAGTCCAGGGGCCATGTCTTCTGGAGTTCCTCCAATCTCAGTCAGACCGTTAAGTCTGGTCTTATTACTAGAATTTGAGTTCTGCAGCCCACTTTTCTCCTGTGCCATCAGGAACTCTCTGTTGTGTTTCCTGTCAGGGAGATCAATGGTGGTAGCCGGGTACCATCTAGTTCTTCTGGTCTCAGGCTGATGGCATCTCTGGTTTATATGGCCCCTTTTGTTTCTTGGGCTAATATTTTCCTTGTGTCTTTGGTGTTCTTCAGTCTTCTTTGCTCCAGGTGGCTTGGGACAAATCGATGCATCTTAGACAGCCGCTTGCAAATTTTTAAGACCCAGACACCACTTACCAAAGTAGGATGCAGAACATTTTCTTCATAAGCTTTGTTATGCCAATTGACCTAGATGTCCCCTGAAACCATGGTCTCCATATGGCTTTAATGGCTGATTTTTTGGAAGTAGATCACCAGGACTTTCTTCTGAGGTACCTTTAGGTGGATTCAAACTTCCAGCCTTTTGGTTAGCAACCAAACTCATTAACCTTTGCATTACCCAGGGACTCCTTTATTAATTGTGTTGCTCTTGATGTTGGGTGCCATCAAATCGATTTTTGACTCATAGCCACCCCATGTGACAGAGCAGAACTGCTCCATAGGATTTTCTAGGCTGTAATCTTTATAGGAGCAGATCGACAAGTCTTTCTCCCGTGGAGCCACTGGGTGGGTTCGAACTGCCAACCTTTCAGTTAGCAGCTGAGCACTTAACTGTTGCGCCACCAGGGCTCCTTTATTAAGCGTAAGGACCAAGATTTGTTTTAGGAAAAACCTCAGCCCTTTCCCCTGCTAGCACCTTCCTCCCAGCCCTTCTCTGCAGGGCCTGCAAAACAGGGCAGGGGGTGGCTCTGTGTGTGCCTTTCGCTTGTGCTCACCTTTCTCCCTGGTCTCTCTCCACAGCTGCTCTCTGCCTTCCCCACCCCATCTTAGATGGCTGCTTGCTAGCTTTTAAGATCCCAGACGCCACTCACCAAAGTGGGATGCAGAACATCTTCTTAATAAACTTTGTTTGCCAATTGACCTAGATGTCCCCTAAAACCATGGTCCCCAGAACCCTGCACCTACCACACTGTCCCTTGAAGTGTTTGGCTGTGTTCAGGAAACTTCTTAGCTTTTGGTTTAGTTCAGTGGTGCTGACTTCCCCTGTATCGTGTGTTGTCCTTCCCTTCACCTAAGATAATTCTTGTCTGCTATCTAGTTAGTGAATCCCCTCTCCCTCCCTCCCCACTCTCATAACCATCAAAGGATGTTTCCTTCTGTGTTTAAACCTTTTCTTCAGTTCTTATAATAGTGGTCTCATATAATATTTGTCCTTTTGTGATTGACTAATTTCACTCAGCATAATGCCTTCCAGATTCATCCATGTTATGAGATGTTTCTCGGATTCATCATTGTTCTTTATCGTTATGTAGTATTCCATTGTGTGGATATACCATAATTTGTTTATCCATTCATCTGTTGATGGTCACCGAGGTTGTTTCCATCTTTTTGCTATTGTGAAGAGTGCTGCAATGAATGTGGGTGTGCATATATCTACTCATGTGACAGCTCTTATTTCTCTAGGATATATTCCAAGGAGTGAGATTGCTGGATTGTATGGTACTTCTATTTCTAGCTTTTTAAGGAAGCGCCAAATTGATTTCCAAAGTGGCTGTACCATTTTACATTCCCACCAACAGTGTATAAGTGTTCCAGTCTCTCCACAACCTCTCCACAACCTCTCCACAATTTATTATTTTGTGTTTTTTGGATTAATACTAGCCTTGTTAGGGTGAGATGATATCTCATTGTAGTTTTGATTCGCATTTCTCTAATGGCTAATGATCGTGAGCATTTCCTCATGTATCTGTTAGCCGCCTGAATGTCTTCTTTGGTGAAGTGCCTGTTCTTTATCCTTTGCCCATTTTTTTTTTGATGCAAAAAATCTTAAATTTTATTCTACAGAACTTAAGTCTTCTTCTTCTTTTTTTGTTTATTGTTGTAGTTTCAGTGAAAGTTTCCATTTCAAGTTAGTCTCTCACACAAAAATTTATACATATGTGACCTTAATTGCTCTCCCTATACTGTGACAGCACACTCCTCCTTTACACCGATGATTTCTTGTGTCCATTCAACGAGCTTCTGACCCTCTCTGCCTTCTCATCTCACCTCTGGACAGGAGCTGCCCATTTAGTCTTGTGTATCTACTTGAGCTAAGAAGCACAGTCTTCACGAGTATTATTTTATGTCCCACAGTCCAGTCCAATCTTTGTTTGAAAAGTTGGCCTCGGGAATTTAGCTTCAGTTCTGGGTTGACAGAGAGTCTGGGGGCCATGCTCTCCGGGGTTCCTCCAGTCTCAGTCAGACCATTAAGTCTGGTCTTTTACTAGAATTTGAGTTCTGC
>NW_004443982.1:14664829-14666582 GCF_000243295.1 Trichechus manatus latirostris | reverse complement strand
TACTTGTTGGAGTTGTAGGGTGACTGTTTTGATTTTGGCTCTTTCTTCTTTTTGAATGTGTGCATTTATTGCTATAAATTGACCTCTGAGCACTGCTTTTGCTGTGTCCCAAAGGTCCTGGTAGGATGTGTTTTCATTCTCATTTGATTCTGTGAATTTCTTTATTCTATCCTTAGTTTCTTCTATAACCCAGTAGTTTTTGAGCAAGGTGTTGTTCAGTTTCCATGTATTTGATTTTTTTCCCTTGCTTTTCCTGTTTTTGATTTCTACTTTTATGGCTTTATGGTCATAAAAGATGCTTTGTAATATTTCGATGGTTTGGATTCTGTTAAGACTTGCTTTGTGTCCTACTATGTGGTCTATTCTGGAGAATGTTCCATGTGCATTAGAAAATAAAGTATACTTGGCTGCTCTTGGGTGGAGTGTTCTATATATGTCTATGAGTTTCAGTTGGTTGATTGTGGCATTTAGATCTTCCATGTCTTTGTTGAGCTTCTTTCTGGGTATTCTGTCCTTCACCGAAAGTGGTGTGTTGAAGTCTCCTACTATTATTGTGGAGCTGTCTGTCTCTCTTTTCAATGCTCTTAGAGTTTGTTTTACATATTTGGAGCACTGTTGTTGGGTGTGCAAATATTTATTATGATTATGCCCTCCTGGTGTATTGACCCTTTAATCATTATATAGTGTCTTTCCTTTTCCTTTGTTATGAATTTTGCTTTAAAGTCTAGTTTGTTAGAGATTAATATTGCCACTTCTGCTGTTCTTTGAGTGTTGTTTGCTTGATATATTTTTTCCATCCTTTGAGTTTTAGCTTGTTTGTGTCTTTAAGTTTAAGATGTGTCTCTTGTAGGCAGCACATAGACAGATCGTGTTTTTTTATCCATTCTGCCACTCTCTGTCTCTTTATTGGTGCATTTAGTCTATTTACATTCAGCGTAATTATTGATAGGTATGAGTTTAGTGCTGTAATTTTGATTTATCTTTTGTGTGTGTTGTTGATAGTTTCTGTGTTCCACTTAATTTTCATTTTTCTTTATGTATTTTCTTTTCGTCTTCTTCCTTGTTGACTTTGTATTTGGTGAGTTTTTATGTTTTTCTTGTTTTTTATTTTGATGTGTAGGATTATTAGTTTCCTTTGTGGTTACCTTAATATATACTCCTAATTTTCTAAGTTTAAAGCAATCTTTTATTTCTTTGTATTGCCTTGACTTCCTCTCCATATGAAAGATCTATGACTACATTTTTTAGTTCCTCTTTTTTGTTTTAATATTGTCATCTTTTATGTATTGATGTCTCTGTTTCCCTCTTTTCAGTGTTTTAGATTTGATTTATTTTTGTGACTTCTCTACCTAGGTTGATATCTGGTGGCTCTGTCCTATGTTTTAGTCTTGGGTTGTTATTCATTTTCTAACTGGAGGACTCCTTTTAGTATTTCTTGTAATTTTGGTTTAGTTTTTACAAATTCCCTAAACTTCTGTTTGTTTGGAAATGCCCTAATTTCACCGCCACATTTGAGAAACAGTTTTACTGGATATACAATTCTTGGCTGGCAATTCTTTTTCTTCAATGCTTTATCTATGTCGTCTCATTGTCTTCTTGTCAGCATGGTTTCTGCTGAGTAGTCCAAGCTTAGTCTTATTGACTCTCCTTTGTAGGTGACTTTCTGTTTATCCCTAGCCACTCTTAAAATTCTCTCTTTATCTTTGGTTTTGGCAAGTTTGATTATAATATGTCTTGGTGACTTTCTTTTGGG
>NW_004443982.1:14654655-14664715 GCF_000243295.1 Trichechus manatus latirostris | reverse complement strand
ATTCTGGTACTCCAGTCACACGTAGGTTATTCCTCTTGATAGAGTCCCACATAATTCTTAGGGTGTCATCATTTTTTAAAATCCTTTTATCTGATTTTTCCTCAAATAAGTTGGTGTCAAGTGCTTTATCTTCAATCTCACTAATTCTGACTTCCATTGCCTCAATTCTGTTCCTATGACTTTCTATTGAGTTGTCTATTTCTGAAATTTTATTGTTAATCTTTTGGATTTCTGTTTGCTATCTGTCTATGGATTCTTGTAAGCTGTTAAATTTGTCATTATGTTCTTGAATAACCTTCTTAAGTTCCTCTATTGCTTTCTCTGTGTGTTCCTTGGTTTGTTCTATATTTTGCCCGATCTCCCTTCTGATTTCTTGAAGAGTTCTGTATATTAGTTGTTTGAATTCTACCTCTGGTAATTCCAAGAAGTTCTCTTCCTCCGGAACATTTTTGATTTTTTGTTTTAGTGGCTTGCTGAAGCCATCATAGTCTGCCTTTTTTTTTGTGATTTGATATTGACTGTTGTCTCTGAGCCATCAATAAGTTATTATATTTTTGTATTTTATGTTTGCGTACTGTGTCCTAGCTTCTTGTTTTGTTTTGTTTTGATATGCCCAAATAAGCTGGTCATGTGAGCTACTTTGATTATTGGCATCTTTGATGCTCTCATGTCCTCTCTCCAGGTGGCTATAGCTGTTACTAGGTATGTTTAGGTTGTCGATTAGCGAGGGTATGGTGCCGGCTCTCACCTACAGTCCTAGATGGGCAGGGGTGATTGGAGTAGGCACAGGTATCTGGCTGCGGTAGGGGGTCTTGCCCTGATCAAGGCAGGGGGCTGACTGCTGCCCCTGAGTGTCTGGGTGGAAGGCGTGTCCCTGTTTCCTAGAGTGCTAGGTAGGTGTGTTTTGCAGCTGGACTATGGGCACCCAGTGCTGTTGGCTGTAAGGACTGAGAGTCACCACTTATTCTTGGACCCCTGTCTCAGGTGGCTTGGTAGAGTGGGTGGAGCCACTAGTCCTCAGGCTCCTGTTGTGGGAAGGTGAGGATACTGCTTAATGGGCAGGGCAGTGTCAAATGTCATGCATCTGCCACTCCCCCTTTTAGCAGATACAGATGAAAATAGGCTTCAGGTATATACCTTGGTATACTGTGTTAATGAGGGCCTTTTTTGTGATTTGTTATTGACTGTTGTCTCCAAGCCATCAATAATTTATTATATTTATTTATTTTATGTTTGTTTACTGTGTCCTAGCTTCTTGTTTTATTTTGTTTTGATATGCCCACATAGGCTGCTCGTGTGAGCTAGTTTGATTATTGGTAGCTTTGAAGCTCTAACATCTTGTCACCAGGTGGTTAGATCTGTTACTAAGTTATCTGTTAGTTCCTAGGTTAGGTCTGTTGCTATGTGATCCCAGGAGTCCATTTACTTTTCTTGTATGGATTCAGCTCAGGTGTCCAGGTCGTCGGTCACCAAGTGTGTGGTGCAGGCTCTTACCTACAGTCCTAGATGTGCAGAGGTGATTGGAGTAGGCACAGTTGTCTGGCTGCAGTAGGGGGTCATGCACCAAGCAAGGCAGGGGGCTGACGGCTACCCCTGAGTGTCTAGGAGGAAAGTGTGTCCCTGTTCCCTAGAGTGCGTAGGTGGGTGGGTTTTGCAGCTGGACTATAGGCACCCAGTGCTGTTGGCTGTAAGGACTGGGAGGCACCACTTATTCTTGGAACCCTACTGCAGGTGGCTAGGTGATATGTGTGGAGCCACCAGTCCTCAGGCCCTTGATGTGGGTAGGTGAGGACCCTGCTTAATGGGCAGAGTGGTATCAATTGTCACAAACCTGCCACTCCAGCACATAGCTAATATAGTGAAGTTAGGCTTCAGGTAAATACCCTGTTGTACTGTTCTAATGAGGGCCTACACTGTTGAAATGGGCCCACACAGGTCTACACAGGGGTGAAAGACATTCAGAGTCTGTGGACCCCTTATGCCTGTGCCTAGGCAAAGGGATTGTGCCTGCCTTGAGTTCTTTGCTTAGGGGAGCTGGCAGATTATTTTTTCCTGTTGTTAATTTGTTCCCTCTCCAAAGCTGGGACAATGGTTCAGGGTGTGCTATGTATCCTACTTCTGGCTCAGGGAGTGCAGCAACCTCTGAAGCTGGAAGGGGACCTGGAGCAGAGTGAGGAGGGAGCAGCTAATTGAGAGAGAGGTATTTCCCAAAAGGAGGTTTGTTTGTTTTTGGATCCATGTGATATGTTAGATGCTTGTACTTATCTTTTGCCAGTCGAGCGCTGTTTATCATTGGTTCTAGAGGTTGGAGCTGACCCTCCACCACTCAGTCTCTCCCGATATGGGAAACACCTCCCAAGCACCATTGCTTGCCTCACTTCTTGTGATAGCCCATCCAGCCTGCAGGGTGCTGGTTCCCGCTGGATCAGGTCTGGCATCTCCTCACTGCTTCTGAACCGTCTCTCCCTCCCGCTGCTGCTCAGTCCAATTCCTCAACTTTGTCTTTGATGTTCAGGGTTCCTAGATTGTCATATATAATCAACTCACTTGTTTTTTTGGGTCTTTGTTGTAAGAGGGACCACAGGAAGCATCTGACTACTCTGCCATCTTGGCCCCGTCTCTCTATTTCAGTTTTATTTTCAATTTTAGTAGTGCAGTTATTTGTAACACTGTTTTTTGTTTGTAAACATCATTTTTGTATCTGTAGTTATTTCCTCCTTTCTTTTCTAATATTTTATTATTTAAAAAAATTCTCTCTTATTCTTTTTTTTTTTAATTCTTGTAACTCTTGTCAGAGATCTATTTTTTCATAGAACCAACTTTTGACTTTAAAAATAATGTCTACTGTTTGTGCTGCTGTTCTTAGTTTATAGATTTCTGCCAGGACTGAGTCAAGTATTTACAGTTGTTTTCAGTAAGAGCTGAGTGTGCAAGCTGAAGGTCAACTCCAGTTTCAGTGTATCAATAATTGGTAACTATATCTGTCACAATAGAGTCTCACCAAAGCAGTAATTATTCTAGAAAGATGATCAAATTGCTACCTTGGCCACAGTACATATATCAAGGAATTTTTCACAGGAAAACATGAGAATAGATTCTAATATTGGAATGACAACAATATTGTAGATACATGCCCGGACTCGTGGTATATTCAGCAAATGCACCTCCTTCTCCTTAGGAAAGGCTGTGAAATCCTAGCCAAGAATGTTGCAGGACCAATCCAGAGACAAGATTTCTTGTCTGTGATAGGTGCCTTTTCAGAAGCACTTGATATGCTCATTGTTCCATCTCAGACCCCTGCTCTCATGAACTTCAGTCTTCAATGGGCAATTTCTAGCTTGGGCATTGCAAGTCACTTATCTTTGGTAATGGGTCTGCCTTTTCCTTAGTTGAATATAGGGAATTTATAGACAGGAACATTATCCCATTGTCACCATGCCCCCGTAGTCCCAGAGAAGTGGGCAGATGAAAACACTGGCACAGTGTGCTAAGGATGCCGTAAAGTAGATAACTGGAAAGATGAGCCATAAGACATGCCAGATTTCTCACTGCACAAAATGGCACACATTGTTCAACTTTTACAACCAGTCTTGCTGAATTACCATGGGAGCATCCATCAAGAATGGCCTCAGTTGTCTTCATACAGGTGAATAAGTATGATGTCTAAATGCCATTCTGTCTGTAACGATCTTTCAATTATTTTTACCCTATGAGTTAATTTTTGCTAGAACTTGTGGGGTTAGGCCAAGGAAGGGGTCTGCTGTTAGAATAAATAATATTAGGATTCCCGGAGTGCAGTTAGGTCAGTGTGGCATTGTCCAACCGGTCAATGGCAAAACATCCCTCCCAGGGTAACTTGAGGAGAACAGACTAATTGAAATGACCACTACTGGCTTTCTCAATGATGCTGGTTCCCCTCTCACATGTGCATTTCTTATGGTTTTAGTAAAGAATAACCCCTTTAGCATGCCTAATTTTCTATGCTCTTTAATTATTTCTTCTGCAGCTTGCGTGGCAGTTCTAGCATTTCTGCCTCACTTAGTGGAGGGCATTGATTTCCCAAGATTTCAGTAGCATGTGTAACACCATCTCCTGAGATTCCTGCCAAGGTTTTAAATGCTGCATTGTGGGTGAGTGAGTATATATCAGTAAACTCTCCATTAGACAACTTTGATTTACCTCCCTTGATACAGCACCTTCAGAATTCCATTCATACTCACTGGGCTTCTGCCAGTACATGTTGGTTAGCTCCTACAGTTCTTCAGAGTATAGCTCATCTCTCTTAGCATCAACACTAATTATTGGCTTCTCAGCTAGGAGGGAAGGTTGGGGTAGATCCAGGTGGGAGATGGGGTACTTGTTATCTTACAAGGCAGAGACCTCTGCACCATCTTAAACAAAGGGGGGTACTAGACTTCAAGTCTATTGTGTTTAATATTAGTATACCCAGTCCAGCTCTCTTTTGATTACTGTTTCCATGGAATATATTTTCCCTTCGTTTTACTTTTAACTTATTTGTGTCTTTGAATCTAAAGTGAGTCTCTAGTAGACAGCATATAGTTGGATCATGTTTTTTTTAATCCATTCTGCCAATCACTACTTTTTAATTTTGAGTTTAATTGATTTATGTTTAATGTAATTACTGATAAGGAAGGCCTTACTTCTGCCATTTTACTGTTTTTTTCTATATGTCATATCTTTTTTGTTCCTCAATTCCTCCATTACTGCCTTATTTTGTGTTAAATGGATATTTTCCAGTGTACTATCTTAATTCCCTTGTTTATTTTACTGTATTTTTTTTTGTTATTTTCTTACTGGTTATCTTGGGCATTGTAATTAGCATATTTAATTTATAACACTCTAGCTTGGATTAATACCAACTTAATTTCAATAGTATACAAAAACTTACTCTTATATAGCTCTGGGTCCACCTTACATTGTTTTTGTCACAAACTACATCTTTATAAATTGTGTGCCCATCAATATATATTTGCAATTATTGTTTTATGCAATTGTATTTTAAATCAGATATGAAAAAAGAGGAGTTACAAAGAAAAAATACATTAATATTGACTTTTATATTTACTTATGTAGTAACCTACATCAGTGTTCTTTATTTTTTTCTTGTAGATTCACATTACTGTCTAGTGCCCTTTCATTTCAGCCTGAAGGACTCCCTTTAGCATTTCTTATAGGGCAGGTTTTCCAGCAAAGAATTCTTCCAGCTTTTATTTATCTGGGAATGTCTTAATTTTTCCTTTATTTTTGAAGGATAGTTTTGCCAAGTGTAAAATTCTTCACTGACAATTTTTTTTTCTTTCAGCACTTTAAATATGTCATCACACTGCTTTCTGGCCTCCAAGGTTTCTGATGAGAAATCAGTTATTAATCTGAGGAGCCTTTGTACATGATAATTCATTTCCCTCTTGCTGCTTTCACGAGTCTCTCTTGTCTTTGGTTTTTGACAGTTTGATTATAATGTGTCTTTATGTGTATCTCTTTGAGTTTATCCTACCTGGAGTTTGTTGAGACACTTGGATGTGTAGATTAATGTTTTACATCAAATTTGGGAAGTTTTCAGCCATTATTTTTCAAATATTCATTCTGCTTCCCTCCCTTCTTTTGAGACATCCATATGTGTATATTGGCATGCTTGATGGTGTCCCACAGGTCTCTTAGGCTTTGTTCATTTTTCTTCATTCTTTTTTCTTTCTGTTTCTCAGACTGAATAATATCTTCAAGTTCACAGACGCTTTCTTCTGCTTGTGCAAATCTGCTGTTGAGCCCCTCTAGTAAATTTTTATTTCAATTATTGTGGTTTCCAACTCCAGGATTTCTATTTGGTTCCTTTTTAAAATTTCTCTCTTTTATTAATATTATTTATTTGGGGGAGATATTGTTCTTGTGGTCTCCTTTAATATTTTGGAAATGGTTTCCTTTATCTCTTTGAACATATTTAAAATCGTTGATTTAAAGTTTTTGTCTAGTTAAATCCAAAGTCTGGGTTTCCTCAGGGACAGTTTCTGTTAATTGCTTTTCTCCTGTGTATGGGCTATACCTTCTTGTTTCTTTGTATGCCTCATAAATTTTTGTTGAACCTTGACAATTTGAATATTATAATGTGGCAAATCTGGAAATCAGATTGTCTCCCTTCTCCAGGGTTTGTTTTTGCTGCTTGTATGCTTTTAATAATAAGGCCCCCAAAAAAGCAAAAATAAAATTACAAAGGGAAAGTCCAATCCTTGATCATAGTGGGAGATATTAGCACACCTCTCTTAGTAACTGATAATACAAGTAGACAAAAATATCAGTAAGGATATAGAACATATATACAACTCCATTAATAAACATGACCTAATAGATACATAGAACCCAGCTGGCACAGTGGTTAAGAGTTCAGCTGCTAACCAAAAGGTCAGAAGTTTGAATCCACCGGCTGCTCCTTGGAAACCCTATGGAGCAGTTCTACTCTGTTCTATGGGGTCACTATGAGTCTGAATCAACTTGATGGCCAAGGTTTTTTAAAATTTTTAAAAGATATATAAAGAACAATGTACCCAACAACTGTAGAAAATAGCTTCTTTATCTATTCCAATGAAACAGTTACAAAAATTCACTATAGAATGGGCCATAAAGCAAGTTTCAACCCATTTCAAGAAATAAACCACCTTCTCTGACCACAATGTTAAGAAACTAAAAATCAATAATAACAACAACCAAAAAAAAAAATCCACATGTCTTTGTTTTTTGTTTATTGCTAGCTAATTACTGGAGTTGCAGGTGGAAGTAGCAGCTCTTGGCCATTATTCTGTTGTTGGGTACCTTCGAGTCAATTCCAACTCATAGCAACTTCACATGACAGAGTAAAATAGCCCCATAGAGTTTTCTTGGCTGTAATCTTTACAGAAACAGATCACCATGTCTTTCTCCCACCAAGTGACTGGGTGGGTTCGAACTGCCAATCTTTTGGTGAGCAACCAAGTGCTTAACCATTGTGCCACTAGAGCTCCTAGGAAATACACTTCTACATGACCAAATAAGGTCACATAATACTTCACAATGAAAATAAGACAATATTTTGAGTTAATGATAATGAAAATACTACATATCAAAACCTGTGGGACACAGCTGAAGCAGAGCTCACTAAGAAATTTATAGCCTTAAATGTATATATTAGAAAAGAAGAAAGGTGCAAAAGAATGAGCTAAATACCCATATCAAGAACTAGAAAATGAATAGCAAAATTAAACCAAAGAAAGTAGAAGAAAGAAAATAATAGAGATAAGAGCAGAAATCAATGAAATAAAAAACAAACATACAATAGACGGGTTCAACAAAACCAAACTTTGGTTCTCTGAAAAGATTGATGAAATCAATAAATCCATGTCAAGACTGATCAAGAAAAAAGAGACAAGACACAATTATTAGTATCAAGAATGAAAGCAGAGTATCGCTATAGATCTTGCAGACATTATAAAGATAATAAAAAGATATTATGAACAACTTTATGCCAATAAATTAAAAAATTTAAATGAATCGGACAAATTCCTAGAAAAATAAAACATACCAAAAGGATACAAGAAGAAACAGAAAATCTGAATAGTTCAATGGCTTTTAAACCAATTGAATCTTAAAGCTTTCCCACCTCCACACACACACACACACACACACACACACACACACATAAACACACAAACTCAAGACCTAGATGACTTCACCCAAGAATTCTACCAAACATTTAGAGAAATAATACCAGTATTACAAAATTATTCCAGATAATAGAAAAAAAAGGAACCACTTCTGAGTAAGGCCCACATTACTTAGATAATGAAACGTGACATGAGGATTATGTAAAAGAAAAATTATGGGCTTATCTTTCTCAAGAACATAGATGCAAACAATTTTAACAAAATATTAGCAAATGGAACCTAGTAATAAAACATAGGGGAAAAATACACCATGATCTTATAAGATTTATTCCAGAAATGTAGAGTTGTAGTAGAGAATCAACCAATAAAATTTGCCATATTAACAAAAAAAAGGAAGAAAAATCACATAATCCACTTCATAGATGCAAAAAAAGTTTTATAAAATGTAATATTTATTTATTGATAAGAACTCTTAGCAAACTTCCTTATTCTGATGAAAGGTAGTTACAAAAAACTGATAGCAAAAATCGTACTTGCTGGTGAAATGTAGAAAGTTTTTCTTTGAGATCAGGAAAAAGATAAGCACCCCTACAATGACCCTAGCATTGCAGCAAGGCAAGAAAAAGGAAAATGAATAAAAGGTGTAAGAACTGGTGGGGGGGGGAATATGGTGGAGTAGTCAGACGCTTCTGGTGGACCCTCTTACAACAAAGACCCAAAAAAACAAGTGAATCAATTATATATAACAATCTAGGAGCCCTGAACACCAAAGGCAAAGTTGAGGAATCGGACTGAGTGGCAGGGGGAGGGAGAGACAGTTCAGAAGCTGCGAGGAGTTGTCAGATCTGACCCTTCAGGCCTGATCAGCTTGTGGTGCACAGTGAGGCAGGCAAGCAGCAGCACTAGGGAGGCGTATTCCACATCGGGAGAGACACAGCGGCAGAGAAGCAGCCCTCGATCAGCAAAAGATAAGTATTTGCGTCTGGCCTACCACACGGATCAAAAACACCCCCTTAGGGAGAAACCTCTCTCCCATTTACCTCCCCACTCCCTGCTCTGCACTGGGTCCCCGATCAGCTTCAGCAATTGCCGAGTCCCCTGGGCCAGAAGTAGGAACCATCACATGCACTGAGCCATTCTCTCGGCCTTGGAGAGTGAACAAATCAACAAAGAGGGGAAAAAATAATCTGCCAGCTCCTCTAAGCCAGGAACTCAGGGTAGGCACAGGCATAATGGATCCACGGACTTTGAGTGCCTTTCCCCCTGCATAGACTTATGTGCGCCCATTTCAACAGCGTAGGCCCTCATTACCGCAATACAATAGGGTATATACCGGAAGTCTACCTTCAACTGCTTCAGCTGTGAAGTGGCAGGTTTGTGACATTTGACACTGCTCTGCCCATTATGCAGGGTCTTCACCCACCAACATCAGGTGCTTGAGGACTGGTGGCTCCACCCATGCCACCTAGCCACCTGTGCTAGGGGCCCAAGAATAAGAGGTGCCCCCCAGTCCTTACAGCCAACATCATTGGGTGCTCATAGTCCAGCTGCAAAACCCACCCATCTACATGCTGTAGGGAACAAGGGCATGCTTTCCTTCTGGATGCTTGGGGGCAGCCATCAGCCCCCTGCCTTGCTCAGCCTGTGTCCCCCTGCTGCAGCCACATGCCTGTGCCTACACCTATCACCCATGCCTGTTTACAACTGTAGGTGAGAGCCTGCACCACACACTTGGTGGCTGACTACCTGGACACCTGAGCTGAATCCGTACAGGAGGAGTGAGCGAACTCTTGGGCTCCCATACTTAGTGGCAGTTCTGGCCACTTGGTGGCAGGACATTGGAGCTTCAGGGGCACTGGAGATCAGGCTAGCTGACATGAGCAGCCTATTTGGGTATATCAAAACAAAACAAAACAAGAAGCTAGGACACAGTAAGCAAACATAAAATAAATATAATAACTTATTGATGGCTCGGAGACAACAGTCAATATCAAATCACATAAAGAGGCAGACCACGAAGGCTTCAACAAGTTCACAAAATAATGAATCTAGAAATTTTCCAGAGGAAGAAAGTTTCTTGGAATCACCAGAGGCAGAATACAAAAGATTAATATACAGAACTCTTCAAGAGATCAGGAAGGAAATTAATCAAAACGGAGAACACACAATAGAGGCAATTAAAACGATTAGAGAAGAGCATAATGACAAGTTTAACAGGCTGCAAGAATCCATACAGAGACAGCAATCAGAAATCCAGAAGATTAACAATAAAGTGTCAGAATTAGACCACTCAATAGAAAGTCATAGGAGCAGAATTGAGGCAATGGAAGTCAGAATTAGTGAGACTAAAGATAAAGCACTTGACACCAACTTATTTCAGGAAAAATCAGATAAAAGCATTAAAAAAATGA
>NW_004443982.1:14640769-14652948 GCF_000243295.1 Trichechus manatus latirostris | reverse complement strand
AATCAAATGAGAATGAAAACACATCCTATCAGAGCCTTTGGGACACAGCAAAAGCAGTGCTCAGAGGTCAGTTTATAGCAATAAATGCACACATCCAGAAAGAAGAAAGGGCCAAAATCAAAACATTAACCCTACAACTTGAACAAGTAGAAAGAGAGCAGCAGAAGAAGTCCTCGGGTGCCAGAAGAAAGGAAATAATAAAATAAAATAAATTTTAATATATTCATTCAGTGGAACACTACTGTACAGCAATGAAAATGAACAAGCTCCAGATTACATCCAACAACACAGCTGAATCTCTCAAATATGATGATGAACAAATGAAACTAGACACAAAAGAGTATTTTCTGTATAATCCCATTTGTTTAAAATTTTAGAACAGGCTGGGTTTAGGAATGCCAACTTAGGCAGTGGGGCAGTGGTGGTTCAGTGGTGGAATTCTCATCTTCCATGCGGGAGACTCTGGTTGAATTCTCAGCTAATTCACCTCATGGGTAGCCACCACGCATCTGTCAGTGGAGGCTTGTATGTTGCTATGATACTGAATAGGTTTCTACAGAGCTTCTAGAGTAAGACAGACTAAGAAGAAAGGCCTGGCGATCTACGTCTGGAAAATCAGCCAATGAAAACCCTATGGATTACAACAGTCTGATCCTCAACTGATCATGGGAATGGCAAAGGACTGCGCAGTGTTTTTTTCCATTGTGCATGGGGTCACCATGAGTCAGGGACTACTTGAGGGCAGCTAACAACAACAACTTGGGTGGTAAAAGTATAAGGAAGAGCGAGGAAGTTATTACCATAAAAGTCAGGATAGTGGTTACCTTTAATGGGGAGAAAGAGGGTATGATGGAGGAGGGATACAGTGGAGGGGCCTTTTGAGGTGTTGGCAATGTTCTATTTCTTGACTAGGGTGGTCGTTGCACAAGTGTTTGCTTTATAATAATTCACTAGCTGTACATTTATGTTTAAGCCCTTTTCTACATGTCTTACATTTCACAGTGAAAAAGGCGGGGGTGGGGAGAAGAGGAAAAGGAGGCAGCAAGTAGAGACAACTCTTGAATATTTTTCTCCAACAGGAAGCAGAGAAATGGGGCAGCAGCTCCAACAGGAAGTGGGGTCAAAGGAGAGTATTTTTTATGATGGGAGAAGTCAGAGATGTTTATATGCTAATGTGAATGATCTAGTGATAAGGGAATAATTTACAATGCAGGTTGCCCTCCAGTTGACTTGGCTCATGATGACCCCATGTGTGTCAGAGTAGAACTGTGCTCTGGAGGGTTTTCAATGGCTGATTTTTCAGAAGTAGATCACCAGACCTTTCTTCGGAGGTGCCTCTGGGTGGATTTGAACCACCAATCTTTCAGTTAGCAGCTAAGGACTTAACCGCTTGCACCACTCAGGGACTCCTTACGATGCAGGAGAGAGGCGAGAATTGCTGGAGTCCTGTCCGTGGGTGGACGAGAGTAGAGGGGCTCTACTGCAAAAACTGAGGCATTGGCTTGAGCTCTGAGTAGGGGAGGAGTCCCTAGGTGGTACAATTGGTTAACACTCTCAACTGGTAACTGGTTAGGAGCAGGGGATAGTTCATCTTAAGTGTCAGGTGGGAAGTAGAGTGTACACTTTGGACACTGTTGGTAGGTAGATGTGGGAGTGGGAGGCTGCAGAAGTCCTCTTCTGATTGCTTCAGTTTGCCCGGTGAACCAGGAAGCAAGGCCATGAGCTGAGAGTGAGGCTGGAGGAGATGTTGGGGGTGTAAGGAGAGTGAAGGAAGTGGGAGATTGTCTTCTAGGAGAGTGGGAGCATGAATGGACTGGGGAAATACAGCATGATTGCTGGGCAGCATTTAGGGTGCACATGAAGTCAATCGTCATGTACTTAAAATTGGGGCTTTTCTCCACATAAGTGCAGGCCAGTGTAGGTGGAGAACTGGGTTTAACCTGTGCATGTTTTGGATTAAATTGTGTCCTCCAAAAAGATATGTTGAAGTCCTAATCCCTGGTACCTGTGAACTTGACCTTGCTTGAAAATAAGGTCTTTGCAGATGTAACGAAATTAAGATGAGGTCATACTGGAGTAGAGTGAGCCCTAATCCAATCTGACTGTCCTTATAAAAGAGAAGAGACACAGAGAGGACACACAGAAGGAAGACGGCTGTGTGACCACAGAATGATGCTGCCACAAGCCAAGTAACGTCTGGGGCTGCCAGAAGCTGGGAGAGACGAGAAAGGATCTTCTCCTATAGGCTCCAAAGGAAGTACAGTCTTGCCAACATCCTGCATTTGAACTTCAAATCTCCAAAACTGTGAGACAATAACTTTGTTGTTTTAAGCCAAAGGAGCCCTGGTGGTACAGTGGTTAAAGCGCTTGGTTGCTAACCAAAAGGTAGGTAGTTCAAATGCTTCCGTAAAGTTTTACAGCCTTGGCAGTTCTACTCTGTCCTGTAGGGTCACCATGAGTCGGAACTGACTCGATGGCAGTGGGTTTGGTTTTTTCTTGGTTTTGCTTTTAAGCCATCCACTTTGTGAACATTTGTTACGGCAGCCCTAGAAGACGAATACAACCAGCGTTTTGGTTTTGCCCGGTGAGTATAGTGAAGCCAGAGAGGGGTAAAGGAGCTGAGAGTGTATGCAAAGGAGTGATTAGAATGATTCATGGGAGAAAGGAGCCCTGGTGGTGCAATGGTTAAGCACTTTGCTGCTAACCAGAAGGTCGACAGTTTGAAGCCACCCAGCAGCTCTGCGGGAGAAAGATGTGGCAGTCTGCTCCCTTAAAGATTACAGCCTAGAAAACACTATGGGGCGGTTCTACTCTGTGACGTTGGGTCACTATGAGTCAGAATCGACTTGATGGCACCTAACAACAAGAAGGAGGAGAGAGGACATCAAGCAGAGGAGGGATGGTGAAATGGTGGAGGGTCAATGACATTGGAAGTCCTGGTGCACTGGAAGGATGGTTGGAGCAGGAATATTGAGGGAATGAACTGGGAAGTCAGGAGGTGATGGTCAGAAAGAAGGATGCATGAAGTTGAGTTGATGGAGGAGCTGTGGTTTTTTTGGTACCAAGGTGTAAGGGTTGACCGTGGCAGTGAGTGGCTGAGAAATGGTGGGGGACAAGATCAGTGGAGATGAAGAGGTCAGAGAGTGGAGAGGAAGGCTGTTGGATGATTCATCCACCCATTTATTGATGTGGCTCCTCTTGGATTAACCCCTACTTCCCCCAGATGTCCTCAACTCCATCAGCAGGGTCAAGGGAAGTCCTGTGACTCCCCCAGCAGAGGTCAAGAGGGGGCTCTGGGCCTGGGACAAAGATCACACCTTCCCAAGCCTTCTTCCTATTCTCATCATCCGGGATCAACAGGGGCTATCAATGGTCAAATATTGGTTGAGCACCCACTGTGTGCCAGGCACAGCAATAATACCTACCACTTACCATGTGTCATACAGAGTGCTGAGTTCATTTATTATCTTGTTTAACCTTTTTAATAACTTGATGAGGAAAGTGCTGTTAATTGGCCCATTTTACAGATGAGAAAACTGAGACTCAGAAGATTTAAACCCTGATCTGCCAATTCCAGAATCTGAACCTGTTATGGACTGAATTATGTCTTCCCAAAATATGTGTTGTAAATCCTAACCTTTATGCCTGTAGATCAGGAGCCCTGGTGGCACAGTGGTTACGCCACTGGCTGTTAACCTAAAGGTCGGCAGTTCAAGCCCACCAGCTGCTCCTCAAGAGAAAGATGTGGCAGTCTGCTTCCATAAAGAAATCCTATGGGGCAGTTCTACTCTGTCCTATAGGGTCACTATGAAGTAGAATCGACTTGATTGCAATGGGTATGCCTGTGGTTATAATCCCATTTGGGAATGAGTTGTCTTTGTTTTGTTAATGAGACTGGATTAGTTTAGGGTGTGTCTTGAGTCAATCTCTTACAAGATATAAAAGGAGCAGATTAAGGAAGCAGAGATGGGGGAAGAGAGAAGCCAAGCCATGTGAAGACCGCCCAGGAACAGAAGTTCAAAGAGACAAGGACCTTCCTCCAGAGCCGACAGAGAGAGAAAACCTTCGCCTAGAGCTGGTGCCCTGAATTCTGACTTCTAGTCTCCTAAACTGTGAGAAAATAAATTTCTCTGTGTTAAAGCCACCCACTTGTGGTATTTCTGTTATAGCAGCACTAAATAACTAAGACAGAACCCATGAACATTATGCCTCCCCTGACAAGTGATCTGGAGATGAACCAGATCCAGTCCCTGACCTCAGGTTTGTACACTAATAATTGTAGAACTCTGTTTTGTGCATTTATTCTTTTGCTCTGGTTCCCCCAGGCCTCCTCTCACTTCTGGTCCATCCAGATCCCACCCTCTCCCTTCTACAGCAGCTAGGGTAATCAAAAGTCCAGGTTTACCTGAGACTGAGGGGGTTTCCTGGGACGTGGGACTAAAATCGGGGCAGTCCCAGGCAAACCACAATGGTTCGGTCACCCTAGTGGCTGCTTCCCGTAAGCTGCTCCTCTCTTTGTTCTTCTCCTTCATCCATGACATTTGCTCCTTAGAAGCAAGGATGGTGAGACTTTGTCTCGCATACTTTGGACAGGTTATTAGGAGGGATCAGTCCCTAGAGAAGGACATCATGCTTGGTAAAGTAGAGGGACAGTGAAAAAGAGGAAGACCCTCAATGAGATGGATTGACACAGTGGCTGCAACAATGGGTTCAAACATAACAACAATTGTGAGAATGGCGCAGGACCAGGCAGTGTTTTGTTCTGTTGCACATAGGGTCACTATGGGTGGGAACCGACTCGACGGCACCTAACAGCAACAACAACATTTACTTTAACGCCACTGCCTCCTTGAGGGCCATGAATATTTCCCGGGCACCCCCTGGGATCCCAGCACTCTGGTGGTGGTGGTTGGGAGGGGACCAGACTGCTCCAGGCTGCAGTGAGGGGTTTGGAAAAGGCTTTTCCTAAACAAGGCCTAGTACCTGGTATGCTCACAGTCACCTGAACTTCACCCAACGCAAGATGTGTCATTCATATCAGCAAGCTAGAACACTCCAGGTGCAGATGACACCTTGGAGGATGAGAAAAAGACAATCTTAAGGCAAGTTTCTCATTCCTTTCATTCAATCATCAAATATCTATCGAATGCCTGTTACGTACCTGATTCTGTTCGAGGCAGCAGAATCCTTGCCAGCCAGAATCCTTGCCATCACAAGGCTTATGTTCTCTGGACCCCCACAGCAGTTGTTTCCGGGTCTGTCTTCTCGGTAAAACATCTTGAGGCAATGACCAAGTCTTCCATGTACTTCAATTCCCAACATCTAGCATGGGATTGGAGCCCTGGTGGCATAGTGGTTAAGAGCTCAGCTACTAACCAAAAGGTTGGCAATTTGAATCCACCAGCCGCTCCTTGGAAACCCTATGGGACAGTTCTACTCTGTCCTATGGGGTCTGTTACATAGAATACGTTCAATAAATGTTGAATAAATGAATGGATAAAGGAGTGATGTAATGACATTAATGCTTTAAGTTCCACCCTGAGAGGTTCACTGCGCTTTGGTAAAGGCACCTCCCCATGCCAAAGATACTGAAAGGGACAATGGCAAACTGTGCTTTGTGTGAAATTGACTGTGGATGGAGAGTGCGGGTCTTCTAGGAGATAGGGTTCGATGTCAAACTGAATGTGACTTCCGGGAAGCCTAGGGGAGCCAGGCCTGAATGTAATCCAAATAATCAGAAGGCGGGGGTGGGGGGTAGAGGGTTGGGGTGGGGAAGGCAGAGAGCAGCTGTGGAGAGAGACCAGGGAGAAAGGTGAACACAAGCGAAAGGCACACACAGAGCCACCCCCTGCCCTGTTTTGCAGGCCCTGCAGAGAAGGGCTGGGAGGAAGGTGCTAGCAGGGGAAAGGGCTGAGGTTTTTCCTAAAACAAATCTTGGTCCTTATGCTTAATAAAGGAGCCCTGGTGGCGCAACAGTTAAGTGCTCAGCTGCTAACTGAAAGGTTGGCAGTTCGAACCCACCCAGTGGCTCCACGGGAGAAAGACTTGTCGATCTGTTCCTGTAAAGATTACAGCCTAGAAAATCCTATGGAGCAGTTCTGCTCTGTCACATGGGGTGGCTATGAGTCAAAAATCGATTTGATGGCACCCAACATCAAGAGCAACACAATTAATAAAGGAGTCCCTGGGTAATGCAAAGGTTAATGAGTTTGGTTGCTAACCAAAAGGTTGGAAGTTTGAATCCACCTAAAGGTACCTCAGAAGAAAGTCCTGGTGATCTACTTCCAAAAAATCAGCCATTAAAGCCATATGGAGACCATGGTTTCAGGGGACATCTAGGTCAATTGGCATAACAAAGTTTATTAAGAAAATGTTCTGCATCCCACTTTGGTGAGTGGCATCTGGGGTCTTAAAAGCTAGCAAGCGGCCATCTAAGATACATCAATTTTTCCCAACCCACTTGGAGCAAAGGAGAATGAAGAACACCAAAGACACAAGGAAAATATTGGCCCAAGAGACAGAAAGGGCCACATAAACCAGAGACTGCATCAGCCTGAGAGCAGAAGAACTAGATGGTGCCCAGCTACCACCAATGACTGCCCTGACAGGGAACACAACAGAGAGTCCCTGATGGAGCAGGAGAAAAGCGGGGTGCAGAACTCAAATTCTAGTAAAAAGACCGGGCTTAATGGTCTGACTGAGACTGGAGGATCCCCAGAAAGCATGGCCCCTGGACTCTCTGTCAACCCAGAACTAAAACCATTCCCGAGGCCAACTCTTCAGACAAAGATTAGACTGGACTATGGGACATAAAATGATACTCATGAAGAGTGTGCTTCTTAGCTCAAGTAGATACATGAGACTAAATGGGCAGCTCCTGTCCAGAGGTGAGATGAGAAGGCAGAGAGGGTCAGGAGCTGGTTGAATGGACACGGGAAATCCGGGTTGGAAAGGAAGAGTGTGCTGTCACAGTATAGGGATAGCAACTAGGGTCACATAACAATGTATGTATAAATTTTTGTATGAGAGACTAACTTGAATTGTAAACTCTCACTTAACGCACAATAATGAAAAAAAAGAAAACCCTATGGAGCACAGTTCTACTCTGACACACATGGAGTCGCCATGAGTTGGAATCCACTCTACAGAGATGGTTGGTTACATTTATCAAATTGTGCCTGGGAAAGAACCTGAGTTCTGAAGTTGAGAGATCGGGTTTCAAATCCAGCACCATCATTGACTCACCTGGGAGCTAGTTAAACCTGTACCTGTTGCCGACTCATTGTGATCCTACAGGACAGAGTAGAACTGCCCAATAGGGTTCCCAAGGAGCAGCTGGTGGATTCGAACTTCTGACCTTTTGGTTAGCAGCCGAACACTTAACCACTGCACCACCAGGGCTCCGGGTCCCACCCTAGACCTACTAAATCAGACACTGTGGAGGTGGGGCCCAGTCATTTGCACTTTAACAAGCCGTCCAGGGAATTCTAATGCAAGCTTAAATTTGAGAACCACTGGGCTAGATGGTGTAGTGGTTAAGTGCTACAGCTGCTAACCAAAAGGTCAGCAGTTCAAATCCACCAGGTGCTCCTTGGAAACTCTATGGGGCAGTTCTACTCTGTCCTATAGGGTCGTTATGAGTCGGAATCCACTCGATGGCAATGGGTTTTGGTTTGGGCTAGGTCAGCGCATGAACAAACCCTCTGTAAATGAGAAATTCTTTTTATCTGCCCCATCACTAGAGTCCCTAAAAACCCATTGCTGTTGAGTCGATTCCAACTCATAGCAACCCTATAGGACAGAGTAGAATTGCCCCATAGAGTTTCCAAGGAGCACCTGGAGGATTTGAACTGCCGGCCTTTTGGTTAGCAGCACCTGGCGGATTTGAACTGCTGGTCTTTTGGTTAGCAGCCTAATGCTTAACAACTGCGCCACCAGGGCCCCCCTGGAGTCGCTGGGTGGTGCAAATGATTAACACACTTGGCTGCTAATGAAGAGGTTGAAGTTCGAGTTCATTGAGAGGCACCTTGGAAGAAAGGCCTGACAATCTACTTCTGAAAAATCAGCTGTTGAAAACCCTGTGGAGCACTGTTCTACTCTGACTCTCATGGGGTCCCCATGAGTGGGAATCGGCTCCACGGCAATGTTTTTTTCTTAGAACCTAGAGGGCTATGGTCCTGTCTCTGGGTGCACCTGGGGAGATTTTAAATTTCCTGAAGCCCAGGCCTCTTCCCAGACCAATTACGCCAGCATCTCTCAGAAAGCAATGCAGACATTGGTAATTTTTTTAATTGTACCTTAGATGAAGGTTTACAGAACAAATAGTTTCTTATTAAACAGTTAGTACACATATTGTTTTATGACAATGGTTAACAACCCCACGACATGTCAACACTGTCCCTTCTCAACCTTGGGTTCCCTATTACCAGCTTTCCTGTCCTCTCCTGCCTTCTAGTCCTTGTCCCTGGACTGTTGTGCCCCATTAGTCTCATTTTGTTTTATGGGGGCTGTGCAGACATCAGTATTTTTTAAGAGCTTTCCAATGTGCTGCAAGTGTCGGTGGCCTGTATCATAATCACCAGGAGGGCTTGTTAAAGTGCAGATGGCTGGGCCCCCACCCCCTGAGTGTCTGATTCAGGAGAGCTGGGGTGAGGCCTGAGAATCTGCATTTCTAACAAGCTCCCAGATGATGCCAATGCGGCCAGCACATGGACCACACTTTGAGAACACAGCTATAGAGGGGTTAGATCAGAATGGTGGTGGTGTATGTGTAGGGGGGTGAGGGGGCTTAGAGAGAAATCTCTGCTCCCTCCCCTGCCCTCTTTCCACAGAGTTAAGCATGGGGTAGCTGGGCCTGAACTTTGCTTGCACAGCCATTGTTTTCATTACTCTCTGTCTGCTCGGGAGGGATGGGTTCTGACATTTGTGGAGAAGCTGAACTGTGGCGCGGGCCTCCCTCGCAGGGATTATCTGCACCATCTCGGCAGATCCCCAGGAAAATAAATCTAGAGGAGCTGCCTGGACTAGGGTCCCTTGAGTGGTCTGTGGGATGGCCTCTAGGATCCATGTGACCCACCTCCACCCCCCCACCCCAGCCCGGGCCTTGTTGCCAGCGTCAGGAGAGGATACTTTCTTTGGTGATTTTATTTCTTTTCCTTGCTCCCAAGCTCCCCTAGTGGGGAGGGGATAGGGAAGAGACGTCTTCCGTGGGATCTTCAGTTCCTCTACTCATTTTTGTATATTCCTTCAACAAATGTTTATGTCAGCTCTGGAAGGACAGGAATTTTGTCTCTTTTATTCACTGCTATATGCCCAGTGTCTGGCATAGTACATGCTCAATAAATATTTGTTCAATCAATGAGGGCCAACTATGGGCTAGGCCCTCCACTGGGCAAGGAAGACACAGCCCATGCCATCAAGAGCTCAGAGCGGTCGGTGTACTAGGGAGATAGACAGCAAACCAGCAAGCACAGCAGTGTGGCAGATGTAGTGATAGCCAGGGGTCTGGGGGTGTTTGGCAGAGGCCACATCACAGGCTTTGGGGGGCCAGGGAAAGGTTCCCAGGGAAAGTGTGTCTCAGCTGAGGTTTCATGTTCCCGCCAGCCAATGAGATATATAAAACAGATGAGCAGGAGGCAGCTGGGGGAAGAAGGACAGATGGAGAGTCCTCCAGTCTGACCCCCATACACCGCTGGTACAACCACTTTGGAGGATTGGCAGCATCTAAGGCTGGACATATGCACACCTTATGAAATAGAATTCCATTCCCGAGGATCTACTTAAGAGAAATGAGCGCATGCGTTCACCAAAAGACACATACCAGCAAGTTCATAGCTGCTTTATTCATGATAGCCCCAAACTGGAAACAATCCAAACGCCCATCAACAGGAGACTAGATAAACAAACGGCAGTAAATTCATACAATGAAAGACTACACAGCACTGAAAAAGAATGAACTATTGATACACCCAATAAAATGAATGGATTTCACAGGCTTTATGTTGAGCAAAATAGGGACATTGGTGGTTCAGTGATAGAATTCTCGCCTTCCATGTGGGAGACCTGGGTTTAATTCCCAGGCAATGCATCTCATGCGCAGCCATCACCCATCTGTTAGTGGAAGCTTGCATGTTGGTAGGATGCTAAACAGGTTGCAGCAGAGCTTCCGGATTAAGATGGACTAGGAAGAAAGACCTGGCGATCTACTTCCGGAAAATCAGCAAATGAAAACCCTATGGATCACAATAGTTTCATCCGCAACCAGTCATGGGGCACAGGACTAGGTAGCGTTTCTTTCCGTTGTGCATGGGGTCACCATGAGTTGGAACCAACTAACAACAGCAATGATCAGATGGACATCTCCACAAATACCAGAGTCAAATCTTGACCTCACTGCTACCAGATGTGTGACACTGAATATTAAGTGAGCCTCAGTTTCCCTATCAGTAAAATTACAAAACAATAGTGCACGCTCACAAGGTCATCCAGTGCCAAGTGCCCAGCACAGTGCCTGGCACATAGTAAATGGTGTGCCATAAATGGTGGTCTCCTGCATGGAAGGCGAGAATTCTACTACTGAACCACCAACAACCCATAGTACTATTTTCCCCAGCCCCCACAGCATTAATATGAATGCCAAGCACTTGTAAATGATTCTTAAAATTATTATGAAACATTTAACACAGATATAACACATAAAAAACAATGCAACCACAATGAGATACCAACTAGGTACCCCTACTTCACACCAACTAGAATGGCTATCATGGAAAAATTGGAAAATAACAAGTGATATGGAGAAATTGTAACCCTCATCCATTGCTAATAGGAATGTAAAATGGTGTGGCCACTGTGGAAAACAGTTTGACAATTCCTCAAAAAGTTAAACACTGTCAATATAGATGAAGCCTCCTGTTGACCTTCCCTCCTGATGGCACTCCCTTCTGTACTCCAGAGGAAGCTGCCATATGGAATCTGATGTCCATCATTTCTATATGTATCTTTATATCTTAATGACGTAGCTACTATATGACTCAGCAACTCCACTCCTACGTATATACCCAAGAGAAATGAAAGCAGGAACACAAACAGATACTTGCATACCAATGTTTGTTGCAACACACTTTTCACAATAGCCAAGACGAGGAAACAACCCAAGTGTCCATCAACAGATGAATGGACAAAGAAAATGTGGTACTGTATATCCATACCATGGAATATTACTCAGCTATAAAAAGGAATGAAGTACTGATACATGCTACAACATGGATGAACCTTGAAAACATTATGCTGAGTGAAAGAAGTCGGATACAAAAGGCCATGTATTGTATGATTCCATTTATATGAAACGTCCAGAATAGGTAAATCCATAGAGACAGAAAGTAGATTAGTGGTTGTCAGGGGCTAGGGGGCAAGGGGAATGGGGATTGACTGCTAATGGGTACGGGGTTTCCTTTTGGGGTGAGAAAAATGTTCTGGAACTAGATACTGGTGATGGTTACACAACATTGTGAATATACTTAATGCTACTGAATTGTGTGTTTTAAAAAGGTAAATTTTATGTTATGTGAATTTTACGTCAATAAAAAAATTAAGAATAATGCAATACACTTGCTCATGTCACCACCACCCAATGATATATATAAAACACTCTCAATATAGATGAAGCCTCCTGTTGGCCTTCTCTCCTGATGGCACCCCCCCCTTCTCTACTCCAGAGGAAACCACCATATGGAAACTGGTGTTCATCATTTCTATATGTATCTTTATATTTAAATGACATAGCTACGTATCATGAAGGAAAACGTGGTGTAGTGCATATTTAAAAATTGCCTATCTCACTGGTATCTTTTTTTTTAATTGTACTTCAGGTGAAGGCTTACAGAACAAATAGTTTCTCATGAAACAGAAGTACACATGTTGTTTTATGACATTGGTTAACAACCCCACAACATATCAATCCTCTAACTTCTCAACACCCTTTTTTTTTTTTGGTGAAAATACATATAGCCAAAGATACACCATTTCAAAAATTTCTGCATGCACAGTTCAGTGACATTGACTACACTCTTCTAATTGTGCTGTTATTCTCGCTTAAGATGAAGGCTTACAGAACAAAATAGTTTCTCATTTGACAGTTACTACAAATGTTGCCCTATGACAATGGTTAACAATCTCAC
>NW_004443982.1:14629330-14640559 GCF_000243295.1 Trichechus manatus latirostris | reverse complement strand
GGGGTTTCTCCAGTCTCCTTTAGGCCAGTAAATCTGGTCTCTCACTGGTATCTTATTATATTTCTTCTGCTGCTCCTTTCTATGCTCAACAGTGGCTCTGTGAGACTCCTCTCTGTTGGCATGTGGGTCTCTACCTCCTGCATTTTCACTGCTGTTTGGGTTGCACTGTGTGAAGGCACCATGGTGACTTGACTTCTCCTCCTCTGCTAAACTCCTTCCTTGTATGTCTCCTCGGATCAGCAGAATAAGCCCATGAGGGAAGTACTATTATTAACCCCACTTTACAGACAAGAATCCCAGGTGCCAAGGGCTTTCTAACTTGTCCAAACAAAGCTGGTAAATGTTGGGGCCTGAATTCCTACCTGGGCCTGGACCCTACTCCCCCCACCTGCCACCCATGAAGTCTCAGTTTTCCACATCTGGCTAGGGAACTTGGCACTCCCTCAGCATTCCTTCTCACCCCCTTCAGGGTGAGGGTAAGGTGCTGTCTCATCCTGGACAGCGCCCTGGAAGACAAATCTGTGACCCCAGGACTCCTAAGAATGAAGACATGGAACCTGGGGTGGCCCAGACCTGGTGTTGCCAGATCTTGCTCCTGTGCTGTTCTTGGCTGGGCCTCCCAAGACCCTTCTGCCAACAGGGCCAGGAGGCCCCCAGCTCTGGAGGGATCATGAATCAGGCAAGGCCTGTCTCTGCCTTCACTCCAGCCTCTACCTCCAGCTGTGTGATCTTGGACAAGTCACTTTCTCTCTGGTCCCCAACTTTCTGATCTGAAAAATGAGAGCTCTGCTTTCATGTCTGAGGTCCCTTCCAACTCTAAAAAACTTCTTTGCATCCCGGTCTGTGACTAAGATGGAAGGGGAGACTGGGGTGAGCTCACAGGGTTTGCTTTCCTGTTGCTCAAGTGACTGAATGATTCTTCTTAAAATGAGAATTCTCCTTACAAATCTTTTCAGATCATCATCTGCCAGGGTAGGTCAAGAGCAGAGGTACATGAACCAGAAAAATGAAAAACACAGAGAGAATTGTTGAAGATTTGCTAGCAGAAAACTTCCCTAATATCATGAAAGACGTGAAGATATCCAAGAAGCTCAATGAACCCCATACAGGATAGACCACAAAAGAAAATAACCAAGACATATCATAATCAAACTTGCCAAAACCAAAGACAAAGAAAGAATCCTGAGAGCAGCTAGGGATAAATGAAAAGTCACCTACAAAGAAGAACCAATAAGACTAAGCTCTGATTACTCAGCAGAAACCATGCAGGTGAGAAGGCAATGTGATAACATATATAAAGACTTGAAGGAAAAAAATGCCAGCCAAGAATTATATATCCAGCAAAATTATCTCTAAAATATGATGACAAAATTAGATCATTTCCAGATAACCAGAAATTAAAGGAATATGTAAAAACCAGAAAAAAATTGCAAGAAATATTAAAGGAAGTCCTCTGGTTAGAAAACAAACAACATCACACAGCAATCCAAGACCAGGACAGGACAGATTAACCAGATACAAACCCAGAAAGCGAATTCACAAAAACAAAACAAAGCTAAAAGACTGAAAATAGGGAGCCAGAGATGTCAATATATGTCTTAGTTATCTAGTGCTGCTATGACAGAAATACCGCAAGTGGATGGCTTTAATAAACAGAAGTTTATTCTCTCACAGTCTAGGAGGCTAGAAGTCTGAATTCAGGGTGTCATCTCCAGGGGAAAGCTTTCTCTCTCTGTTGGCTCTGCAGGAAGATCCTTGTCATCAATCTTCCCTTGGTCTAGGAGCTTCTCCACGCAGGAACGCCAGGTCCAAAGGAGGCGCTCTGCTCCCAACACTGCTTTTTTGGTAGTATGAGGTCCCCTTGTCTCTCTGCTTGCTTCTCTCTTTTATATCTCAAAAGAGATTGACTTAAGATCAACATAATCTTATAGATTGAGCCCTGCCTCATTAACATAACCGCCACTAATCCCACCTCATCAACATCATAGAGATAGGATTTACAACACACAGGAAAATCACATCAGATGACAAAATGGTGGAAAATCACACAATACTGGGAATCATGGCCTAGCCAAGTTGACAGACATTTTTGGGGGACGCAATTCAATCCATGACAATATGTAAATGATGACAATGTCAAAACAAAAAAGAGGGAATAAACAGTGTAGTCATAGAACTTCCATATGGAAAGGAAGTTAAGGTGATATCAAGAAATAAAAGACTGACTTAAACTTAGAAAAATAAAGGTAAATTTCAAGGTAACCAAAAAGGAAGCTAACAAACCTACCCAACAAAATAAAAAAGAAGAAAAACATGAAGAATCAGCAAACACAAAATCAACAATAATGAAAGAGATGAAAAGAAAATCCATAAACAAAAAGAACTCATCAAAGAAAATTAAGCAGAACAAAGAAACCATTAACACCATGTCTTAGTCATCTAGTGCTGCTATAGCAGAAATAACACAAGTGGATGGCTTTAACAAAGAGAAATTTATTCTCTCACAGTCTATAGGTTATAAGTCCAAATTCAGGGCATCAGCTCCAGGAGAAGGCTTTTTCTGTCAGCTCCAGAGGAAGGTCCTTGTCATCAGTCTTCCCTTGTTCTGGGAGCATCTCAGGGAAGGAACTTCAGGTCCAAAGGCTGTGCTTTGCTCCCGGCACTGCTTTCGTGGTGGTATGAGGTCCCCATGTCTCTCTGCTCACTTCTCTCTCTTATATCTCAAAAGAGATTGGCTTAAGACACTATGGAATCTTTTAGACCTCATCAATATAACTGCCACTAATCCATCTTATTACATCATATTGATAGCATTTACAACACATAGGGAAATCACATCAGATGATAAAATGGTTGACAATCATACAATACTGGGAATCAAGACCTAGCCCAGTTGACAGATATTTTTTGAGAACACAATTCAATCCATGACACACCATAAAAAATACAATAAAATGACAGCAGTAAACTCATACTTATCAATAATTACGCTGAATGTAAGTAGTCTAAATGCACCAGTAAAGAGACAGAGAGTGGCAGAATGGATTAAAAAAATATGATCCATCTATATGCTGTCTACAAGAGACACATCTTAGACACAAAAACATAAACAAACTAAAACTCAAAGGATGGAAAAAATATATCAAGCAAACAATAACCAAAAAAGAGCAAGAGTGGCAATATTAATCTCTGATAAAATATACTTTAAAGCAAAATCCACCATAAAGGATAAGGAAGGACACTATATAATCATTAAAGGGTCAGTACATCAGGAGGATATAACCATAATAAACATATACACACCCAATGACAGGGCTCCAAAATACATAAAACAAACTCTAACAGCATTGAAAAGAGAAATAGACAGTTCCACAATAATAGTAGGAGACTTCAACACACCACTTTAGGGTGAAGAACAGAACATCTAGAAAGAAATAAATAAAGAAACAGAAGACCTAAATGCCACAATCAACCAACTTGATCTCATAGACATATACAGAACACTCCAACCAACAGCAGCCAAGTATACATTCTTTTCCAACACACATGGAACATTCCCCAGAATAGACCACATTTTAGATCACAAAGCAAGCCTTAACAAAATCCAAAACAAAGAAATACTACAAAGCATCTTCTCTGATCATAATGCCATAAAAGTAGATATCAATAACAGAAACAGCAAGAAAAAAAAATCAAATACATGAAAACTGAACAACACCTTGCTTAAAAACCACTGGGTAATAGAAGAAATCAAGGATGGAATAAAGAAATTCATAGAATCAAATGAGAATGAAAACACATGTTACCAAAACCTTTAGGATACAGTGAAAGCAGTGCTTAGACATCAATTTATAGCAATAAATGCACACATCAAAAAAAAATATATGGCCAAAATGAAAATATTAACCCTACAACTTGAACAAATAGAGAAAAAGCAGCAAAAGAAGCCCTCAGACATCAGAAGAAAGGAAATAATAAAGATTAGAGAAGAAATAAATGAAATAGAGAAGAGAAAAACAATAGAAAGAATCAACAAGACCAAAACTTGGTTCCTTGAAAAGACCAACAAAATTGACAAATCACTGGCCAAACTGACAAAAGAAAAACAAGAGAGGAAGCAAATAACCCTAATAAGAAATGAGATGGGTGATATCACAACAGACTCAGCTGAAATAAAAAGGATCATAACAGAACACTATGAAAATTGTACTCTAACAAATTTGAAAATCTAGAGGAAGTGGACAGATTTGTAGAAACACACTACCTACTTAAACTAACGCAAACTGACATAAAAAAAACTAAACAGACCCATAACAAAAGAAGAGATTGAAGAGGTAACAAAAAAGTCCTGACAAAAAAAAAGCCTTGGCCCTTATGGCTTCACCAGAGAATTCTACCAAACTTTCAGAAAACAGCTAACACCAATGCTATTTAAACTATTTCATAGCATAGAAAAGGAAAGAATGCTCTCAAACTCATTCTGTGAAGCCAGCATAACCCTGAAGCCAAAGCTAGGCAAAGACACCACAAAAAAAGAGAACTACAGACCAATATCCCTCATGAACACAGACACAAAAATTCTCAACAAAATTGTAGCTAATAGAATTCAACAGCATATCAAAAAAATAATGTATTTATTACACATCATGACCAACTTGGATTCGTACCAGGTATGCAAGGATGGTTCAACATTAGAAAAATCAATCAAAATAATCTATTACACAATTAAAACAAAAGAAAAGAACCACATGATCATATCAGTCGACACAGAAAAGGCATTTGGCAAAGTCCAACAGCCATTTCTGATAAAAACTCTCAGCAAAATAAGAATAGAAGGGAAATTTCTCAACATAATAAAGGGCATTTATACAAAATCAACACCATACATCATTCTAAACAGAGAGAGATTGAAAGCATTCCCCTTGAGAATGAGAACTAGACAAGGATGCCCTTTGTCACAACTCTTATTCAAAGTAGTGCTGGAAGTCTTAGCTAGAGCAATAAGGCAAGAAAAAGAAATAAAGGGCATACAAAATTGATAAGGAATGGGTAAAACTATCCCTATTTGCAAATGATATAATCTTATATGCAGAAAACCCCAAAGAATCCACAAGAAAACTATTGGAACTAATAGAAGATTTCAGCAAAGTAGCAGGATACAAGATTAACATACAAAAATCAGTTGGATTCCTCTACATCCACAAAGAGAACTTTAAAAAGGAAATCATGAAATCAATACCATTTACAGCAGCTCCCAAGAAGATAATCCCATTGCCATCGAGTTGATTCCGACTCATAGCAACTGTATAGGACAGAGTAGGACTGCCCCATAGGGTTTCCAAGGAGTAGCTGGTGGATTCGAACTGCCGACCTTTTGGTTAGCAGCCAAGCTCTTAACCACTGCATCACCAGGGCCCCAAGAAGATAAAGTGCTTAGGAATAAATATAACCAGGAACATAAAAGACCTATACAAAGAAAACTACAAAACACTACAGCAAGAAACCAAAACAGACCTACATAAGAGGAAAAATATACCATGCTAATGGTTAGGAAGTCTCAACAATGTGAAAATGTCAATACTACCCAAAGCAATCTACAGATACAATGCAATCCCAATCCAAATTCCAATAGTATTCTTTAATGAGATGGAGAAATAAATCACCAATTTTATATGGAAAGGGAAGAGGTCCCAGAGAAGTAAAGCATTACTGAAGAAGAGGAACAAAGTGGGAGGCCTCATACTACCGGATTTTAGAACCTATTATATAGCCATGGTAGTCGAAACAGACTGGTACTCGTACAACAACAGACACATAGACCAATGGAACAGAACTGAGAACCCAGATGTAAATCCATCCACCTATGGAGAGCTGATCTTCGACAAAGGGCCAAAGTCCATTAAATGGGAAAGAGACAGTCTCTTCAACATATGGTATTGGCATAACTGGATGTCCACCTGTAAAAAAAATGAAACAAAATCCATACCTCACACCATACACAAAAACTAATTCAAAATTGATCAAAGACCTAAGTATAAAATTTGAAATGATAAAGATCATGGAAGAAAAAATAAGGACAATGCTAGGGGCCCTAATACATGGCATAAATAGTATACAAACCATAATTAACAATTCACAAACACCAGAAGAAAAGCTAGATAACTGGGAGCTCCTAAAAATTAAACACTTATGCTCATCAAAAGACTTCACCAAAAGAGTAAAAAGAGAACCTACACACCGGGAAACATTTTTGGCTACGACATATCTGACAAGGTTTTAATCTCTAAAATCTACAAAATACTTCAACACCTCAATAACAAAAAGACATATAATCCAATTAAAAAATAGGCAAGGGATAGGAACAGGCACTTCACCAAAGAAGACATTCAGGAGGCTAACAGACACATGAGGAAATGCTTGCGATCATTAACCATTAGAGAAATGCAAATCAAAATTACAATGAGATACCATCTTACCTGACAATACTGGTACTAATCCAAAAAACACAAAATAACAAATGTTGGAGAGGTTGTGGGGAGACTGGAACTCTTATGCACTGCTGGTGGGAATGCAAAATGACACAACCATTTTGGAAAATGATATGGCGCTTCCTTAGAAAGCTAGAAATAAAAGTACCATAAGATCCAGCAATCCCACTCCTTGGAATATATCCTAGAGAAATAAGAGCTGTCACACAAATAGACATATGCACACCCATGTTCATTGCAGCATTGTTCACAATAGCAAAAAGATGGAAACAACCTAGGTGCCCATCAACAGATGTATGGATAAACAAACCATGGTACATACACACAGTGGAATACTGTGCAATGATAAAGAACAATGACAAATCCGAGAAACATCTCACAACATAGATGAATCTGGAAGGCATTATGCTGAGTGAAATAAGTCAGTCACAAAAGGACAAATATAGTATGAGATCACTATTATAAGAACTCAAGAGAAGGTTTACACACAGAAAAAAAACATTCTTTGATGGTTGCGAGGGTGGGGAGGGAGGGGAAGGGGAAATCACTAACTAGATAGTAGACAAGTATAGTAGACGACACACAATATAGGGGAAGTCAACACAACTGGACCAAAGCAAAAGCATAGAAGTTTCCTAGACACAACCAAACACTTTGAGGGACCGAGTTGCTGTGCCTGGGGGCTGGGTACCATAGTCTTGGGGGACATCTAGGTCAATTGGCATAACTTAGCTCATAAAATGTTCTATATCCCACTTTGGTGAGTAGTGTCTGGGGCCTTAAAAGCTTGTGAGTGGCCATCTAAGATACATCTACGGTCCCATCCAATTCAGAGCAAAGGAAAATGAAGAAAACCAAAGACACAAGAAAAATATTAGCCCAAAAGACTAAAGGACCACATGAACCAGAGCTTCCATCAGCATGAGCCCAGAACTAGATGGTGCCCAGCTACCACCACTGACTGCTCTGACAGGAATCACAACAGAGAGTCCCGGACAGAACGGGAGAAAAATGTAGAACAGAATTCAAATTCACGAAAAAAGACCAGACTTACTGGTCTGGCAGAGACTGGAGGAACCCCTGAGACTATGGCCCCTGGACACTATGCTAACTCAGAACTGAAACCACTCCCAAAGCCCACTTTTCAGACAGATTAGACAGGCCTATAAAACAGACAGTAACATGCAAGGAACATGCTTCTTAGTTCAATCAAATATATGAGACCAAATGGGCAACGCCTGCCCAAAAGCAAGATAAGAAATCAGGAAGGGATAGGAACTGGATGAATGGACACAGGGAACCCGGGGTGGAAAGGGGGAGCATGTTGTCACATTGTGAGGACTGCAACCAATGTCACAAAACAATATATGTATAAATTTTTGAATGAGAAATTAACTTGAGTGATAAACTTTCACCTAAAGCACAATAAAATAATTAAAAAAATAGAGTATGTAGTTAAAGTATAAAAAATAAAAATAAAGATGCTACTGCTGGGTTGACAGCCCCTGGGCGGGGGAGGGAATCCTTTGCCAACAGAAAAAGTCACTTATCTTTCTCAGCTCCCACCCTCCCAATGTCCCCATGACTCTTGCTCCAGCCACACAAGTTTCCTGCCCCGTTCTTGCTTCCCCAAGAGGCCTGCATGTCCCTGCCTCAGTTTATGTCCTTTCTGAGGTCTCCACCACACATCAAAGGCTCTCCCCAGATACCCTGTGGGCCTGTGCTGCCATGGACACCTGCCCCCTCCCATACGCTGCAGACCTCTGTGCAACTTCCCAGCATGCAGCACCCCGTGTGATGTTGATTGCTCGTCTTCTCTCCCTGAATATTTATTACCTGCATGACAACAAGTCCAGTGGATTCTGTTCCTGCTGGATCCCAGGACAGTTCCTGGAACAGAGAGGGCCTCAGCAAACATCTAATGAACAATGGATTTTTCCTGCATAACCCCCTTAAGGGGTGGGGACCACAGTTCCTGTTTCACTGATGGAGAAGTGGGGGCTTAGAGAAGTGTTTGCTCAAGTTCACACAACCTGACAGGTGCAAAGAAGGTCCACTTGGGCTCTGATAAATAACTTTGCCTCTCCTGCACACAAGAAAGTGCTCTAAACAGTCCCTATACCTGACACCCAGTAGGGTGGATCGCAATGTAGCCGGGTAATATTTAGGAGATCTTGAATTGTGTGTGTGTGCTTCCACCCAAGTTTCCCCTTCCCTTCCTTCCTATTTAAGACAATTCACTACTTCATTGCCTCTGAGGATCTAGGCTGCGATCTTGTTTCCCAAAACCTAAGGGGTGGGAGAAATTCTCTCAGTGGCCCTGAAGCTAGCACATATACCTAACATATCTTCCAGCCATTCCATCTAGGTTTTACCCAAGAGAAGTGAAAGCACATGTGCATACAAAGACTTGCACACAAATGTGCATAGCAGCTTTGTTTGTAATAGCCCAAATTAGAAACAATCCAAACGTCTATCAACAGGTGAATGGATAAACAAACTGTGGCATATCCATGCAGTGAATAAAAAAGAGGGAGCTATTGATACTTGCTACAACAAGGAGGAATCAAAATAATTTTGCTGAATGAAAGAACCCAGACTAAAAAGAGTACATACATACTGTATGATTCCATTTATGTAAAATTCTTAAAAATGCAAACTAATCTATAGTGACAGAAAGCAGACCAGTGGTTGCCTGGGAACAGAGAAGGGCAGGAGGAAAGGACTACAAAGCGGTAACTTTTGTGGGTGTTAGGGGTGTTTCATTATCTTGTTTGTAGTGATGGTCTGCTGGGTGTGCACATATGTCAAAACTTATCAAATTGTACCCTTTAAATATGTGCAATTTATTGTTTGTGGTAGGCTGCTAACCTAAAGGTTTGTGGTTTGAACCCATGCAGAGGCACTGCAGATGAAAGGTCTGGCAATTTGCTTTTGTAAAGATTACAGTTAAGACAACTCTATGAAGTAATTCTACTCTGTAACACATGGGGTCGCCATGAGTCAGAATTGACCTTATGGCAATGGGTTTGTTTTGTTTTTATGTATGTTAATTGTAACTCTTATTTTTAAAATTTTGGGGAAATAATAACAATAATAAAAAGAAGCCAGTGGAGCGGTGAAGCACCAGGGGGAAGCAGAGAGGAAAGGGAGGCTCCCCAAGTGCTTGGGGCTAGGAAAGCTTGGAAAAGCAGAGAAGCGAGGGAGAAGTTTGTGTGTTCGGGAGCTGCTGCCTGCCGAAGCCGAGGTTGGCTCCAGTATCCATGTCCCAGGGCAAGAGAGGGCCCTGGGACCAGGTGGACCAGGAGGGAACTTAAAACCTTGCCCTAAGGGAGGCAGGGCCAAGATGGCGGAGTAGTCAGATGCTTCCGGTGGACTCTCTTACAACAAAGACCGGAAAAACAAGTGATTCGATTATATATGGCAATCTGGAAGCCCTAAACACCAAAGGAAGAGTTGAGGAACAAGACTGAGTGGCAGGGGGAGGGTGAGATGGCTCAGAAGCAGCCACGAGTTGCCAGACCTCACCCGGCGAAAGCCTGAGTCCTTCAGGCCTGATCAGCTCAGGGGTGAGCAGTGAGGCAAGCAAGCATTGGTGCTCAGGAGGCGTATTCCGCACCGGGATAGACCCAGCTGCTGAGAGACTACTCGGCCACGCAGAAACACTGAGAAGCAGCCCTCGAAGAAAGATGAGTACTTGCATACGACTTACCACGTGGATCAAAAACACCCCCCTTAGGAAAAACCTCTCTCCCATTTACCTCCCCACTCCCTGCTCTGCACTGGGTCCCCAACCAGCATCAGCAATTGCTGAGTCTCCTGGGCTGGAAGTAGGATCCATCACACGCCCAGAGCCATTCTCCCTGCCTTGGAGAGTAAACAAATTAACAAACAGGGGAAAAAATAAACTGCCGGACCCCCTAAGCCAGGAACTCAGGATAGGCACAGCTCCTTTGCCTAGTCACAAGCATAAGGGATCCACGGATTTTGAGCGTCTTTCCTCCTGCAGAGACTTGTGTGGGCCCATCTCAACAGCGTAGGCCCTCATTACCACAATACAACAGGGTATATACCAGAACTCTAACTTCAACTGTTTCAGCTGTGAAGTGGCAGGTTCTTGACATTTGTCACCGCTCTGCCCATTAAGCAGAGTCTTCACCTACCCGCATCAGGGGCCTGAGGACTGGGGCTCCACCCACACCATCTAACCACCTGCGATAGGGGCCCATGAATAAGAGGTGCCCCCCAGTCCTTACAGCCAACAACATTAGGTGATCATGGTCTGGCTGCAAAACCCACCCACCTATGTGCTCTAGGAAACAGGGACACACTTTCCTCCTGGACACTTAGGGGCAGCCGTCAGCCCCCTGCCTTGCTCAGAGTGTGTCTCCCTGCTGCAGCCAGATGCCTGTGCCTACACCAATCACCCATGCCTGTCTAGGACTGTAAGTGAGAGTGGCTATCTACCGGGGCACCTGAGCTGAATCCATACAGGAGGAGTGGGTGGACTACAGAGCTCACATACCTAGTAACAGATCTAACCACCTGGTGACAGGACATTAGAGCTTCAAAGTTGCCAATAATCAAACTAGCTCAAATGAGCAGCGTATTTGGGCATATCAAAACTAAAAAAGAAGCTAGGACACAGTAAGCAACCATAAAATAAATAAATATAATAACTTATTGATGGCTCGGAGACAACAGTCAATATCAAATCACATAAAGAGGCAATCCATGATGG
>NW_004443982.1:14621100-14622729 GCF_000243295.1 Trichechus manatus latirostris | reverse complement strand
CATAAAGTGATACTTGTGAGGAGTGTGCCTCTTAGCTCAAGTAGATACAAGAGACTAAATGGGCAGCTTCTGTCTGAGGTGAGATGGGAAGGCAGAGAGGGTTAGGAGCTGGTTGAATGGACATGAGGAATCAGGGGTGGAAAGGAGGAGTGTGCTGTCACAGTATGGGGAGAGCAATTATAGCCACATAACAATGTATGTATAAATTTTTGTATGGGAAAAAAGCAAAAAAAAAACCTTGCCCTAAGCCACAGATTTTTGTGGCCTTGGATCTGGAGCAGCCCTCACAAAACTGAGAAGCTGATAATCCCCACTGAGGTCTTCCCTTGGCTCTACCTCTTGCCAGCGTGCCCCTCTGGCCCTCAGAGCCTCCTGTTCTGCCCAGGCTGCTCTTTCCTGGGACATGGGGGCTGGGGAGCCAGGGAGCCTTTGAAGGAATGGGAGGACATTGTCTTTGGACAAGAGTCCCTGGGTGGTGCAAGCACTTAATGCACTCAACTGCTAACCAAAATGTTGGAGATTGGAGTCCACCCAGAGGTGCCTCAGAAGAAAGGCCTGGCAATCTACTTCCCAAAAATCAGCCACTGAAAACCCTATGGAGTACAGTTCTACTCTGACACACATGGGGCCACCATGAGTTAGAACTGACTCAACTGCAACAGTTTTTTTGCCTTTGGACAACCTGGGTGCCCAGATACCTTTGCAGGTGAGTTTTCTTCCTCAAAGGCTTCTGTCTAATTATAGACTAACAGAGGTGGGTTCCCAGAGCCCTCACCTGGATAAAGAAGAAAGGCCTTGAAGGGTGATCTGAGTACTTTGTTATAAAACTACTTGTAAAGCCCTAGCGTGCCTCATCAGTCACAAGTCCCATCTGGTAGGTGCAGAGTGTGTGCTGTGAGGGCCATGTGTGGAACTGGGATTGGAATGGGGCCTAGGTCTGGGGTGGTTTTGCCAAGAGACTTGAGGTTCACACTAACTCAAGGGGAAGCAAAACTCTGTATGTGTGCGTGGGGGAGAGGCATGATGACTGCCCACAGGAGACCTCTCCCATCTTCTAACCCATCCCCTCACTTCATAGAGGAGGAAACTGAGGCACAGTGAATGGAGGGGCACAGACAAAGGAGAAGTGTTTCTTCAATGCAATAGTCACATAGTAAGCACACAGTGAGCAGCAACAATTAACTGAAACGGTGTACGTGTGTGTGTGTGTGTGTGTGTGTGTGTGAGAGAGAGAGAGAGAGACAGGATGTGTGTGTTTATGTTGGGGGAGGGTCTGCTACCTGTGAACAGACTTACAGATGGATCCTTGATTTAAAGGGCATTTTTCCTCCTAAGCTGTTCTACTCACTGGCTAAAACTTATGGATAGGGTTGCCAGATAAAATACAGGGCATCCAGTTAAACCTGAATTTCAGAAAAATAATGAATAATTTTTTCAGTATAAGTATGTCCCATGCACTATTTGGGCTATACTTATACCAAAAAAAGTTGTAGTTTATCTGAAATTCGAATTTAACAGGTGCCCTGTATTTTTTTTTAATATTTTATTGTACTTCAGGTGAAGGCTTACAGAACAAATAGTTTCTCATGAAACAGTAGTACACATGTTGTTTTATGACATTGGTTAACA
>NW_004443982.1:14599893-14618459 GCF_000243295.1 Trichechus manatus latirostris | reverse complement strand
TATGACCTGGGTAAGGGTGGTGTTACAATCCCACCCTAATCCTCTTTAACATAAAATTACAATCACAAAATGGAGGCCAACCACACAATTCTGGGAATCATGGCCCAGCCAAATTGATACACACATTTTTTGGGGGACATAATTCAAACCATGACAGTGGCCCATAAAGTTTCAGGAACTAGGGAAAAGATGTCAGAAGGGGGAGGACTAGGCTGAGTTGAATTTTGGAGAAGCATGACTAGTACTTGTATATAGCAAATGGCTTCTTCTTCCTGAATATTGTCTAATTCAGAGCCTGTCTCTGTTGACTTAGGGATATCAGGCAGACTCAATAATACTTCTCCCTTTTCATTAAATTATAAATGGCAATTCCATTTGGATAAAAGATCCCTTCCCGATAGATTGACAGGGGTATCAGAATTTAGCAAAAAACAGTGTAAATCTTAAATAGGACCAAGAGATACTGGAACAGGTTGGAAATGAATCAATGTTTGTTCCTGATAGGTGACCCCACTACTTTTGAGGTTTTAATGCTCTGGGGAAGGGACTTTTGTAAACAGGCAGTGTTAATAGCAGACAGGTTGGATCCAGTGTCAATTAAAAATTGGCAAGTTTCTCCATTAATAAATAAAGTAGTTTCTCCTTGCAGGTTAAGACCCACCACAGGAAAAGTCCCTGTTTTATCTCCAGAGCCCCTTCCTTCTGAATCAGATTGTAGGATTTTTTTAAAGGGGGCTATGTCAGTCTTTTGTTTATTTTTTTAACTTATAGCATTCTTTTTTCCAATGACCACTTTTTTTACAATAGTGACAAATTGTGCCATTGGAAGGTTTAGCATTTTTCTTTTGACTGGGAGATTGTAATTGTTGCAACTGAAGGGCCATTAATTTATTAGCCTTAGAAACCCTTTCAGCTTTAAGTGTCTGGGAAAGTTTGTAAGCTAAGGTGGTTAGCTCAACAATAGGAGCTGTCTCCCAGTCTAATCAATGTCGCTTTACTAAGGCTGAGACCTCAGGTTAAAGACTGGATATGAAAACAGCACTGAAAGCGCCAGAGGCACAGAGTGTTTGGAAAACTTCTGGAGCAGCAGAGTCTGATAATCATAGACACTTTTATCTTTATTTTGTTTACAGGAGTGAATTTTAGTGCAATCAATTAGTGGAGGAAAGGCCTTTGGGATAGCCTCTAGAAATTTTTTATTCATGGCCTGAAAGTCTTCCAACAGCTTGCTGGCCATTTTATCAATATTTAACGCTAACTGTCATCGGTGTCTTTCCATTCTGCCTGTTATAGCCATAATTAGGCTTCCCCTGGGCCAGTAATCATGTGAACAAGCTGATATAAGTCGAGGAGCCCAGGCTGGTAGGCTTCAACAAAGATTTTAAATTCTTCAGAAAATTTGCAGGGGTCCTCATGGAGTTTAGAAAAATCTTTCAGAATGCTGCATAATTCCATGGGGAAAAGCTGATATGAGGGGAATCTTTGGCATCACTGAAGGGATGAATTTTAAAGGACATTTCAGGCAAGGGTTTATTTGCTGCTGAAAAGGGAAGTTCAGATATAGTGTTATCAAAGGAGTAGGAAGGCAAAGAAAGGTATAAAGAGGTAGCAACCAGCAGCGGAGCAGAAGGGGTGGGAGCTGAAATTTGACAGTGTAATTCTTTATTCTGCTTAGTTAATTTAGAAACAGTGTCCTGTAAGGAAGCAATTTTACTGTTTGGATGTCTTTTAGAAGCCTCAATATACCAATCAAAATAGGCGCCCCACTGGGACTGTTTAATCTGGGGGCCTCAGTTCTCTAACTTACTGCACAAAAAGTTAACTTAGCAAGGTAAAAAGAACCCCAAAGTGGCCACTGATTTTCCAAACTATCTCAAGTGAGGTTATGCCAGACAGAAGACAAGAACATGCATGATAAGGGACCACAATGCTTGTTCATGGAGTGAGCAGGAGTCCCAGAAGGTGTCTCCAAATATCCTTTAGACATGGCATTCCCCATTTTATAATGACAGTTACAGCAAAACAAACTTTTACTTGCAAGAACCAAAACAAATCCACAATAAAACTTGAAGAGCTATCAACACAATGGAGCAGAACTTGGATTCGAAGGTTTTTTTTCACCTTAAATGATTCCAGAAAATTCGCAGAGGCAGAGAGCCCAAAGCTGCTCAGCAGGTACTGTGCCCAGGTCCAGATTCCTTGGGGATCATGAAATATAATGCACCTTCGAAGTCCCACTTCTGACAACAGAAATGTCAAAGAAGAAAATCTCATACTCTGTTATGAGTGAAAGAAAAGGAGTTTTATTGAGGGATGATACAGCTTGAGCTGGGCAGCACTAAATGAAAATACAAAGCACTCCACCGGTTAAGTGGAGAGATAGGTCTATATACACAGAGAACAAAGTAAAAGTAGGGGGTTAATGATTGATTATAGATAAGATCAGCTTCAGCTCAAAGTCCTTTGAAATGTAAAGGTCGGCCACTTGGCTAGGAGGGAGTGAATTACCACCTAGGTAAGTGGCTTCAGCCAGGTTGGTTATACATGATTGCAGTCATGAACACACTTTTTCTGGGAACAAATTGCTTATATATTGACACATTCTTCCCATGAACAAATAGTTCACATTCTGATCTTTTGTTTCCTGGGAATGCATGTTGGTCTCGTCATTCTTATGTCTGACATGATTGCATCCAATTCGAAACTTTTCTGTTTATAATATCTACCTTGCATAGTAGTTGTAAGAGTTAAGTGGAAATGTTATATGAAAAGAGCTTAGCGTATTTTTTGGCCAATGGAGCTAAAGTTAGGTGAGTCGGGATCTCAATGTTTCCAGGTACTCATAAGATACTCTTTCCAGCAACATGTTTCTGTTGCTGTGATTGTAGGACTAAAGTGGACAATATCTTGGTGGACTCTCTAGAAATAAACTGCTCAAGAATATTTTAGAGGCAGTTAATTCACTATCTGCACTCTGATATACTCATATGAGGGAGAATTGTCTGTCAAAGAAATGTAAAGAATAAAGGCAAAAATAGGATTTATAAAAGAGAGGAAGAGAAAAAACTACAGATGATCTGGGAACAATGAGTCTTGTTTACACATTTTTTGTGTAACATAACATGTTACCCAAAAAATTTTAGGTGGCAGCTGGCAAGATGTCAGTCTGGGCTGTGTGTCCTTAAGTAGACCAAGTAGGGAAGCAAAGAAATAAATTTCAGTTGTTCATGAATTCGCCAGAAAACCTTGAGAATTTAGTTGCTGTGATAGGCAGAATTCTAAGGTAACCTCCAAGATTTCCACCCCCTGGTGTACACACCTTGAATAATTCTCCCCTTCTTAAATGTGAGTAGGACTTATGAATATGATGGAAAATCACTTCCATGGTTATGTTGCATGGCAGAAGGGATTTTTCAAATGTAATTAAGGTACCTAATCAGTTGACTCTGAGTTAAACAAAAGGAACCTTATCCTAGGTGGGCCTGACCTAATCAGGTGAGCCCTTAAAAGAAGTCAAAGTGGATGAAACAGAGAGGCTCTTCTGCTGGCCTCAAGAAAGAAAGCAAACAGCCATATTGTGAACTGCCTATGGAAGGGGCCAGTTGGCAAGGACTTGAGGGTGGCCTCTAGGATCTGAGAGAGGTCCCCAGCTGACAGATAGCAAGAAAACAGGGACTTCAATCATACAACCACAAGAAACTGAACTCTGCCAACAACCAGTGAGCCTGGAAGGGGAATCTGGGCTCTAGAAAGAAAGTCAGTCGGCAGACACCTTGATTGCAGCCCTGTGAGACCCTGAGCACAAAACCCAGTTATGCCATGCGTGGACTTCTGACCTACAGAAAATGTGAGATAAATGTGTGTTGTTTTAAGCTGCAAAATTAAGCTGATAATTTGTTATACTACAATAGAAAAGTAACAAATCTGTAGAATATTTTTAATAGGCTGTCACTATGTCCAACATTCTTTCCTTTCTAATAGAAGGTTGCCAATGACCTTCTGATGATCACATCCAATAGTCTCCACACAAGCTTCACCCTCCCAGAACAGATACTTGTAGCACTCATTGCTTACTCACCTAGCTTCCATTCACCCTTCCTAATAGCATCTAGATTTTTCTTTGCAGACCCCCTTCTCCTTCATTGTGTAGCAACCATGTGATTTGGGAGGGATTGACCTGACGTCAACTCTAGGTGAGGGTCTGACTGGCCAAAGTCAGCCAGTATGATTTTATTTCCTTTACTACAATGATTGGTTTAAGTGTAGACATGGAAAGATGAAAAGAAACCAGGTCCTTGGTTATATCATTACACTGCTGGATTAAACTTGCCCTGAATCCTATTCCAACCATGCACTTTCCAGTTACATGAGCCAGTAAGTCTCTGTAAGGCATACATTAGTTGTCTACTCTGCTATAAAGCGTCCTCACTGACGCATATCTCCATAACATTCAATACTGTTGACTGCCTTCTGCTTGAGTAACAGAAAACTCAAGTAATAGTGACTTAAACATGTGTGATGGATTGAATTGTGTCCCTCAAAAAGATATGTTGAAGCCTCAACCTCTGTAACTGTGAATGTGACCCTGTATAAAAATAGGGCTTTGAAAATGTTACCAGTTAACATGAGGTCATACTGGAGTATGGTGAGTCCTAATCCTATATGACTTGTGATCTTATAAAAGGGGAGAAAAGACACAGAGACAGGGAGACAAAGGATGCCATGTGATGCCAAAGCTCAAGCCAAGGAACACCTGGAGCTACCAGAAGCTAGGAGAAAGGCACAGAACAGATTCTCCCTCAAGCCTCAGAAGGAGTCAACATGGCTGACACCCTGATCTCAGACTCCCAGCTTCCAGAACTGTGAGAGAATAAATTTCTGTTCTTATAAGCCACTCAGTTTGTGGTATTTTGTTACAGCAGCCCTAGGAAACTAATACAACATATTAGAAGCTTTTTTTTTTTTTTGGTTGTTGCTCTTATGTAACCAGAATTCTGAAGGGAGTTGGTTGCTAGTGTTGGAGTCATTTCTGCAGCTCCAAGATGTCAGATCGATTATCTTGTCTTTCCCCCTCATGATCCCAAGATGACTTCTGCAAGTGCAGCCATCACATCCATGGTCATGACAGAAAGATGGAGGGGAAGGAAGTAGAGGCACCATTACCAGCAGGCTTCTACTAATGTCCCACTGGTCAGAACTGAGTCACATGGTCACCCAGCTGCAAGGAAGTCTAAAAAGGAAAGTTTTTAGCCCCTGTAGTAGAGACAGGCCAGCTAGACAGGGGTTAGAGTGAGGTCAGAACGAGCAGGCCTAGGGTATCTTCCTCAGCTCCTGGGACTCCTTCCTGGAGCCCTCTCCCCCTTCCACAGCTTTGTTTTCGGGGTTCCTAAGACCTTTCTCTGGACCTGTGCTATCCTCTGGCAAGCGCATCTGTTGCTCAAGGACTTTATGTCTCTAGGCCCAATCACTCTCCTGTGTTGCTGACCTGCTTGCTCAGCTGTCTGCTCATCATCTCCACCTGATGGCCACAGGCACCTTGCCCATAAGCCAAATGTAAACATCAGCTCCCAAATTCTCATCGGACTTAACCAGAGTCAACTGCCATCCTCCGTATCTGGGCACTTGTGATTATGAAGCAAAGGAGAGCTACCTTCTGGAGCTTCACATCTGGAGGGGAGGCAAGGCAGGGTGAGATGTTGACCCATTTGGAGGAAGAGAGCCTCAGAAGAAACAAAGCGCAGTTACTGTAGACTCCATTTCCGGCTTTGACTGAAATTCTTCTGAGTCCACAGAGTGATTTCTATTGATCTGCCCTCTATGACTCAAGACCCTAGAGTGGCCCCAGGAATAGGCCTCTGATTTCCCAAGGCCTGGTCAGACCTTGTGGCTTCAGATAGTCCCTAACCTCCAGGGGTTTGAGGCTAATCAGCATCATAGCCCAGGCCTTGCTCAGAAAGTAACACCAAGTAACCATCAGCTGCTGTTGAGTCAATTCCGACTCATGGTGATCCCATGTGTGTCAGAGTAGAACTGTGCTCCATAGGGTTTTCAAGGACTGATTTTCTGGAAGTAGATCCCCAGGCCTTTCTTCTGAGGTGCCTATGGGTGGACTCAAACTGCCAACCTTTTGGTAAGCAGCCAAGAACTTAATTGTTTGTGCCACCCAGGGACTCCAAGTAGGCCCCCAAGAATGTTGGTAGGAAGGAAGGGAGGCAGGCAGACAGGCAGGCAAAAGAAAGAAAGAAGCACAGGCCTGGGAGCATGAAAACCCAAGCTTAACCCTGGCTCTTTTTCTCTGTCTGTAACCTCAGGTCGCCTCCCTCTGTGAGCATGAATTTCCTTTTCTGCAAAAAGAAGGCCTGGATTAGATCACTCCCCAGGTCTCTTCTAGCCCTGACATTCTGTGATTTTCTAATTTCCTTCAGACTCCAGGGGCCTGCAGACCCCATGCTAATGTGTATGAATAAAACATGGGCATCCTAAAGCTCTAAATATTGCAAGTATTTGCTTTGGATTCGTTCTCACTTAACTGTGTGATAAGCAGGGCCCGGCTGGGTTCCCACAGCCTCCTGTTTTGATTGCTCAAGTGTGGCCCGGCTTCAGTGGCGTCACTGGGGGAGGTGGTGCCGGGGGTGCGGACTGCACCCCTTGAAAACTGTCAGAGAGGGTGACATCGGAATAACCCCAGGGTCCGTGGCAGCGGTGGTGCAAGTGGCGGGCTAGCCGGTGCCCCTGGGGGAGGTGCCGCCAAGGCAGTGGCATCACTAGGGTTAGTGTCACTCAGTGCATTAATTCGCCGCACCCCCTCGTCATCCGCCAGTGAGAGGAGGGTCTCGGTTTTGGCCAATGGGAGAGGGGAGGAGCTGAAGGGAGCCACGGCAGGGCGGGGCCAGGAGGGGCGGGACCATGCAACGGAGTGCTCAGCCCTGTGTGGGGGTGGGGCGGGGCTGAGCCACTCTGCCCACGGCGGGGTGGCGGGTGGGGTTCACTGGTTGGCCTTACCCACCTCCAGGCGGGGGGCGGGGGTGACACCATGAGTTACTGCACTGGGTGACACCAACCCTAATGATGCCACTGCCCGGCTCCTTGAGGGGGGTGCACGATGTGGGGAAGGCCCAGCCTCCCGGTATGTGCTGGCCTGCGCCCTCACTTCCTTGGCTCTCTCTACACGCTGGCCTCTGAGGCGGAAATTTGTTTTTAGGCCTGAACCCCAAACCCACTGCACCAGTTCTCCTAAACATTGGCGTGCCAGACTCTAATTCGACTGCATTGTGAGCAGTTCCCTTGGGCGTCTGCGTGGCACTTTCACAGTTTATATGTCCAACCCAATCCACCGTGGAAGGCAGCCTGCCCTCTGGTCCAGTTGAGCACCTTCTGGAAGCTTACCATTTGTCCTCTAGGGGCTGGGGCTATATCCTAGGTATCTTCTGTGGGAACTCAACAGATACATTTTTTTTCTTAATTTTAATGTTTTTAAAACAATTAATAGACTTTGAAAAAAATTATTGTTGTTGAAAATATACATGGCAAAAAACATACACCAATTGAACAATTTCTACATGTACAATTCAGTAACATTGATTACATTCTTCCAGTTGTGGAACCATTCTCACCCTCCTTTTCCAAATCATTCCACCACCATTAACATAAACTCAGTGCCCCCTAAGCAAAAACTCCCCTTTCCCCCTCCCTCCCAACATTGGTAACCACTAATAGTTTTTGGTTTCTATATATTTGCTGTTTTCATATAAGTGAGATTTGTCTTTTTGCAACTGACTTCTTTTCCTCAGCATGATATTTTCAAGGTTCGTCCATGTTGTAGCATGCATCAGGACTTCATTTCTTCTACTGGCTGAGTAGTATTCCATTGTGTGTATATACCACAATTTGTTCATCCATTCATCTGTTGATGGGCATTTGGGTCATTTCTACCTTTTTGACTATTGTGAATAATGCTGCAATAAACATTGGTGTACACGTGTCTGTTTGAGTTCCTGCTTTCACTTCTTCCGGGTATGTACCTTGGATTAGGATTGCTGGGTCATATGGTAGATTTTATTTTTTTGGAACAGTTTTACAGAAAAATTGTGCAGAAAGTATAGCGTTCCCGTATACCTCCTCCTCATAGTTTCTTCTATTGTTAACATCTTGCACCGGTGTGGCCATTTGTTACAATTGATGAACCCACGTTGATACATTATTATTAATTAAAGTCCATAGTTCACATTAGGGTTCACTCTTTGTGTTGTACAGTGCTATGGGTTTTGACAAATGCATAATGTCATGTCATACAGAATAGTTTCACTGTCCGTAAAATGCCGTGTGCTCCACCTATTCATCCCTCCCTTCCTCCCTCCTCCCGAACCGCTGAAAATCACTGATCTTTTCACTGTCTCTACAGTTTTTACCTTTTCCAGAAGGTCATATAGTTGGAATCATAAAGTGTGTAGCTTTTTTGGACTGGCTTCTTTTGCTGAGCAATATGCATTTAAGGTTCCTCCACGTCTTTTAGTAGCTCATTTCTTTTTATTGCCAAATAATATTCCACTGTATGGATGTACCACTCAACATATAGATGTAACCAAATGTAATGGTTAAGATTGTGTGTCAGCTTGGCTGGGCCATGATTCTAAGTGTTTATATGTGATCACTCCCATGATTGAATATACTGTGAGCAGCCAATCAGATGAAAGGGAGTTTCCTTGGGGGTGTGGCCTGCATCTGAATATAAGCAGACATTCTGGCTGTTTGCTTTCTCTGGATACTTTATGTATTTTCTTTTCATCTTTTTCATTGTTGTTGATTTTGCGTTTGCTGAGTCTTTATATTTTTCTAGTTTTTTATTTTGACTTGTAGGATGTTAGTTTCCTTTGTGGTTACCTTAATATTTGCCCCTATTTTTCTAAGTTTATACAAGTCTTTTATTTCTTTATATTGCCTTGACTTCCTCTCCATATGAAAAATCTATGTCTACATTTTTAAGTTCCTCTTTTTTGTTTTAATGTTGTCATCTTTTACATATTGACATCTGTTTCCCTATTTTCAGTGTTTTAGCTTCGATTTACTTTTGTGACTTCCCTATCTGGGTTGATATCTGGTTGCTCTGTCCTGTATTCTAGTCTTGGGTTGTTATCTGATGTTACTGAATTTCTAACTGGAGGACTCCCTTTAGTATTTCTTGTAATTTTGGTTTGGTTTTTGCAAATTCCCTAAACTTCTGTTTATCTGGAAATGCCCTAATTTTGCCATCATATTTGAGAGACAGTTTTGCTGGATATATACTTCATGGCTAGCAGTTTTTTTCATTCAAGGCTTTATATATGTCATCCCATTGCCTTCTTGCCTGCATGGTTTCTGCTGAGTAGTCCGAGCTCATTCTTATTGACTCTCCTTTGTAGATGACTTTTCGTTTATCCCTAGCCACTCTTAAAATTCTCTCTTTATCTTTGGTTTTAGCAAGTTTGATTATAATATGTCTTGGTGACTTTCTTTTGGGATCTACCTTATGTGGGGTTTGATGAGCATCTTGGATAGATATTTTGTCATCTTTCACGATATCAGGGAAGTTTTCTGCCAACAAATCTTCAACAATTCTCTCTGTATTTTTTGTTATCCCCTCCTGTTCTGGTACTCTAATCAGTTGTAGGTTATTCCTCTTGATAGAGTTCGACATAATTCTCAGGGTGTCATCATTTTTTTAAATCATTTTATCTGATTTTTCCTCAAATAAGTTGGGGTCAAGTGCTTTATCTTCAGTCTCACTAATTCTGACTTCCATTGCCTCAATTCTGCTCCTATGACTTTCTATTGAGCTGTCTAATTCTGAAATTTTATTGTTAATCTTCTGGATTTCTGATTGCTGTCTCTGTATGGATTCTTGCAGCCTGTTAAATTTGTCATTATGCTATTCTCTAATCTTTTTAATTTCCTCTATTGCGTGTTCTGCGTTTTGCTTAATTTTCATCCTGATCTCTTAAAGAGTTCTGTATATTAATCTTTTGTATTCTCCCTCCGGTAATTCCAAGAAATTTTCCTCCTCTGGAAAATTTATAGATTCTTTATTTTGGGAGCTTCCTGAAACCATCATGGATTGCCTCTTTATGTGATTTGATATTGACTGTTGTCTCCGAGCCATCAATAAGTTATTATATTTATTTATTTTATGGTTGCTTACTGTGTCCTAGCTTCTTTTTTAGTTTTGATATGCCCAAATACGCTGCTCATTTGAGCTAGTTTGATTATTGGCAACTTTGAAGCTCTAATGTCCTGTCACCAGGTGGTTAGATCTGTTACTAGGTATGTGAGCTCTGTAGTCCACCCACTCCTCCTGTATGGATTCAGCTCAGGTGCCCCGGTAGATAGCCACTCTCACTTACAGTCCTAGACAGGCATGGGTGATTGGTGTAGGCACAGGCATCTGGCTGCAGCAGGGAGACACACTCTGAGCAAGGCAGGGGGCTGACGGCTGCCCCTAAGTGTCCAGGAGGAAAGCGTGTCCCTGTTTCCTAGAGCACATAGGTGGGTGGGTTTTGCAGCCGGACCATGATCACCTAATGTTGTTGGCTGTAACGACTGGGGGGCACCTCTTATTCATGGGCCCCTATCGCAGGTGGTTAGGTGGTGTGGGTGGAGCCACCAGTTCTCAGGCCCCTGATGTGGGTAGGTGAAGACTCTGCTTAATGGGCAGAGTGGTGTCAAATGTCAAGAACCTGCCACTTCACAGCTGAAACAGTTGAAGTTAGAGTTCTGGTATATACCCTGTTGTACTGTGGTAATGAGGGCCTACGCTGTTGAGATGGGCCCACACAAGTCTCTGCAGGAGGAAAGATGCTCAAAATCTGTGGATCCCTTATGCTTGTGACTAGGCAAAGGAGCTGTGCCTATCCTGGGTTCCTGGCTTAGGGGAGCCAGCAGTTTATTTTTTCCCCTGTTTGTTAATTTGTTTACTCTTCAAGGCAGGGATAATGGCTCAGGGCATATGATGGATCCTACTTCCAGCCCAGGGGACTCAGCAATTGCTGAAGCCAGTCGGGGACCCAGTGCAGAGCAGGGAGCGGGGAGGTAAATGGGAGAGAGGGAATTACTTATCTTTCACCGATCCGGGGCTGCTTCTCACTGGTTCTTGGAGGCCGTGTAGACTCTCTGGTGCTGGGTCTCTCCCAGTGCAGAAAGTGTACCTCCCAAGCACCGCTGCTTGACCACCTCACCACTCACCCCTGAGTTGATCAGGCCTGAAGGGCTCAGGCTCTTGCTGGGTCAGGTCTGGCAACTCCTCGCTGCTTCCAAACCGTCTTTCCCTCCGCCTGCCACTCAGTCTGATTCCTCAACTCTGCCTTTGATGTTCAGGGCTCCCAGATTGTGATATATAATGCATTCACTTGTTTTTTCGGGTCTTTGTTGTTAGGGGGTTCACCAGAAGTGTCTGACTACTCTGCCATCTTGGCCCCGCCTCCTGTCTCTGGCTCCTGTGGCTGCCTCCTGTTGTCTCACCTCTGGTTCTTGGCACTTGAGCTGTCAGCGTAACTGCTGATCTTGGAATTCGTCAACTTTCACAGCATGTGAGTGGGAGCCCTGCTCTCAGACTTGGCGATCTTGGGCTCGCCAACTTCTGTAGCTCTATGAGTTGGGAGAGGCCTCTACCCTGATCCACGGATTTGGGGTGTTCTAATCTGTACAATTGCATGAGCTGTTTTCTTGATACAAATCTCTCTCTATATATATATTTATACACTTTACTGGTTTTGCTTCTCTAGAGAATTCAGCCGAAGACACCAAACATTTGCCATTTTAACATTTTTTACATGTACAATTCAGTGGCGTTAATTATGTTCATCATGTTGTTCAACAATCATCATTATCCTCAACAGATACAATTTTTGACTGATCAATTGGTTGAAAAGACCTAAAGTACTGGATGTACAACAGTCCTCAAAACACAAAGTCTGTAAGAAATCTAGATTTCAAGATGGTTCTAGGTAATGCACACAGTGTATCCAACATAAAGAAAATCTAACGTCCTGGTAGTTGAATTTAAAATATTAGTTATTAGGTGATTACTTTTATTACAGAAAGGGTCTTTGTTAAATAATTGCATTTAAAATATTATTCAACTAACAGTTTTTCTGTGAATGCATTTCAGGCATGCATTCCCAGTACAAATGATCTATAACTAGAGTAACTATATTATGTATTATGCAAACAGGGACACTTTTGAGAATAAAATGAAAAACCAAACCCGTTGCCATCGAGTCAATTCCAACTCATAGTGACCCTATAGGACAGAGTAGAACTGCCCCATAGGGTTTCCAGGCTGTAAATCTTTACAGAAGCAGAATGCCATACCTAGTGAGTTTGAACCACCAAACTTTTGGTTAGCAGCTGAGTGCTTAACTGCTGTGCCACCAGGGTTCCTTTTTGAGAATGAAAGGGGCTGCTATTAATAATTATGCCCAAACAATTAAGACTATCCCAGACATAGTCTTCTATTTGTAACTGGTATCTGTATTCTTAGAATAGTAGCTGAGAGAACACACAGAATATTTTTATTTCTCCAGAAATACTACTACACTACTATAGACATCAATTAAAGTTACACTAGCTGCAGTAACATAAAGTATCAGATCAGTTTATTTTCCTCTCCCATGAAGTCCAAAGCAGGTATTCCTGATTGGCAGGGATGGGGATTAGGGGAGAGAGAGCTCTGCTCCACGCAGCCATTCAGGGACCCAGGCTGTGGAGGCTCTGCCATCTTCTACATGTGCCTTCCAAGTTGAGTGACCAATCACCCCAGTTTGTCTGGGACTGAAGGGTTCCCTGGGTGCATACTTCAAGTACTTAAACTAGGGTAGTCCCTGGCAAACCAGGACAGTTGGTTACCTACTTCCAAGGTTGTCCTGAAGATTGAGATTGAACTGGTAGGGAGAGGAAGAGAGAAGGGGAGTGGAGAATCACATGGAAGGTTGTTATGGGCCAGGCCTGGAAGTAGCACTCACCACTTCTGCCTACATTCTGCGTGCCAGAACACAGTCTCATGGTGTGATGGTTAATTTCATGTGTCAACATGGCTTGGCTATGGCTCTCAGTTGTTTGGCCAAACGCTAGTCTAGTTGCTGTCATGGAGTATTTACATATGATTAAATCAGTTGGTCTTTGGTAGAGCAGATTACTTTCCATAATGAAATCAAATGTAATGTAATCCATCCAGTAGTTGAGGTCATACCAGTGTAGAGTGGATCCTAAACCTACTCACTTCTGAGTTATCAAAAGAGCAGAATAGACACACACACACACACACACACACACACACACACGCACACATGAGGGAAGACGAGTATCATGTGAAGATCTTCTACAAGCCAAGGAACAGCAATGAACCAAGGAATGAACCTTGGCTACCAACAATGAAGGACTGGACATAGCCCAGATTTGGACCTCTAGCCTCCTAAACTATGAGAAAATAAATTTCTGCTCTTTAAAGCCACCTACTTGTGGTATTTGTGTTATAGCAGCACTAGGTAACTAAGACATACGGCCACACCTAACTGCAAGGGAGACTGGAAAATATAGTCTAGCTATGTGCCCAAAAGGAAGGGGAAATAGGTTTGCTGACAAGGTAGCCATCTCTGCCATGGAGGGGAAATTAATAATGTATTTTTTTACTAAGGGGCCCTCAGACTGGGGTAGACTTCTTCCTCAGCTGCCATGTATCCGGGAGGGACTAGTGCCTTTTTTTTTTTTTAAATCTAAGTCCTATTGTCCTAGCAGTCAGTGTTCATCTCTGAATGTACACACGGCCCAGGCCTCTGCTAATGGGCAGGCTTGATCACTCTGGGGTTCTGGGGAAGGCTGGGGGCATGGCATTGTGGAGGTTACGCTTGGCAGTAATGGTTGTTGTTGTTAGGAGCAGTCAAGTTGATTCCGATTCATAGCAACCCCATGTGACAGAGTAGAACTGCCCCATAGAGTTTTCTAGGCTGTAATCTTTATGGGAGCGGATTATCAGGTCTTTCTCCTTCAGAACAACTGGGTGGGTTCAAGATGCCAACCTTTTGGTTAGCAGCTGAGCGCTTAATTGTTTGTGCCACCAGGGCTCCTTGGCAGCAACAGAGACCCACTAAAAGGGAATCTGGTCACATGCCTGGAGAGAAGGGAGATGCTACGTTCAAGGGTCTGGTTATGCTGCAAATTGAAAAACTTGTGGTCTGTGAAGCCAGGACGATACATTCTGATACCTATGTTTAATATGTAGCAATGTAATTAGTCTTTGACGTGACTATTTCTTTCAGACCAAAACTGTCAGTGGGTTATTTCATGCAACTGAGCATTCCCATGGCCGTTAGTGTACTTTACAATCATTAACTCTCACAGCGTCCCTGAGAACTAGGTTAGGGCTGTTAACCCCGGGCTGGGGGAGCTGCCGTCTACAAGGGGTGCCTTGTGCTTGACTAGTACAGGCTCTCTCCTGCCCTGGGTACCCTTGACACAGCCAGAGATGAAATCTGGAAGGTTATTTTCAGGTACTAGGACTGACTCTAGGGCCTCAGAAACAAGATGATCCCTGCCTTTGCCAGGTGAGGAGGAATTTGTTCTGGGAGCAGAGAAGAAAAGGATGTTATTTTCACTCATTTCCCTACTTGGGCACCTGCTGTGGGGAGCCAAGGCTGAGGAACTGATGTGAGTGGGTGTCGACAAGACCATGAAATGCAACTCCAGCTAGAGGGGACTTTGGGTTTATGCAGCCCCCACCCAAGGGCCAAAGGCTCTCTTTTTCAGATTGTGGCCTTGAACTCAGGCCTTACTTTTCTCACTTCTCTCTTTGGGTCACACATTCAGATGACCACTGGATTAGTCTCCTGGGGCTGCTGTAACAAAGTACCACAAACTGGGTGGCTTACAACAACAGAAATTCATTCTCTCACAGTTCTGAAGGTCAGAAGTCCAAAGTCAATGTGTCAGTAGGGTGTATTCCCTCTGGAGGTTCTAGGGGAGAATCATTCCTTGCCTCCTCTTGCTTTTGGTGGCTGCTGGCATTCCTTGACTTGTGGCCTGAACCCATTTCCATTGAGTCAATTCTGTCTCATAGCAACCCCATAGGACAGAGTAGAACTGCCCCATAGGGCAGTTTATATATATATAAAGAGAGAGAGAGATTTTAAGGAATGGCTCACATGATTGTGGGACTAGCAACTCCAAAATCCCTAGTCAGATGGTGGGCTGGAAACTCCAGCAGGATGTCTATGTTATAGTCTTGAGGCAGAATTCCTTCTTCTCTGGGAAACTTCAATTTTTGCTCTTAAAGCCTTCAATTGATTGGCTGAGGCCCACTCATATTATCAAGGGCAACCTCCTTTACTTAGAGTCAACTGATTATAAGTGTTAATCACATCTACAAAATACCTTCACAGTAACATCTAGACTAGTGTTTGACCGAACAATTGGGCACCAGAGCCTAGCCAAGTTGACGTATAAAAATTAACCATCACAACCCTTATCCATTGCTGGTGGGAATGCAAAATGGTACAGCCATTGTGGAAAACAGTGTGGTGGTTCCTCAAAAAACTAAAAATAGAACTACCATAAAACCAAACTAAACCAAACCCCTTGCTGTCGAGTCAATTCCTACTCACAGCAACCCTAGAGGACAGAGTAGAACTCCTCCACAGGGTTTCCAAGGAGTGGCTGGTGGATTTGAACAGCCGACCTTTTGGTTAGCAGCCGAGCTCTTAACCACTGTGCCACCAGGGCTCCAGAACTACCATATGACCCAGCAATTCCACTCCTAGGTATATACCCAAAAGACTTGAAAGCAGAGACTCCAACAGAGACTTGTACACCAGTGTTCATTGCAGTACTGTTCACAACAGCCAAAAGGTGGAAACAACCTAAATGCCCATCAGTGGATAAACGGATAAACAAAATATGGTACATATATACTGTCATGGATTGAATTGTGTCCCCCCAAAATATGTGTCAACTTGGTTAGGCCATGATTTCCAGTATTGTGTGGTTGTCCTCCATTTTGCGATTGTAATTTTATGATAAAGAGGATGAGAGTGGGATTGTAACACCCTTACCCAGGTCACATCCCTCATCCAATGTAAAGGGAGTTTCCTTGGGGTGTGGCCTGCACCACCTTTTATCTCTCAAAAGATTAAAAGGAAAGGGAAGCAAGCAGGTGGGAAATCTGCTTCTGTAAAGATTTACAGCCTAGGAAACCCAATAGGGCAGTTCTACTCTGTCCTATAGGGTCACTATGAGTTGGCATCGACTCAACAACAATGGGTTTGGTTTTATATATATATGTATTTCTATAGAAATATATGGGACTTCATACCACCAAGAAAGCAGTGATGGGAGCAGAGTGTGTCCTTTGGACCCAGGGTCCCTGCACAGAGAAGCTCCTAGTCCGGGGGAAGATTGATGAGAAGGCCGACAGAGGGAGAAAGCCTTCCCCTGGAGCTGAAGCCCTGAATTTGGACTTTTAGCCTACTTTACCGTAAGGAAATAAATTTCTCTTTGTTAAAGCCATCCCCTTGTGGTATTTCTGCTATAGCAGCACTAGATGACTAAGACACATACAATGGAATACTACTCAACCAGTAAGAAAATGAAGTCTTAATACATGCTACAATATGGACAGAGCTTGAGGACATTATGCTCAGTGAACTAAGTCAATCACAAAAGGATAACTATTATATGACCTCACTTATATAAAAAGACAAGAACAGGCAACGTATAGAGATCAAAGTTTATTAGTGGTTACCAGGGGCAGGAGAGAGGGGGAGGGGGAATTATTGCTTATGAAGTACTGACTTTCAGTTTATGGTGATGGAAAAATTGCATTGATTAAGGGTAGGATTGCACAGCCAATTAAGGTAATTGCTGTCAATAAGTTGTTATCCTGTAAAAAGTTGAATTGGCAAAAGTTGTGTGATAGATATATTTACAATAACAACAAAATTTAAAAAGTAGCTGTTGAGGCTGCTTATGTACAACCAACTACCTCATGAGATTTGGTTTCTTGGTTTGGAGGTTTAGGGTCATTGTTTCATGGGACATCCCTGTTAATTGGCCTAATAACATGTTTAGTGCTTTTGTTCTGCCTCCTAGTTCCTTGCATAGTGCCTGGGGTCTTAAAAGCTTGCAAGTGGTCATCCAAGGTATAACAATTGGTCTCTGTTTGCCTGGCACAACAGAGGAAGAAGGAGAGTCAGGAGTAGGAGGAGAATATGGAATGTGTGGCTAATTGCCTTCATGAACAACTGCCTCCTTTGCCATGAGACCAGAAGAACTGGATGGTGCCTGGTCACCACTACTGAACATTTTGATTGAAGAGTCTATAGAAGAATCCTGATCAAAAGGGGGAAAATGCTTAACAGAATTTCAAATTCTCATGGAATCTAGAATTTCTGGAGCCATGGAGAGGGAATGAACCCCTGAAACTATTGCCCTGAGATAATCTTTAAACTTTAAACCAAAAATATCCCCTGAAGTCTTTTTAAAACCAAACAATAGTTTAGCTTAACTAGTAAAGAATGTCTGTCTTGAGCATTGTGATCTTTTAAGATATAGCAGTATGGGATCAAACTGACAACAGAAACTCAAAAGATTAGATAGGAAATTTAGGGTGCAGAGCATTTATATTAGTAGGGGAGGAACAGCTTAGAAAAGGAGGGTGAGAATGGTTGCACAACTTGAAGAATGCTATCAATGTCACTGAACTGTACATGTAGAAATTGTTGAATTGGTGTATGTTCTGTTGTGTATATTCTCAACAATAACAACAAAAATAAAATAAATTATTTTAAAAAATTAACCATCACAGCTTGCAAGAGATGGAGCTGGACTTAAATCAGGGCTGTATGACTCCAGAGCCCATGTTCTTTGCATGGAAACATGGGAAGTTCCATGAGGGGTGGAATCATTTGAAACACAGAAGAAAAACCCATTTACACATGTTGGCTGGATTAGCCTTTATCCCTGTATAGGAGTGTCTTCTCTTTTTGCCTGTTTCTGGCATAACCCCTTGGCTTTGGGTTAACATGGCCTGAATCCAGGCCCGAGTGCAGATGTGGCAGATTTAGAGCCTGGAGAGGCCCAGTACCTCTTCAGTGACCCTCTTTTCACTAACGTCTCTCAACTTTCTCAGATGCTTCTCTAAATATCCATTACCTCATTTCTGATGCTTCCCTTTATCTCCTCTTACCTGCATCACAACATTGCCTTTTTTCATCCCTAAAAAATCTGTTGCTGTCAAGTTGATTTCGACTCATAGCGACCCTATAGTACAGAGTGGAACTGCCCCATAGGGTTTCCAAGGAGCGGCTGGTAGATTCGAACTGCCAACCTTTTGGTTAGCAGCCAAGCTCTTAACCACTGAGCCGCCAGGGCTCCAAAAAAACCCATTGCCGCCGGCAAGATGGCGGTCTAGGCAGAAGCACCACGCCGTCCCTCCGCAACAAAGATATGAAAAACTAAGCCAAACAGAGAATCAACAATCCTGAAACCCTAGAACATCAAATGAAGAGATAAAGAACTCAGCCGAACACCAAACAGGGTAAGAATAC
>NW_004443982.1:14553825-14592372 GCF_000243295.1 Trichechus manatus latirostris | reverse complement strand
AAAAAAAAAAAAACCCATTGCCGTCGAGTCAATTCCAACTCATAGTGACGCTATCGGACAGAGCAGAACTGCCCCATAGGGTTTCCGAACTAGTGGCTGGTGGATTTGAACTGCCCATCATTTGGTTAGCTCTTAACCACTGTGCCACCAGGGCCCCCTTTTTTTCACCCCTAGTGTTCTGGAAAGTTCGTTCACTCTTTACCACTGTGTGTTTGTGTCAAACCAAGGTCCAAAGTAGCCAAAAAGACATGACTTACACAGAGGCACTGTTGGAACAACACTTTACTCACATAGAGAAGAGACAGACATGGTCAGCTTCAATGCTGGGCATCAGTCCCCCGTGGCCAGTAGGTCACTTCCTGTAGCCAAAACAGGGCTGGTGGTCTGTGTGCACCCATCTCATGCTGCAGTCGAGAGGTCTTGTTCTTTCCCTGCAGGGAACAGATATAGAAATGGCATTGGCCAGGTGCCATTTGACACGCACATATAAGCAGAACAAAGAAGTACTCATTAAGTTCGTAACAGGAAAGGAGTTTCCCTGATAAGGAAGAAGAAAGATCTGTACAGAGGGAGGTTCAGTTCCCAGCCTCCATTATCAGAAAATGTTCTGGGCCCAAGGCTCCTGATTAGGCAGCCCAGCTGAGAGCTGCAAGGCCGCGAAAGACCATCCTCCTAACAGTTCGGTAACTTCTTCATCTGCAGGAAAATAGGCAAAATGCCATAATACCCAATATAAGCAAGTGAACAGAGGCATGTGCAGGTGTGGGTCTACGTGAGTTGACACATTTTGGAAGCTAATTTACTAGACTGGTGCATCACAAGTGAGACTGATAGGAGTGAATGATGAAGGCTTTAACTTTCTGGTGTTCCTCCGGACTTCCTCTAAATCAAATCAATTCTTCGTGTTTTTCTTTTCTTTTTTCCAATGAAGTAAAACGTCTAAGCCATCTACCACTCTCCTTTTTTTGGTGAGAGATAGGGATGGTGAGGCAAGCTAACTCTAGCATTTTAGCATTTGTAGTTTTATTAACAAATAGATTAGCAGTTGCTAGGACATGTAGGTGATTGAGAGCTATGTGTACACACACACACACGTACACACACGCACACATTTTGGCTGACAAAAATATCCTAACCATTAGACATTGTAAAGTTGGAAAAGCTAAATATTGGAGTCTCCTCAAATCCTGTTTTAGACAAGAAAGGCTAGGCTAGGCTGTGACAACAAATAAACCTTTGACATCTAAACTGCTGAACATGACAATAGCTGATTTGTTGCTTAAAGTCTGATGTAGGTTGCCAGTGCTCTTCTCTTTCCAGTAACTCAGGAATCCAGACTTCCTTCATCTGGTGTCTTAGTTCTCTAGTGCTGCTATAACAGAAATACCACAAGTGGATGGCTTTAACAAAGAGAAATTTATTTTCTCACAGTTACGAGGCTAGAAGTCCAAACTCCAGACCGCCAGTTCTAGGGGAAGGCTTTCTCTGTCTGTCGGTGCTGGAAGAAGGTCCTTGTCTTCAGTCTTCCCTTGGTCTAGGAGCCTCTCAGCACAGGAACCTCAGGTCCAAAAGATGTGCTCTGCTCCCTGCACTGCTTTCTTGGTGGTATGAGGTTTCCTATGTCTCTCTGCTCGCTTTTCTCTTTTATATCTCAAAAGAGATTGGCTTAAGACACTATCAAATCTTGTATACCTCATCAGTATAACTGCTGCTAATCCATTTTATTACATCATAGTGATATAGTTTACAACACATAAGGAAATCACATCAGATTACAAAATGGTACCCAATCATACAATACTGGGAATCATGAAGCAGCCAAATAGATACACACATTTTTGGGGGGACATAATTCAATCCTTGACATCTGGGGATGCTACCATTTTAATATAAGGCCTCCAAGTTTGCCATTACAGGGCTAGAGAGAAGATGGAGATGGCATACTGGCTCTTAAGTGCTTTGGCCTTCTACTCACATTTCATTGGATAAAACCAGTCATATGGCCCCATCGAACTACAAGGGACCTGGGAAGTGCAGTGTTCTCATGTGCTTAGAAAAAGGAGGAGAACTGAATATAGGCATATTAGTTATTCATTGCTGCAGAATGAACCATCCCAAAACTTAGTGGCTTAAAACAATATGTATTTTGCTCAGAGATCTACAATGGAGCAAGGCTCAGCAGGGTGAGCTCATTTCTGCTCCACTTGGTGTCAACTGTGCCACCTTGAAGGTTGGGGGCTGAAATCATCTGCAGGCTCGCTCACTCACATGTCTGCCTCCTGGGCTGAACCCGTTGCCTTTGAGTCAATTCTGACTCATAGCGACCCTATAGGACAGAGTAGAACTGCCCCATAGGGTTTCCAAGGAGCAGCTGGTGGATTCAAACTGCTGACCTTTTGGTTAGCAGCCATAGCTCTTAACCACTGCACCACCAGGGCTCCTGCCTCATGGGCTGGGAAGTCTCACTGCAACACCAGGGCTCCACAGCAGTACTAAAAAAAAAAAAACCCAAACTCGTTGCCGTCGAGTTGATTCCAACTCATATGACCATAGAGGACAGAGTAGAACTGCCCCATAGAGTTTCCAAGGAGCGGCTGGTGGATTGAACTGCCGACCTTTTGATTAGCAGCCGTAGTTCTTTAACCACTATGCCACCAGGGTTTCCACAGCAGTACTAGGTAACCAAAATACCATGTGATTGGGTTCTGGCCATCTTACCAACCTCTGATATCAATTTCCTCACAGTCTGCTGCCTGACCCCATAGTTTATGTTTTTATTATATTAGATTATTATATTTATATCATATATATATATATATTTGAGACTTCCCAGCCCAGGAGGCAGTCTCAAATGGCTGGAGGCTTGAACAACTGGTGCCCTTCAGACATTTGCCTCTATGTAGTGTCTCCAGCATAGAGGTTTCAGGGAAGCCAGACTTTTAAACATGTTGACTCAAGGCCCCCAAAGCTGTGCCCCGAGACAGAGAGAGAGCTGGGTGGAAGCTGTATCTCTTTTAATGACCTAACCTCAGAAAGCACATGACGTTACTTCTGCCATACTCTGTTGGTTGAGACAGTCACAAAGGTCAATCCAATTTCAAGGATAAAATATAGTAGTATAATATGTATATAAATGATATAATAAAATACAATAAAAGCATAAACTATGGGGTCAGGCAGCAGGCAGTGAGGAAATTGATATCAGAGGTTGGTAAGATGGCCAGAACCCAATCACTTGGTATTTTGGTTACCTAGTACTGCTGTGGAGCCCTGGTGATGCAGTGGTTAAAGCCTTCAACTGCTAACTGAAAGGTCGGCTGTTCGAATCCACCATCTGCTCCTTGGAAACCCTATGGGGCAGTTCTACTCTGTTCTGTAGGGTCACAAATACCACAAATAGGTGGCTTTAAAGAACAGAAATGTATTCTCTCACAGTTCTGGAGGCTAAAAGTCCAAATCAGGGTCTCTGCTGGTCAATTCCTTGCTTTTCAGTAGCCTTGGGCGTTCCTTGGCGTTCCTTGATATTCCTTGGCTTGTAGATGATCCTCACGTGATGTCTGTCTTCCCTCGTGTGTCTGTTCTGGTCTTTCTATAACTCAGAAGTGATTAGGTTTAGGATCCACCCTGCACTGGTATAACCTCATTAATAAAACAAAAGAAACCCCTATTCCAAACAGGGTCACATTCACAGGTACAAGGGCCAGAAATTCAACTAGTATTTTGGGGGGAAGCAATTCAATCCACAACACATGGCCTCAATCTAACTTCAAGGGAGGCTGGGAAATGTAGTCTTTCTGTGATCCCAGGAAGAGGAAAATGAAAGAGGAAATTTGGTGAGCATATAGAATTATTTCTGTCACACTCCCTTTTAAAGGCTCTTCATTCTTGTTCATCTGTCCCTGTCAAGTGCCTAATACTCCCTCACCACTCTCCAGATTTCATTTGCACTAAGGAATAGAAATGACGGACAATAAGCTAAAATACAATCCCTCTTATTGATAATTGCATGTTAAAACAAATTCAAGTTTTGGGCTAGAGAGTAACACTGTGAGGTGGGAATTTCAGGCATGAGTGGGTCAATAGAGGAAATATTTAGGGATTACCAAAATGACAGACCAGGAAGATCCTACGTACTATCTTTTGTGCCATTTTGCTACTACCCAGGGATCATTAGTGAGAGACACTTTGGAGTTGATAGACATCAGGTTAACAGGCTGAGTGGCTGTATTATTAGATGCAACTAGACAATTAAAGCATAAGTTTCATCTGGCTCTCCAGAGACACTGATGCGAAGCAGGGGAAATGATTGTCCACTCTAGGAAATCAGCTTTCAATTCATCCATCTGCTGCCCCTCTCTTCCTCCTTCCCCCATCACAAAATATTGTTGTTGTTAGTTACTGTTGAGTTGGCCCCCAACTCATGGTGATCCCATGCACAACTGACAAAACACTGCCCAGTCCTGCACCATCCTCATTACCAGTTGTAGATCGGACTGTTGTGATCCATAGGGTTTTCATAGGCTAATTTTTGGAAGTAGATCACCAGGCCTTTCTTCCTAGTCCATCTTAGTCTGGAAGCTCTGCCAAAACCTGTTCAGCATCTTAGCAACACGCAGGTTTCCACTACAAGATGGATGGTAGCTGCACATGAGGTGTACTGGCCGGAAATTGAGCCCGGGTCTCCCTGAAGGAAGTTGAGAATTCTACCACTGAACAACCACTGCCCCCTTATACAGAATAACCCACTGCCATCGAGTCAATTTCAACTCATAGCAACCCTATAGGACAGAGTAGAGCTGCCCCATAGTGTTTCCAAGACTGTAAATTTGTAAATTTTTACAGGAGCAGACTGTCACATCTTTCTCCCATGAAGCTGCTGGTGGGTTTGAACTGCTGACCTTTTGGTTAGCAGCCAAACACTTAACCAGTGAACCACCTCTTTCCCCTTCTACAGAATGAAAGAGGTTTAATCAAGACTAGTAATGGACCTGAAGCAGGAATTGGAGGGGCTTTCTGGAGGCTCTGAAGTCTTGTGCTTCTCACTGTCAGATTGGCTCATCTATGGCTGCCTTTGGGACTCCTGGTTCCAGCCCCAGGAGAAGGAACAGAAAGCTCATTATGAATGCCCCTTTCTTTAGCCACACCCATCGCCTAACATACACTCTAGCCCTGTGGTGCCTTTGTATTGTGTCCACTTAGTTAAGCTGGACTCATATCTCCCAGAATTCCCTTCCCTGCACAGTTCCAAGTTAGAGTTGGCCACAGAACAAATTTGCATGAGATTTGGAAGGCAGACTTGAAGCAGCAGCCATTAAAAATTTTTTTTTTAATTTTTAAATTTTTATTGTGGTGAAATATATGTAACAAAACATTTCAACCATTTTTACTTGTACAAGTCAGTGACATTAACTTCTTTCATCATGTTGTGCAACAATCACCACTATCCATTTCTAAATTTTTTCATCGCCCTTAATAAAAACTCTTTACCACTTAGGCAATACCCAGCACCCCCCCTCCCCGACTTCCTCTTCCCACCCACCCCAGGTAACCACTAATGAACTTTGGTCTCTAAGTATTTGCCTTTGGTAGATACTTCACATAAACGGGATCATACAACATTTGTCCCTCTCTGACTGACTTATTTCACTCAGCATAGTATTTCCAAGGTTCATCCATGTTGTGGCATGTATCAGGACTTCATTTCTCTTTATGGCTGAATAATATTCTGTTATTTGGATATACCACATTTTGTTTATCATTCATCTGTTGATAGACATTTGGGTTGTTTCCACTTTTTGGCTATTGTGCATAGTGCTGCAATGAATATTAGTGTACAAGTATCTGTTTGCACCCTTGCTTTCAAGTCTCTTGGGTACATACCTAGGAGTGGAATTGCTGGTTCATATGGTAATTCTAAGGAGCCCTGGTGGTACAACGGCCACAAGTACTTGGCTGCTAACCAAAAGACTGCCAGTTCAAACTCACCCAGAGGTTCGGAGGGAAAAAGACCTAGCTACTGGCTCCCATAAAGATTTGTTGTTGTTGTTAGGTGCTGTCCAGTTAGTTCCAACTCATAGTGACCCTAAGTACAACAGAGCAAAACACTGTGCCATCCTCACAATTGTTGCTATGTTTGAGCCCATTGTTGCAGCCACTGTGTCAATCCATCTTGTTGAGGGTCTTCCTCTTTTTTGCTGGCCCTCTACTTTACCAAGTATGACGTCCTTCTCCAGGAACTGGCCCCTCCTGATAACAAGTCCAAAGTACGTGAGATGAAATCTCACCATCCTTACTTCTAAGGAGCATTCTGGCTATACTTCTTCCAAGACAGATTTGTTCATTCTTCTGGTATATTCAATAATCTTCACCAACACCGTAATTCAAAGGCATCAACTCTTCTTCAGTCTTCCTTATTCCTTGTCCAGCTTTCACATGCATATGAGGCAACTGAAAATACCATGGCTTGGGTCAGGCGCACCTTAGTCCTCAAAGTGACATGTTTGCTTTTTAACACTCCAAAGAAGTCTTTTGCAGCAGATTTGTGCAATGCAATACATTGTTTGATTTCTTGACTGCTGCTTCCATAGGCATTGATTGTGGATCCAAGTAAAATGAAATCCCTGACCACTTCAGTATTTTCTCCGTTTATCATGATGGTGGTTTTGGTCCAGTCGTGAGGATTTTTGTTTTCTTTATGTTGAGGTGTAATCCATACTGAAGGCTGTAGTTTTTTTTTTTTAATTGTACTTTAGATGAAGGTTTACAGAACAAAACTTTCTCATTGAGCAGTTAGTAAACATATTGTTTTATGACAATGGTTAACAACCCCATGACATGTCAACACTGTCCTTTCTCAACGTTGGGTTCCCTATTACCAGCTTTCCTGTCCCTTCCTGCCTTCTAGTCCTTGTCCCTAGGCAGTTGTGCCCCATTAGTCTTGTTTTGTTTTATGGGGCTGTCTAATCTTTGGCTGAAAGGTGAACAACAAGAGTGACTTCATTACTGAGCTAAAAGGGTGCCCTGGGGCCATACTCTTGGGGTTTCTCTAGTCTCTGTCAAGCCAGTAAGTCTGGTCTTTTTTTTGTGAGTTAGAATTTTGTTCTACATTTTTCTCCAGCTCTGTTGAAGTCTGTAGTCTTTGATCCTCATCAGTAAGTGCTTCAAGTCCTCTTTACTTTCAGCAAGCAAGCAAGGTTGTGTCATCTGCGAGTCTTCCATCAATCCCTCTGCCGCATTCTTCATATAGTCCAGTTTCTTGGACTATTTGCTCAGCATACAGATTGAATAAGTATGGTGAAAGGATACAACCATGACACACACCTTTCCTGACTTTAAACCACGCAGTATCCCCTTGTTCTGTTCAAACGACTGCCTCTTGGCCTATGTACAGGTTCCACATGAGCACAAATAAGTGTTTTGGAATTCCCATTCTTAGCAATGTCTTCCATAATTTGTTATGATCCACACAGTCGAATGCCTTTGCATAGTCAATGAAACACAGTTAAACATCTTTATGGTGTTATCTGCTTTCAGCCATCATCCATCTGACATCAGCAATGATATCCCTCGTTCACGTCCTCTTCAGAATCCAGCTTGAATTTCTGGCAGTTCCCTGTTGATGTACTGCTGCAACTGTTTTTGAATGATCTTCAGCAAAATTTTACTTGCATGTGATATTAATGATATTATTCGATAATTTTCACATTCTGTTGAATCACCTTTCTTTGGAACAGGCATAAATATGGATCTCTTCCTGTAGGTTGGCTAGGTAGCTGTCTTCCAGGTTTCTTGGCATAGATGAGTGAGTACTTCCAGCGCTGTATCTGTTTGTTGAAACATCTCATTTGGTATTCTGTCAATTCATGAAGCCTTGTTTTTTCCCCGATGCCTTCAGTGCAGTTTGGACTTCTTCCCGAAGTACCATTGGTTCTTGATCGTATGCTTACACCTCCTGAAATGGTTAAACATTGACCAGTTCTTTTCGGTACAGTGACTCTGTATTCCTTCCATCTTCTTTTGATGCTTCCTATGTCAGTTAATATTTTCCCTGTGGATCCTTCAATATTGCAACTTGAGGCTTTAATTTTTTCTTCAGTTCTTTCAGCTGGAGTAATGCCGAGTGTGTTCTTCCCTTTTGGTCTTCTAACTCCAGGTCTTTGCACATTTCATTTTAATACTCTAGTTTGTCTTCTGGAGCTGCCTTTTGAAATCTTCTGTTCAGGTCTTTTGCATCATCATTTCTTCCTTTTGCTTTAGCTACTCTATATTCAAGAGCACTTTTCAGAGTCTCTCCTGACATCCATTTTGGTAGTTTCTTTCTTTTTAATGATCTTTTGCTTTCTTCATGTATGATGGCCTTGATGTCATCCCACAACTTGTCTGGTCTTTGGTCATTAGGGTTCACTGCATCAAATCTATTCTTGAGATGGTCTCTAAATTCAGGTGGGATATACTCAAGGTCATACTTTGGCTCTTGTGGACCTGTTTTAATTTTCTTCAGCTTCAACTTGAACTTGCATATGAGCAATTGATGGTCTGTTCCACAGTCGGCCCCTGGCCTTGTTCTGACTGATAATATTGAGCTTCTCCATTGTCTCTTTCCACAGATGTAGTCGTAAAGATTACAGCCTAGAAAACCCTATGGGGCAGTTCTACTCTGTCACACAGTGTCGCTATGAGTTGGAATAGACTCAGCAGCACCTAACAGAGTGGTAATTCTATGTTTAACTTTTTGAGGAACTGCCAAACTGCTTTCCATAATGGCACAGCAGCCATTTTTACCTTCTGAGACTCGGTGTGAGCTGAGTCTGTTGCAGCTCACACCTGCTGGTGCTGACCTCCTGGCTCCTCTTTTTGGCATGGGAAAGCAGCCAGGCCCACAGCTGCTCCAGCTCTTGCTGGATCTCCTCCAGCTTCTCCAGATCCTGGGTCAGGGACATGTGCAGTCTGTGGCAAAGGGTGCCGGCTTTTCCTGCAGACTAACTGTACCATCGAGGTCAGAGGCAGTGAAAGACAACCAGCTGGTCATGGTGGGTTACAGTTTGTCTTTGCAGAGTCCAGTTGTCATTGCACTTCCCCATACCATGTTTGTGTCAGGGAGCCTCCAAGCTGGCCCCTAATGATCCTGACTCTTGGTACTCACACCCTGGTATAGTTCCTTCCCACGTTGTACCAGGGTTGGTCTGGGCGACCAATATGAATGTGGCAGAAGTGATGGTATGTCCCTCTGAATTAGGTTATAAAAGACACTGCGACTTCTGTCTTGGTCTCTCTCTTTCTCTTGGATTACTTGATCTGGGGTAAGCCAGCTGCCATGTTATGAGCAATCCTATGGAGAGACCCATGTGGTAAGAAACTGAGGTCCCTGGCTAACATCCAGCAAGGAACTAAAGCCTCCTGCCAACAACAACATGAATGAGCTTTAAAGCAGATTCTCCAGCCACTCAGATGACTGCAGCCCTGGCTGACATCTTGAGTGCAGCCTCACGAGAGCCCCTGAGCCGCAGCCCTCCTGCTTAGCCACTCCCACATTCCCAACCCTCAGAAACTGGATGAGATAATAAACGTTTGTTGTTCAAAGTTGCAAAATTTTGAGGTGATTTATTACACAACACTAGATACCTACTACAATGTCCATCTTTTCTTCCCAACTGCTTGCCCTGCTACCATCAGGCCCACCACCAGATGCAGGTCAACAGATTTATACAGATTGCTTAACCAGCTCCTTCAATTGTGTAAGGTCTAATCCCACAATACAGTCCCTATTCTCTATCACTAATATGGTTCTGCTTCCCTGATCAAACCCTACCTGATATCAGGAGCTAAGGGGAGAGATTCCCTAGTCCTTTCATCATTGTTTCCCATCAGCAATCAATCTTTGATTAGAATCTCCCAGAGAGCTTTAAAAAAACACCAATACAGGGGAGACCTCATACCATCAAGAAAGCAGTGCTGGGAGCAGAGCGCGTCCCTGCGCCAAGAACCTCCTAGTCCAGGGGAACACTGATGAGAAGGCCGACAGAAAGAGAAAGACTTCCCCTGGAGCTGATGCCCTGAATTTGGACTTTTAGCCTAGTTTGACTGTGAGGAAATAAACTTCTCTTCATTAAAACCAAAACAAACAAAAAAAAAAAGAACACCAATACATGGCCCTGCCTCCAGAAATTCTGATTTAATTGGTTTGGGGCATGGCATGGGCATAGAGAGCACTTAAAGCTCTCAGGTGCTTTTAATGTGCAGCACGGTTGAAAGTCACTGATCTACTGTCTGGCTCACTGAGCTAGTCCTGCCAGGTCCCCACTTTTCCAGACTTCCTTGGGCTATGGCATGGACATCCAATCCATGCACCCGTGCTAATTTTAAATCGGGGGCTCTTGACACCTAGAAGTAGGGGCCACAGAGAATCTTCTCACTGGTGGTGGTAGCTGCAGCAAGACTGAGTTCCCAGGGTGGCAGGGCAATGTGACAATAGACACTGTGGTCCATTCTGGTTCTTTAATTTCATTACCACTGCCATCAATGGTGTGAGAACTACCCGTATCATACCAGTTGCTATCAAGTGGATTCCGACTCCTGGAGACCCCTGTGTGTCAGAGTAGAACTGTGCTCCGTAGGGTTTTCAATGGCTGATTTTTCCAAAGTAGATTGCCAGGGCTTTCTTCCAAGGTGCCTCTGGATGGATGCGAACCTCCAGCCTTTCAGTTAGCAGCTGAGAACGTTAACGATTTGCACTATCCAGGGGCTCTGAGAACTACCCAGTATCCTCTAAATAGCCTTTCTTTCTGCTTAGATCGGGGTCCTTTGCGGTCTGCTCCAATGCTGATAATCTGGATTTAGGAACTAAATCTCCCATTAACTCCCTGAGTGTCCTCAAGCGTACCCAGCTCCTCCCTGGGCTCCAATTTCCTCATCTGTCGAGAGCAGCTGTGTTAGATAAGGTTCAGGCCCTTTGTCTTGGGTTGGCTTGCCTGCAAACTGGCTCTAAGATGGAGACTTGTGTGCAGGTGGTTTATCAGGCTGTGCTCTTAGGATCAATACATGGAAGAGAGGAAGAGAAGCAGGATTGGGCAGAGGGAGCCGTGGAACTGTCATGCGGCCAGAACAGAGGCCGTGGTGGCTGATCCTCTGGGGAGACTTTGAATTGGGATGGCCCTTCAAAGTTGCTCTGAATAGAGGTGAGGGAGCTAGGCCTTCATCTTCCCAATTGACATAAATGAAATCTGCTGCCAGGGATGAGGTGTGACTTGGAGCAAGGCAGCTCTTTTGGGCTGATGGCAATTCCTGGCGGGGGACTCAGCAGAGAGCTCTCGGTAGCTGACATCCCCGGCAGCTGGAATGAATCTCTCTGTCTGGAAGGGTGATCTGAGCCATGGCCACAGTGAGCACTACACCCTTCCAGGTCAAAGAGGCTGTGACCTCAGCCCCAGTCTCAGGGTGGGTTTCTTACTCCCCCGGCTAGCCAAGGCATCAGACACCCAAGAAAAGTAGCTGGAAAGTTCTGGGAGACTTTCAACCTAAGCCACGACCTTGATTAAGGCACAACAACTCTCCTTATAACCTCCCTCACCATTAGCAGAGGGAGAGCCAGGGGGCGGTGTAAAGTCAACCTGTTCTCAAGAAGCAAGGCTCCAAGGAAGAAATTAAAAGCCATTCCTTGAAGAAGGAGTGGCTTCCTGAAGGAAAGTCTCCCAGGTATAAGGCTCAACTCCCCAGAGCATGGAAGGTAACAGAACTGCAAGGGACCGTGGTCACCATGGTAATGGTATCTGGGATTCAAAATGAATGACTTTGAATGGAAGCTCCTGGCTGGCCTGCCCATCACACAGGGTCTGTGTTTACAGCGGGAAGTGGACCCAGTGCCGGACTAGGGATGGGGAGGAGAAGAGACTGCCCTTGTGTGTGCACACGGAGGCTCGAGGGGCCTGTATGTTCAGCTGTGTGTCTTTGTATGTATGATTTTTTACAGGGACAGCTGTGCACATGCTTGTAATCACAAGCAGGGAAACCTGAGTCCACATGTTATGTGTGGGTTGGATGGTGTGTGCCTGAATGCCAGACCCATTGTCATGAGCCAGGCAGAGTAGATAGAGATAGACAGCTGTCACAGAGTGAACTCAACTGCAACTCATGACATTATGTACAACAGAACAAAACGTTGCCTAGTCCTGTGTCATGCTCACAATCGCCAGCATGTTCAAGCCCATTGTTGAGGCTACTGTGCCAGTCCTTCACCCTTGCTGGCCCTCTACTTCACCAAACATGATGTCCTCCTCTAGCGATTGATCCCTCCTGATGATGTGTCCAAAGCAAGCGAGTTGGACAATGTTCTGTTGTGATCCATAAGGTTTTCATTGGCAAATTTTCAGAAGTAGATCATCAGGCCTTTCTTCCTAGTCTGTCTTGTCTATGGAGCCCTGGTGGTGCAGTGGTTAAGTGCTCTGCTGCTAACCTAAAGGTTCACAGTTCGAGCCCACTAGCTGCTCCATGGGAGAAAGATGTGGCAGTCTGCTTCCATAAAGACTTGGAAACCCTATGGGACAGTTCTACTTTGTCCTATAGGGTCATCGTGAGTCGGAATTGATTCGATGGCAACGAGTTTACCAGGTATCTTAGTCTGGAAGATCTGCTGAAACCTATCCACCATGGGTGAACCTGCTGGTATTTGAAATACCGGTGGCATAGCTTCCAGCATCACAGCAATACACAAGCCACCACAGCATGACAAACTGACACACGGGTGGTGGACACAGAGTTGATTAATCCATTTAAGAGGCATGGTTTTAGGGCCTCTTCTCTTGTCTTCAAAATATCAACAACTGCCACTGTCCACTTATCATTAGAAAATCATTCCTTTGGAGACATTTTCTACCTTCAATAGCCTCTTTTAAGATGTTAATAATGATCAGTTACCAATTGACCTGTTACCAGACCACTTGCTAACGTCTGCTTCACCCCACGTGGCCCTTCCAGTGGTGTGACCAGAGCAGCTGGTCCTTCTGGATGCAGTCCAGCAGGCCTCATGGTGTTAGACTTCAGTCCCCAGACCTGAGCTGGGTCACGGTTGGAAAGTCAGGATTTCTGTAACGTTTGCTGGCTTGAACTGACTGGACAGTCACAGCCAGTCATGGGCCACAGAACAAGCAAGCCCACTCTGTAGGGAGCAGATCTATCTCACTCTTCCTTGGTGCCAGCCCAGACTGGTCTGTCGGCCTCAGGCTTTAGTCTTCAAGAGATACTTGCGGGGGGTCTCTATTCCCATCCCCTACCGATGCTCTTCTGTCTGCTCCTGATTCTTCGGCCAGGAATCTGACATCCTGGACATCAGCAAGTACTCCTGGCTTCTTCCACTCGGCTTTAGCCACCTTCTCTCTCTAAGCCTGCTTTTCCACTCTACCTCATCACCTGTCTCAGGGAAAGTCCTCTGGATCCTGCACTTGCAGTCCTCCTGCTCTAAATTTAGAGGAGACCTTCCCTCTACCCAAAAACCCTGGTAGCGTAGTGGTTAAGAGCTACGGCTGCTAACCAAAACGTCAGCAGTTTGAATCCACCAGGCGCTCCTTGGAAACCCTATGGGGCAGTTCTCTTCTGTCCTTTAGGGTTGCTGTGAGTCAGAATCGACTCAACGGCAGTGGGTTTGGTTTTTTGGTTTTTTTCCTCTACCTACTGCAAATCCTTCAATAAATGGACTGTGGACCAAGACCAAAACCATACCCTTTGCCATCGAGTGGATTCTGACTCATGGAGACCCCATGTGTTTGCACTTGACTGTTAACCAAAAGGTTGATGGTTCAAACCAACCCAGCAATGCTGTGGAAGAAAGGCCTGGTGATCTGCTTCTGTAAAAATTATAGTCAAGAAAATCCTATGGAGCAGTTCTACTCTGTAACACATGGAGTTGCCATGAGTCAGGTTAAGGACAGAGGAGGATGAATCAGATGGTGGGGGTTTGGGTAACTTTCCAGCTCCATTCTGCTTAGATTCCCATCCATTTCCCATTTCCACACTCCCTGGATGTTGAATTCAATTCAACAACTGCCAGAGGACTTTCTGTGAGTCCAGGGCTGTACCAAGCAATAAGAGGATAAGAGAGAAGTCCAACCAAGCTCATAACACTTGCCTGGGGGGACACTTCAGTGCTCAATATCTCTGATAGTGGTATGTGTCCTTTCTCTGACTTTTGGCCTGTCTGGGCCAGACCTCAAAGAACCCTTATGACCCCGGAACGTGCTGGGTTTCTCAAAACCTGAAAATGAATCCCAACCCCAGGAGAACTGGTTCAGCCTGCTGGAGCCTTGAACTAGCCCGAGGTGGGGCCGTGGATCAGTGAGGAGTGTCTGCAGGAGGCTTTTGACATTATCCCTAACCCTGACAAGTGCGCTGTTTACCAATGTGGAGAGGGGAGTGTATAGTCTCCATTAAGGTTGACGGAGACGTTTGGGCTGTTTCACAATCCGCTGGCACTGGGATATTGTCCCCTGGCTCTGGCAGTGTGTGGTTTCTGCTCTGCAGCTTTGATGTTGTTCCATGCTACATAACCCTGACGCTTTTTGCAGAAGGCCCAGCAAAAATATGTCTTTCCTCAATCCATGGCGAACCAGAAGTGGGCTACCTTCTACCTTTGCTGTGTGGGCTCATGCAGACCCTACCACAGACCCCAAGAAAAGAGCTTCGTCCACAAGCAAACAGTTCAGAAAGGAACCCGCAGCCTTTGTTGATTATCAGAACAAGAAAAAAAAATTCTCCAACTCTCTTCCCCTAAAGGTCTGGCCCATATATTAGTCAAGTCAGATAATCACAGACTATGAAGGCCCCCAGGGACTTACCAGTTGCTGTTGAGTCAATTCTGACTCATGGCAACCCCATGTGTGTCAGAGTAGAACTGTGCCTCATAAAGTTTTCAGTGGCTGATTTTTTGGGAAGTAAATCGCCAGAGCTTTCTTCTGAGGTGCCTCTGGGTGGATTTGAACCTCCAGCCTTTCAGTTAGCAGTGGAGCACATTAACCGTTTGTACCACTCAGGGACTTAGAAACCCTCTAATGCACCCTCCTTACTCTACCCAAGGATTAAGACTACTGAGATCAAGATCTATGGAGAAGGGAGAAGCAGGATCTTTTGGAAGCCCTGTGGAGGAGCAAAAACATTTAAGATTCTATTGTACAACCCTCTTTCCCCTCCCATGCCTTTCCTGATGTACAGCAACAAATGTCTTACATTTTCATAACGCTGAGTAGTGTTCTTAGTGCTTTCACAAACATCATCTCATATCCCTACCCAAGCACATGCCGAGGTCTGTGGAGTGTGCATTATGATTCCCATTATGCAGATCCCCACTGAGGCTCTGAGAGCCGAAAAGACTTTGCTTCAAATTAAATGCCTGTCTCAGTGTTACGTACTCAAAAACAGCTTTAGTTTAAACAAAATAAGTTTATTTTTCTTTCCCAGCGAAGTCTGGGGATAGACAGCTCAGCGCCACAAATTCATAGATAGGGACCAAGGATCCATCCATTGCTCTGCCATCCCTCCCCTCCTCCCATTCTCCCCCAGTTGCATGCCTGAATTAGCTCTAAAACCTTCTGGACCAAAGACTACCACCTTTCTCGAACATCTCATAGGCTAGCCCATCTGGAAGCAGCTTCAATTATTAACAAAAATCTTTCTGTGATTGAACCCAAACCAGCTTCCCTGGTCCCTCTGACCATGGGTCCTAGTCCTGCCTTTAGTAACTCCCAGGGCAGAAAGCATTTACTCTTCTTTTCCCTCCTCTGCAAAGCAACCTTTCAGATGTTTCAAGAAGACCTTCCTATTTTCCCTGAGTCCTTTCTTCTCCAAGATAAATGTTCCATCTTTCACTAACCATTCCTGGAATGACCTGGCATTGGGGTCGTTCATCCTGGCCTCCTTCCTCAGGACATCCTCCCATTGATAGATGCTCCCTTAAAGTATAGCTTCCACACTAAGACACACTACCTAAGGGAGAGGGGTCTCCCTGAAGACTGGAGTTACAGGGTACTTGACCCTCAACTACTTCAGCAAGAGCAACTCACATGGAGTAAATGCAGGGACTGTGAGGGGTCTCTGTTCACACACTAGATTCTCTGTGAAATGAATGGATGGGGATGGGACAATAACAGAGGACTCCACTACTTTGATGTCTGGAATGTTCTTTCAATGTTTCTTTAGTCTCTGGGATTCTAAGCCTTGTAGAAAAAACACAGGTCCAGGGATGATGTCTGGATGCTTATATCAGTTAGGATTGAGTATGGCTGCAAGTAACAGAAAACCCAATGTCTTAGTTATTTAGTGCTGTTATAACAGAAATTCCACAAGTGTGTGGCTTTAACAAACAGAAATTTATTTTCTCATAGTTTTGGAGGCTAGAAGTACGAGTTCAGGGTGCCGGCTCTAGAAGAAGCTTTTTTCTTTCTGTCAGCTCTGGAGGAAGGTCTTTGTCTCTTCTTGTGGCTTGGCATGTATTTTTCCCCATCTCTGCTTACTCAGTTGCTTGTTTAATCTCTTTTATATCTCAGAAGAGATTGATTTAAGATACACCCCACACTAATCCTGCCTCATTAACGTAACAAAAACAATCCATTCCCAAATGGGATTATAACCACAGGCGTAGAAGTTAGGACTTAAAACACACATTTTGGGGGGACACAATACAGTTCATAAAATTCCACACTTTGACCCCCAAAAAAATCATGCCCTTGCCACATGCAAAACACATTCAACCCATCACACCATCCCAAAAGTCTTAAATAACTCCAAGTCCAAAAATCTCATCTTCTGAAGCATCTAAATTAAATATTGGTGGGACTTTAGGCGTATTCTACCCTGGGGCAAAATTCCTTTTCATCTGTGAACCTGTGAAATCTAAAATATAAGTTATCTGCTTCCAAAGTACAATGGTGGGACAGGCACAAGGTAGACATTTCCATTACAAATGGGAGAAATTGGAGGGAAAGAAGGGATAACGGGCAGCAAGCAAGTCTGAAATCTACATTAGCTCTCAAGGCCTGAAAACAATCCTCTGTTCTCTCAGACCATCTGGGCAGTGGCCCTGCCCTCCAGACTCTGGGTGTTGGCCATGCCGGCTGGATTCTGGGTGAAGGCCCCTCAGCCCTGGGCTTCAGCTCCACTTTCCAGGCCCTCTAGGACTGTAAGTTTGCTTCCTTGGCTTTAGGTGGCCCCATTTTCCTAGTCTATCTGAGTGGTGACCCCATCCCCTTTGGCCCCAGCAGGCCTCATTCTTCTGCCCTTGGGCATAGCAGTCTTGCCCCCTAAGCTTTGGATGGTGGCCCCATCCCCTTGGCACACCTTAACAGCAGCCTCACACTCTGGAAGAGAGTTGGCGAAGATCCGACTCTTGGAAACCTAGGAGGCTGTGGCCCCACCCTTTGAGATCCAGGAGACCGTGGTCCCACCCCTTGAAACTGAATAGGCTCTGCTTCCCATGTTCCTTCAAACAGTTCTACTGATCTCCGAGCTGCTTCAGGGATGGTCCTTTTCTGTTCTTGGAGGACAACAGATGTAGCTTTTTGGTCTGCTTCCTGCCTGTAGGATTCCAAGAGGCAGTGTTCTTTCCTTCATTCTCTGTCCCCTTCAGTCTAAGCTGATGGGTTTTCTGCTGTGGTGGTTGGTTAGATCCATCAATCACAGGCTTAATCTCTTTAACAAAAGACTGTGTAGCTAAATCCTTGGTGAACATTCTGGGACACGTGTCCTTAGTTAGTACAACAGAATTTTCCAAATCTTTAAGTTTTGTTTTCATTTTGCACAGTTCATTTTTAAGTCCATTTTTTTTCTCTTGCATTTTACTATAAGCAGCAAGGAGAAACCATGTGGCTTCTTCAAGATCTTGCTTAAAAATCTCCCCAGTCAGATATACAAGTTCATCACTTACAAGTTCTACCTTCCAACAAACATTTGAACATAATTCAGACAAGTTCTTTGCCACTGCACAAAAAGTATTGCCCTTCCTCCATTGTCCAATCACATGGTCATCATTTTCTTTTAAAGCTTCACCAAAAGCACATTTAACATCCACATGTCTAGAAACATTCTATTGCTCATGCCATATGCATTCTCTAAGACGATAGAGACTTTCTCTATTGCACTCCTCACTTCTTTCTGAGCCCTCATCAGAATTGCCTTTGACATCCATAATTCTACCAACACTCTCTTTAAGGCAATCTAGGCTTTTATTATTGTTGTTGTCATTGTTAGGTGCCATCGAGTTGGTTCTGACTCATAGCGACCCTATATACAACAGAACGAAACACTGCCCCGTCCTGCGCCATCCTCACGATCATTGTGATGCTTGAGTCCATTGTTGTAGCCACTGTGTCAATCCATCTCATTGAGGGTCTTCCTCTTTTTCCCTCACCCTCTACTTTACCAAGCATGATGTCCTTCTCCAGGGACTGGTCCCTCCAGATAACATGTCCAAAGTATGTGAGATGAAGTCTCCGCCATCCTCGTTTTGAAGGAGCATTCTGGCTGTGTTTCTTCCAAGACAGATTTCTTTCTTCTTCTGGCCGTCCATAGTATATTCAATATTCTTCGCCTACACCGTAATTCAAAGGCATCAATTCTTCTTCGGTCTTCTTTATTCATTGTCTAGCTTTTCCATGCATATGAGGCGATGGAAAATAGCGTGGTATGGGTCAGGTGCACCTTAGTCCTCAAAGTGACATCTTTGCTTTTTAACACTTTAAAGAGGTCTTTTGCAGCAGATTTGTCCAATGCGATACGTTGTTGGATTCCTTGACTGCTGCTTCCATGGGTGTTTATTGTGGATCCAAGTAAAACTAAATCCCTGACCACTTCAGTATTTTCTCCGTTTATCATGATGGTGGTTTTGGTCCAGTTGTGAGGATTTTTATCTTCTTTATGTGGAGGTGTAATCCGTACCGAAGGCTGTGGTCTCTGATCTTCATCAGTAAGTGCTTCAAGTCCTCTTCACTTTCAGCAAGCAAGGTTATGTCATCTGCATATCGCAGGTTGTTAATGAGTCTTCCTTCAATCCTGATGCCCCATTCTTCTTTTTATAGTCCAGCTTCTCAGATTATTTGCTCAGCATACAGATTGAATAAGTATGGTGAAAGGATACAATCCTGATGCACACCTTTCCTGACTTTAACCACGCAGTATCCCCTTATTCGGTTCAAACAACTGTCTCTTGGTCTATGTACAGGTTTCTCATGAGCACAATTAAGTGTTCTGTGATTCCCATTCTTCCCAATGTTATCCATAATGTGTTAAGATCCACACAGTCGAATGCCTTTGCACAGTCAATAAAGCACAGGTAAACATCTTTCTGCTAGTCTCTGCTTTCAGCCAGGATCCATCTGACATCAGCAATGGTATCCCTGTTTCCACGTCCTCTTCTGAATCTGGCTTGAATTTCTGGCAGTTCTCTGTTGATGTACTGCTGCAACTGCTTTTGAATGATCTTCAGCAAAATTTTACTTGCATATAATATTGTTCGATAATTTCTGCATTCGGTTGGATCACTTTTCTTTGGAATGGGCACAAATATGGATCTCTTCCAGTCGGTTGGACAGGGAGCTGTCTTCCAGACTTCTTGGTATAGACGAGTGAACACTTCCAGATCTGCATCCGTTTGTTGCAACATCTCAAATGGTATTGTGTCAATTCCTGGAGCCTTATTTTTCCCAAATGCCTTCAGTGCAGCTTGGACTTCTTCCTGCAGTACCACTGATTCTTGATCATATGCTACCTCCTGAAATGGTTGAACATCGACCAATTCTTTTTGATACAGTGATTCTGTGTATTCCTTCCATCTTCTTTTGATGTTTCCTGCGTCATTTAATATTTTCCCCATAGAATCTTTCACTACTGCAACTCGAGGCTTGAATTTTTTCTTCAGTTCTTTCAGCTTCAGAAATGCCGAGCGTGTACTTCCCTTTTGGTTTTCTATCTCCAGGTCTTCGCAGATGTCGTTATAATACTTTACTTTGTCTTCTCAAACTGCTCTTTGAAATCTTCTGTTCAGCTCTTTTACTTTATCATTTCTTCCTTTTGCTTTAGTTACTCTACATTCAAAAGTAAGTTTCAGAGTCTCTTTCTGACATCCATCTTGGCCTTTTCTTTTTTTTCTGTCTTTTGAATGACCTCTTGGCTTTCTTCATGTATGATGTTCTTCATGTCACTCCACAACTCATCTGGTCTTCAGTCATTACTGTTCAATGCATCAGATCTATTCTTGAGATGGTCTCTCTAATGGCTAATGATCGTGAACATGTTTTCATATGTTTGTTTGCTGTTTAGATGTACTCTTTGCTGAAGGTTCTGTTCTTGTCCTTTGCCCATTTTGTGATTGGGTTGTTTGTCTTTTTGTTGTTGAGTTGTTGCAGTTTTCTATACATTTTAGAGATTAGGCAGTTATCAGATAAGTTGTTTCCAAAGATTTTTCTCCAGTCTGTAGGTTGCCTATTTACTCTTTTAATAAAGTCTTTTGATGAGCATAAGTGCATAGTCTATTGACCAGTCCTTGCCAAGTGCATACCAATTACCAGGCAGGCTGTAGCCCAGGACCAGACAAAAAGTATCAAACCAAGTTATTTGAAGCTTACCCAGAAAATGTCAATCAGTCTGGCAAAAGTAACAGACCGTTTAGGGTAGAAAACTAGGGCAAAGGTAATTCCTCAGGGCTTAGGGAGTAAATTTCTCAAGCTGTTTTTCCAAGAATGAGGGCAAAAGGCCACATAAAGGAACTCATTTCACCACACCTATGGGGCACAGTTCTATTCTGATACGAATAGGGTCGCCATGAGTCCTAATCAACTCCACTTCAACTGGTTTGTTTATATACAGGTATGCGCAGCAAAACATCGGTTTGGACAACGTTTCAGTATTTACGTCCGTGGTCCTATAAGTTTTTTTTTTTTTTTTTTAAAGGGAAGGCTGCTCTCTTTTTATTTCTCCCAAATGGTTTTAAAGATCCCAAATTCCCAGAGTAAAATGAGCAGTGGGGCTCCAGTGTGCATCCCAATCCCCCAACGCCTCCTTTCACTTCCGGCACCGGGTAACTCTTCCACTCTTGTCGCTGGTGTTTGTGGGCTCCTGGCTCGGGGCAGAGGCGGCAGCTGCATATATCAGGAAGCAGTTGTACCAACGGGGCAGCAGCAGCCAGGACCACCACTGCCAACACCACTGCCAGCTGTGCTCCCGGCACCTGCACACATGCTCTCCTCCCGTCCCTGCAGTCACCTCTCTGCGAGGCCCACCACCCACTGCACCCCCCCCCCAGTGGCGTCACTAGGGTTGGTGTCACCCAGTGTGGTAACTCATGGTGTCACCTCCTGTGGGTGGGGTCGGCAGGACAACCCCACCCCCTGGTTGGCGGAGTGGCCTGGCCCGGCCCTGCCCCACCCAGGGCAGAGCCCCGCCCCTCCATCCCCGTGGTTCCCGGCTGCTCCCCCGTATATATGTTTATGTATTTATTTATTGTTGTTGGCTGCCTCTGAGTTGGCCCCCGACTCATGGCGACCCCATGCACAACGGAATCAGACTCTTGTGATCCATAAGGTTTTCATTGGCTGATTTTTGGAAGTAGATTGCTAGGCCTTTCTTCCTAGTCCATCTTAGTCTGGCAGCTCCACCGAAACCTATTCAGCTTCATAGCAACACACAAGCCTTCACTGACCGATGAATGGTGGCTGCACATGATGTGCGTTGGCCAGGAATCAAACCTGCGTCTCCTGCATGAAGGGCAAGAATGCTACCACTGAACCACCACTGCTCCCAACAGATATGTATCTCTTATTGGTTTTGTTTCTCTGGAGACTGCTGACTGACACAGTAGGTAGGTACTCAACAAAATGGCAGCGGAGTCAGGATGCTGGCTGGTGCATCTTGGCTTTCCATTGGGAGTCAGGGTCTTGCTCAAGCTTTACCCAGGTCTGGGAGCTCTCTTCTCTCCCTCTCCCCCAGCTGTGGTGACCAGTGGTGACCAGTAAAGACCCAGATGATAACTGGGGCCCCTAAGGTAGCAACCTAATTGGTCGTTGCAGAGATAACTTGGACCGCCCAGGCAGGCAGTGCAGCCCAGATATGGCTACCTCAGTGGATATAAACATTCACAGAACCAGGAGAGTGGAAATGCTGGCAGCACTTTAATCCGAGCAGGGCTGGCAGGGGCTGAGACCAGGTCGATGAAGTGCAGCTATGAGCCTGAGGGGCTGCCGCTATGGTGGGCACAGGAGGTGGTGTCCTGAGCCTGCCAGGAGCCAGGAACTGAGTCCCCAGTGCAAGGTCAGGGTGCGACTCTCTGGGGAGACCTCCCATGTGCGGTGCTTTCAAGCTTCTGAAAACAGAGCCGAAAGGGCTCCTGCTGCCAGTGCTGAGGAGGAGCTGAGGGCTTTTCCCTCTGCTGCTGAAGGTTGTAATTCTCTTGCAATGCTGTCTGATAACGCAGGCCAAATGGGGCATAGGAGCTGTCTCAGTTTCCTAGTGCTGCTGTAACACAAACACCACAAGTGGGTGGCTTTAAAGAACAGAAATGTATTTTCTTTCAGTTTTGGAGGCTAAAAGTCTGAATCAGGATTCCTTTCTTATTGATAGCCCTGGGCGTTTCTTGGTTCCTCGGCTTGTAGACAATCCTCACATGGTGTCCGTCCACCCTTCACCCCCACTCTGTATGTGTGTGTGTATCTGTGTCTATTCTGGCCTTTAATAAGTCAGAAGTAATTAGATTTAGAACCCACCTGTTATTGATTGGATTGTGTCCCCCAAAAAATGTGTGTCAACTTGGCTAGTCCATGATTCCCAGTATTGTGATTGTCTGCCATTTTGTCTTCTGATGTGATTTTCCTGTTGTTGTAGTTGTTAGATACGTCAAGTTGGTTCTGACTCATAGCGATCCTATGTACTACAGAACGAAACACTGCCCGGGTCCTGCGCCATGCTCACAATCGTTGTTATGCTTGAGCCCATTGTTGCAGCCGCTGTATCAATCCATCTTGTTGAGGGTCTTCCTCTTTTTCACTGACCCTCTACTTTACCAAGCATGATGTCCTTCTCCAGGGACTGATCCCCTCTGATATGTCCAAAGTATGCAATGCATAGTCTCACCATCCTTGCTTCTAAGGAGCATTCTGGTTGCATTTCTTCCAAGACAGATTTGTTCGTTCTTTTGGCAGTCCATGGTATATTCAATATTCTTCACCAACACCACAGCTCAAAGGCGTCAGTTCTTCTTCAGTCTTCCTTATTCATTGTCCAGCTTTCACATGCATATGAAGTGACTGAAAATACCATGGTTTGAGTTAGGTGCACCTTAGTCTTCAAGGTGACATCTTTGCTTTTCAACACTTTAAAGAGGTATCTTGCAGCAAATTTGCCCAATGCAATGCGTCTTTTCATTTCTTGACTGCTGCTTCCATGGGTATTGATAATGGATCCAAGTAAAATGAAATTCTTGACAACTTCAATCTTTTTTCCATTTATCATGATGTGGGTTATTGGTCCACTTGTGAGGATTTTTGTTTTCTTTATGTTGAGGTGTAATCCATACTGAAGGCTATAGTCTTTGATCTTCATCAGTAAGCGCTTCAAGTCCTCTTCACTTTCAGCAAGCAAGATTGTGTCATCTGCAATATTGCAGGTTGTTAATGAGTCTTCCTCCAATCCTGATGCCCCATTCTTCTTTTTATAGTCCAGTTTCTGTTGTAGCAGCACTAGATAACTAAGACACCACCCTATGGTCTAATTAACGTACAAAGAAAACCCTATTTCCAAGCAGGTTCACATCTATGGGTATAGAGGTTAAAATTCCAACACATATTTTGGGGAGGCACAATTCAACCCATAACACAAGTGCTAATTTAGCATCATAGTCAGGGCACATTGGGGCTGTCTTTTGCCTTCTGAGAATCTGTGGTTCAGGCCCTTACACCCCTGTTCTGTGCTTTCATTCTGAATAAAAAGAAGAAGAAAAAAAAAAAAAAGGAGAAAGGGAAGAAGAAGAAGAGAAGAAGAAGAAGGCCAGTTTGAGTGGGTTGGCATTCATCATCTGGCTTCTCATGCCTGTAAACTGCCATATACATGATTTCTATTATCGTCAGGAAGTAGTAATAATAAGAGCCAACATGAGCAGATTGTGGCTAATAGTAGGGTCAGAAGACTATACATTTTAGGGGGCGCTCTTAAAGTTAAAGAATACAAAATTGTAAATACAAAATGTAGTATGCAAGTGAACATTTAAATGAGGAAAGGAATAAATTACAAAATTTAAAAGCTCACAGATACCTCAAACTTCACACAGTCCAGAGGAAAAAAATATGTAACATTTCTACTAATTGACTGTCTGAAACACTTTTTATGATTTTTTTCTACTTTTTTGGGCTGCATTGCTTTGATGATAATGATTTTTTAATTTATTTTGTTGTTGTTGTTAAGAATATATACAGTAAAACATACACCAATTCAGCAGTTTCTACATGTACAACTCAGTAACACTGATTACCTTCTTTGAGCTGTGCAACCATTCTCACCCTCCTTTCTGAGTTGTTCCTCCCCAATTAACATAAATTCACTGCCCCATAAGTTTCCTATCTAATCTTTGCAGTTGCCGTTATCAATTTGATCCCATATGATGTTGTTGGTAGGTGCCGTTGAGTTGGTTTCGACTCGTAGAGACTCTATGTATAACAAAAAAAGAAACTGCCCAGTCCTGCGCACCATCCTCACAATCATTACGCTTGAGCCCACTGTTGCAGCCACTGTATCAATCCATCTTGCTGAGGGTCTTCCTCTTTTTCACTGACCCTCTACTTTATCAAGCATGATGTCCTTCTCCAGGGACTGATCCCTCCTGATAATATGTTCAAAGTGTGTGAGACTTGCCATCTGTGCTTCTAAAGAGCATTCTGGCTGTATTTTTTCCAAGACAGATTCGTTCGTTCTTTTGGCAGTCCGTGGAATAGTCAACATTTTTCGCCAACACCATAATTCAAAGGCATCAATTCTTCTTCTGTCTTCCTTATTCATTGTCCAGTTTTCGCATGCATATGAGGCGATTGAAAATGCCATGGCTTGGGCCAGGGGCACCTTAGTCCTCAAAGTGACATCTTTGCTTTTTAACACTTTAAAGAGGTCTTTTGCAGCAGATTTGCACAATGCAATGCGTCATCTGATTTCTTGATTGCTGCTTCCATGGGTGTTGATTGTGAATCCAAGTAAAATGAAATCCTTGACAACGTCAATCTTTTCTCCGTTTATCATGCTGTTGCTTATTGGTCCAGTTGTTAAGGATTTTTGTTTTCTTTATGTTAAGGTGTAATCCATGCTGAAGGCTGTAGTCTTTGATCTGCATAACACAGGTTGTTAATGAATCTTCTTTCAGTCTTGATGCTGCGTTCTTCTTCGTATAGTCCAGCTTCTTGGATTATTTGCTCAGCATACAGATTGAATAGGTATGGTGAAAGGATACAACACTTTTCCTGACTTTAAACCAAGCAGTATCCCTTTGTTCTGTTCCAATGACTGCCTCTTGATCTACGTACAGGTTTCTCATGAGCATAATTAAGAGTTGTGGGATTCCCATTCTTCACAATGTTATCCATAATTTGTTATGATCCATACAGTCGAATGCCTTTGCGTAGTCAAAAAACACAGGTAAACATCTTTCTGGTATTCTCTGCTTTCAGCCATCATCCATCTGACATCAGCAATGATATCCCTGGTTCCACGTCCTCTTCTGAATCTGGCTTGAATTTCTAGCAGTTCCCTGTCGATGAACTGCTGCAACCACTTTTGAATGATCTTCAGCAAAATTTTGTTTGTGTGCGATATTAATGATATTGTTCGATAATTTCCACATTCGGTTGGATCACTTTTCTTTGGAATAAGCATAAATATGGATCTCTTCCAGTTGGTTGGCCAGGTAGCTGTCTTCCAAATTTCTTGGTGTAGACAAGTGAGCACTTCCAGAGCTGCATCCATTTGTTGAAACATCTCAATTGGTATTCCATTAATTCCTGGAGCTTTGTTTTTTGCCAGTGCCTTCAGTGCAGCTTGGACCTCTTCCTTCAGTACTGTCAGTTCCTGATCATGTGTTACCTTCTGAAATGGTTGAACGTCCACCACTTCTTTTTGGTATAGTGACTCTGTGTATTCTTTTGATGCTTCCTTTGTTGTTTAATGTTTTCCCCTTAGAATCCTTCAACATTGCAACTTGAGGCTTGAAGATAGATCTTAAAAGAGCACAATACTCAAGGCAGACATTCTTAACTAGTTAAGCTAAACTATCGTTTGGTTTTAAGAAGACTTCAGGAGATCTTTTTGGTTTAAAGTTTAAGATTTAAAGATGATCCCAGGGCAGTAGTTTCAGGGGTTCATCCAGCCTCCATGGCTCCAGAAAGTCTAGAGTCTATGAGAATTTGAAATTCTGTTCTGTATTTTCCGCCTTTTAATCAGTATTCTTATATAGGATCTTTGATCAAATTGGATGATAAAGATTTTTTAATATCGTTTTCCATAGAGACAATAGAAAGATCATCCTGTCTTTTATCCAGAATATTTGCTCTCCGTAAAAAAAAAAGATTGATAGTGTTGTAAAGTTTCATTCATGTTCACAATTTGGCATTGGTAACTAGTTTCCATTGTGATGTAATAAGAGTGATATTCTGAAGCATCTGCACCTATTTCTCTCAGTGTGTTTTGGTTACTATCAAGATACTTTTACCTTCCTATCCTTTTTGAATTTTGATATGATCTGCAATTCTGAAAAACTACACAAAATTCATATGAAATTAAGGTGTACATTTTGAGCTGCTTGGAGTCCCTGAGGGGTGTAAATGGTTAACATGCTTAGCAGCTAACTGAAAAGTTGGAGGTTCAAGTCAACCCAGAGGCACATCGGAAGAAAGGTCTGGTGATCTACTTATGAAAAATCAGTCATTAAAAATCCTATGGAGCACAGTTCTACCCTGACACACATGGGGTTGCCATGATTTGGAGTCATTTCTACGGCAGCTGGTTATTGAATTGCCTGATTACACAATAAAATAAAATTACTCTTATGCGACAAACATTGACATATTGGTAAACATGTGTAGCTGTGTCACTGGAGCACTTGGTTCTTCAGGCCATTTTACTGCATCAGTAGCAATTTTGTGTGCTGTTTTTTTCTAGATCCGCCAGACTCCATCAGGACAAGATGTGTCAGATATGCTAAGATTCTATCTGAAATATTGGAATGCATAATAATGTATCATGGTGACCTTATGTACAATGGAACAAAATGTTGCCTGGTTTTGCATTATCCTCAAAATCGCTGGCATGTTTGAGTCCATCCTTGGAGCTATGGTGCCAATCCATCTCACCAAGGGCCACCCTCACCCTCGTTTTACCAAACACGGTATCCTCCTCCAGCAATTGATCCCTCCTGGAGACGTGTCCAAAGGAAGCAAGTCGGACAGTGTTCTGTTGTGATTCATAAGGTTTTCATTGGCTAGTTTTCAGAAGTAGATCACCAGGACTTTCTTCCTAGTCTGTCTTAGTCAGGAAGCGCCACTGGAACCTGTTTAGCGTTATAGCAACACACAAGCCCCCACTGACAGAGGGGTGGTGGTCACATATGAGGTGTATTGACAGGAAATTGAACCCTGGTGTCCAGCATGGAAGGTGAGAATTCTACCACTGAACCAACAATGCCTCATTCAGCTTAAATACACAGGAAAAAATGATCTGATCTGTCCTTCCTTTGCTTATATTTCCCTCTGAATAGAACCAATATGCAACTCTGCCCTGGTGGTGACAGATGTCTCTGCCTCAATTCTCACTCCCTTCACTTCCCTGCTGGACCACAGGCTGGAAGGAAACCCAGCATTTGCCTGGACCTAGCAGCTTCCCAAGGAGCCCTGATGGCACAGTGTTTAAGCGCTCGGCTGCTAACCAAAAGGTTGGTGGTTCGCACCCATCAGCCCCTCTGTGGGAGAAAGATGTAGCAGTCTGTTTCCATAAAGGTTTCAGCCTTGGAAACCCTATGGGGCAGTTCTACTCTGTCCTATAGGGTCGCTATGAGTCAGAATCGACTCGACGGCAACGAGATAGCAGCATCACTCTGCCTATCACTGCCATGAGTGCTCAGATTCCAGAAGTGTAGGCTGGGTCTCAGTTTCCAGGTTGAGAGTTTATAGCCAAGGTCAAAGCCAAGCTTGCTGAGGGATCAAGGTCTCTGCAGAGGGTATGAGCAAAGCTTCATGGAGTCAATCTGTGGTAAGGATGGTTGGCCTAGGTTTGCATTTTAGTTTTTTTTCTAAATTTTATTTATTTTGTTGATGTTGTTGAGAATGTACACAGCAAAACATACACCAATTCAACAGTTTCTATGCATACAATTTAGTGACATTGATCACATTCTTTGAGTTGTGCAACCATTCTAACCCTCGTTTTCTGAGTTGTTCTTCCCCCATTAACATAAACTCACAGCCTCCTAAGCTTCCTATCTAATCTTTCAAGCTGCTGTTGTCAATTTGATCCCATATAGATAGTTCTTAAAAGACACAATGCTCAAGGCAGACCTTTTTTACTAGTTAAGCTGAACTATTGTTTGGTTTTAAGGTGATTTCAGGGGATATTTTTGGTTTAAAGTTTAAAGATTATCTCAGGACAATGGTTTCAGGGGTTCATCCACCCTCTATGCTTCCAGAAAGTCTAGAGTCTGTGAGAATTTGAAATTCTGTTCTTCATTTTCCCCCTTTTGATCAGGATTCTTCTAAGGAATCTTTGATAAAAATGTTCAGTAATGGTGGCCGGGCACCATCCAGTTCTTCTGGTCTAGTGGTAAAGGAGGCAGTTGTTCATGGAGGCAATTAACCACACATTCCATATCCTCCTCCTATTCCTGACTCTCCTTCTTCATCTGTTGCTTCATGTGAATTTTACTTTTAAAACTTTTCCTTCAACATGGGCCTTATCAAGGGATGATTCAGCTGTGAGGTGAATGTGTTTGAAAACTTTCCAATCAAAAAGGCTCCTTTCTTTTGTCCCAGCATCTCCTCTCTTCTTGATCCCATCACTTTCCTTCATTTATTTTCCTTATTTAATAATGGGCAACAGACTCCCTGCAAACAGCCATGTCTATTCCTGCCTATTCCAGGAATCTTGAGATCAGAGATCTTTAAAATAGGGCTCTTTACATTACATACAGATTTACATTTTGAAGGAAAGCATTTCTTTGACTTAAATGAGTTTATTATACTTTATTATGGAGTCCCTGAGCAGTGCAAACAGTTAACACACTTGACTGCTAACCAAAAGTTTAGAAGTTCGAGTCCACTGAGAAGTACCTCAGAATAAAGTCCTGGTGATCTACTTCCAAAAAATCAACCATTGAGAACTCTGTGGAACTCAGTTCTATTCTGACACACAGAATAGAATGAATTCCATGAATCGGAATTGACTCAATGGCAACTGATTATACTTTATTATACATCTTGTTGAAGCTCTGGTGGTGCAGTGGATAAAGAGCTTGGCTGCTAAATGAAAGGTCAATGGTTCGAACCCACCAGAAGCTCCTTGGGAGAAAGATGTGGCAGTCTGCTTTCGTAAAGATTACAGCCTTGGAAACCCTATGGGGTAGTTCTAGTCTGTCCTATAGGGTTGCAATGAGTCGGAATCAACTAGACGGCAATGAGTTTGGTTTGGTTTTATACATCTTGTGAAGAGACTTACTTATAAAACTTTGTTGTGACAGACTATCCCTTTGCTTTCTCATAATTTGTGCTAGGCAATTCAGCCGATGAGCTGGAATTAATCAAAACTTTTTTTTTCTCCCCTAAAGGGTCAGGTCAATTTGTCTGACCGGACTGAGGGACTGTGGAGAGGCTTTCTCTGCAACTTCACCCCAAGCATGCATGGCTTCAGGGTCCCTGTGTTTCTCTGAGGGCAGAGGTCGAGCGAGGGCTCCTCTCTGTGGCAGAAGGACCCCATTCCTCTGACTGAAAAGGTGACCAACCACAGAATGCATTGCCAGGGCTGACCGTGGCAAATTTGGAGCTGGTGTAATTGCTGATGTAGTTTTAATTGCTCATTCATCATGCTAACAGGCCCACAGTGCTGATCGTTTGCAACGTGCTTAGTAATTAGAAGACTCAGGGTGAGGTAGGGTAATGGGGGGTGGGGTAAAATGAGGTGAATAAAAGCCAAAATGCACAGTGCAGGAGGAAAGCAATGGGGCGGCGGCTGTCCCTTTTCAGACACTGGATGCAGGCTGTGCCACGCCAGCATTTCAGCATTGTTGGTTTTAACCTGAGAGCAACAGGACTCCCAGGTCCCTGGGAAGAGAGCCCATCCCTGGACAGCCCCTTATGGTTTGAAAAGCACCCCCAGTCCACATCATCCGTTTCCTCTCAGATCACCCTGTGAGATCCCCATGATTTGAGCCTGCAGTTTTCAGGTGAGGATTAAATGATTTGCCCAAGATCACATGGCTGGCAACTGGTGGAGTTGAGGCTGAAACCCGTGTCTTCTCATTCCAAATCCCTGCCTCTTTCTTCCTTAAACTAGTATCTTAGTTAGCTAGTGACACTGTTATGGATTGAATTGTGTCCCATTTGAGATCCAGGAGGCCATGACCCCATCCTTTGAGATGGAGGCAGCTCTGCTTGCCATGCTCCTTCCAGCAGTTCTGCTGATCTCCAAGCTGCTTCACGGATGGTTCTTTTCTTGGAGGACGACAGATGTAGCTCTTTTGGCCTTTTCCTGCCTGTAGAATTGCAAGAGGCAGACAGCGTTCTCTCCTTTCATTCTTTCTCTGCCTCCCTCAGTCTAAGCTGATGGGTTTTCTGCTGTGGTAGTTGGTTAGATCCATCAGTCACAGGCTTAATCTCTTTAACAAAAGATTGTATAGCCACATCCTTGGTGAAAATTCTAGGACATGTGTCCTTGGTTTGTACAACAGAATTTTCCAAATCTTTTAAGTTTTGTTTTCATTTTGCTCAGTTCATTTTTAAGTCCATCTCTTTTCTCTTGCATTTTACTATAAGCAGCAAGGAGAAACTATGAGGACTCTTTAAGATCTTGCTTAGAATTTCCTCAGTCAGATATCCAAGTTCATCACTTACAAGTTCTACCTTCCACCAAACATTTGAACATAATCCTGAGAAGCTCTTTGCCACTGCACAAAAAGCATCGCCCTTCCTCCATTGCCCAATCACATGTTCATCATTTTCTTTTAAAGCCTCACCAAAAGCACATTTAACATCCACATTTCTAGCAACATTCTTTTGCTGGCACCATATGTATTCTCTAAGACAATAGAAACTTTTTCTATAGCTCTCCTCACTTCCTTCTGAGCCCTCACCAGAATTGCCTTTGATGTCCATAATTCTACCAACAGTCTCTTCAAGGCAATCTAGGCTTTTACTATTAGGTGCCTTAAAACTCTTCCAGCCTCTGCTCATGACCCAATTCCAAAACCACGTCCACATTTTAGGTATCTGTTAGAGCAGCACCCCACTCTTCTGGTACCAAATTCTGTCTTAGTTATCTAGTGCTGCTATAACAGAAATACCACAAGTGGGTGGCTTTAACAAACAGAAATTTATTTTCTCACAGTTCAGGAGGCTAGAAGTCCAAATTCAGGGTGCTGGCTCTAGGGGAAGGCTTTCTCTCTCTGTTGACTATGGGGGAGGGCCCTTGTCTCTTCAGCTTCTGCTTCTTGGTTCCTTGGTGATCTCCATGTGTCTTGGCATCTATTTTACCCCATCTCTGCTTCTCTTCCTTGCTTGTTTAATCTCGTAAAAGAAATTAACTCAAGATACACCCCACACTAATCTTGTCTCATTAACATACAAAGACAACCCATTGCCAAATGGGATTATGACCACAGGCATAGGGTTAGGATTTACAGCACATATTTTGGGGGACATAATTCAATCCATAACTAGTAAACCAGTTGCCATTGTATTGAGTAACTCCTCTCTCTTCCTTAGGGACAGCAAAACATGGCCCTTTCTTTTAGTTCTATCAATTTTGCCTCAGCAGTTGGATTCTAGAATGAATATTCAGTTGTCTGGGGTATTTACTATAAAATACAGATTCCTAAGCCTCATCTTAGACAACTAAGGTAGGGTCTCCAGGGTTGGGGGTGGGAACCTGTGTGTCTGGGGAAGCTCACCAGACAGTTCTGATGATTGTCCAGGCTTAGAAACCCCTGTGCTAAAGGACACATCATTGGCCCCAGTATCTCTTCAAAAAAAGGCCTCATGGCAGGTGTCTCTGTTTGGGTTCCCCCAGAAGCAGACCCCTGAATCAAGGATTTGCGTGCAAAAATGTTGACTTGGGAGATAAAGGCAAGGCTGAAAGGGTTGTGGGGAAGTGAGACAGGGAAAGGAAGGCAGCTAATAAAGGATACGGTATCAAGCAAGTTACCCCTGTGGGCAATGGGAGCTGAATCCCATTGGGGAATTCTGAAAGACATTGCAGAACATACCTCACAGTTATCTCACCTGAGGGGTAAGGAAGCTGGGGTGTTCATACTCCAACTCTCATTTGTCATTGGCTGAGGGCTCCTAGGAGTGGAGGTGTTAATTCTCTGTCACTGTCACTTTCAGACTGCCCTGTAGGACAGGGCAGGCTTCAGCCCGAAGAGAAAGTCCTCAGGCAAAAGAGATGAAGATTCCGGCATTTGTACATTTGGCTGGTGTGCACTACAGTGGAAGGCCTTTGGGGATATGGGCGGGTTGGGGACAGTGTCCCTACAACAGGCATCTGCCATTGGGGAGGCTTCTGAGCCCCCGTGTCCCAACCCACTGTCATGCTCATCTGCCTTCTTTGGCAGCTCAGCTGCTTCTTGAACAATTTACAAGTTGAAATAGTGTTTCCCCAGGGGAGTTATTTATGGATTTATTTTCCTTCTCACTTTCTCTTATCCTCGCACAGAAGGGACAGATCCCCTGACCCTAAAAGCCAAAGGAGTCTTAACAACTGTTACTGGGAAGACGGCAGAGGGGAGGGATGCTAAGGAGACCTGAAAACTGGTATGCTCCACTCCTGCCAACCACAACTCAGAACATTGACCTTGACCCTAGTGGAAGACACAAGACAGACAATGTGGACATGCACAATACACTCCAGAAAGTAAATCCATGGTCATACTCAACTCCTGGCTTGATGACTATAATCCTACAACTTTCTTTCCCACTCAAGAAATTCTGTGGGAAGGCAAGTGAGTGAGAGCAATGCTATTATAGGAATAGCCTTGAATGTATTCTAGTTTATTTAAGTAAATAATTTGAGATTTAGGTATTTTATTGTTAATAACAAATTTTATGTGCTCATGGGGACATGTTGGTTGAGAACCACTATTCTATACATTCTATACTATCAAAAAGAAATGTGTTTGCTTTTTTTGTATCAAGGGCAACAAACTCCCTGGAAACGGTTTATCTGCATGCACGGTCAGCTTTCCATCAGTTGGTCAATAAACCAATCAACAAATATTTATTGCATGTGTCTGCATTGTGCAAGGCATCATGGGGATTTATTGTAAGTATAAACATGGTCCCTGCCTCAAAGAAGCCCACAGTCTAATTGGGGGTAAGATCTGTAGACATGAAAAGGCAACCTATAAGACAAGGCAACATCTAAATGCTGAAGGAGTGGTGTACATTTATTGGGCTTGGGGAAATCAAGGAAAGACTTCTTGGAGGAAGGGTAATTTGAGCTGAGTCTTGGGGGATAGGTAGGAGTTGCACAAAAAGAGAAAATTGGAAGCATTCCAGGCAAAAGCAGCAGTACCAAGGAGGTAATGTCCAAGTCCTGTTCAAGGACTGTGAGCAATCTGCCTAGCTGCAGTGGGGATCATGGAAGGGACAGGCACTGCACCGGTTAAGAAGACAGCGTGGAACACTGCTGAGTTACTTCCATTAAAAGAATCGCCCAGTCTTCAGTGTTGGAACTTGGTCTCTTTCCACCCAGTGGAAGACAGGGGCCCCCTGGCATGTGTATCCTTGCTCAGCAAAGCAGACATGTTCCAGCCCAGGTCTGTGGAGCTTGCTAGGGTTCCAGGGCCTCCCTGACCCTCCTCACTCAGCTCTACCAGAGAAGCCTGGCTTCCACTGCCCTCTCTGGAACCTACAAACCTTAAAGCACTTGCAATTATCTTCACATCAGGGGAGTGCAGGAGGTTCGGGCAAGTGTGATTTGCCCCCACTCCAACCACACACACACATACACACACAAACACACATACACACACGCAGAGGTCTTGTGGGAGTAGGGTTGCCAAACCCACTGCCGTCGAGTCAATTCCAACTCGTAGCGACAGGTTTAGCAAATAAAAATACAGGATGCCGGGGTAAATTTGAATTTCAGATAAACCACAAATATGTAACATACAATATTTGGATTATAAAAAAAAAGTTGCCGTTGAGGCGACTCCAACTCATGGAGAACCCATGTGTGTCAGAGTAAAACTGTGCCCCATAGAGTTTTCGATGGCTGATTTTTTGGAAGTAGACTGTCAAGCCTTTCTTCTGAGGCACCTCTGGGTAGACTTGAACCTCCAGTCTTTCAGTTAGCAGCTGAGAACGTTAACTGTTGCACCACCCTGAGACTCCTATTTGGAAATACTTATACTAAAAAATTAGAGCCCTGGTGGTGCCGTGGTTAAGAGCTCGGCTGCTAACCAAAAGGTCAGCAGTTCAAATCCACCAGCTGCTCCTTGGAAACCCTATGGGGCAGTTCTACTCTGTCCTATAGGGTCACTAGGAGTTGAAGTCGACTCGACAGCAATGGGTTTGGTTTTGATTTCATTATACTAAAAAATTATTCATTTTTATCTAAAATTCAAATTTAACTGGGCATCCTGTTACTTTATCTGGCAACCTTATATGACCCAAGGAAACCAGTCAGAGCGCCCCCCCACCCACACACACTTTTGGTGCTTTCAGGACTGAAACATTACAAGCTGTCAGGAGCATGCAAGCCTTCCAGTTATGGGAGGCTTCCCTGAAGGAAGTGCCTGCCTGAGAATGAAGTTCGCATAGAAGGAAGTAGAGCTAAGAGAGGAAGAGCTTGGCTGCTAACCAAAAGGTCAGCAGTTCGAATCCACCAGCCAATCCTTGGAAACCTTATGGGGTAGTTCTACTTTGTCCTATAAGGTTGCTATGAGTCAGAATGGACTCGAAGCAATGGGTTTGGTTTTGTTTTTCTTGAACTTCACAACTATATAAGTCAACAGAGTCCCTTTTTAGTGGAAGCAGTTTGAGTTGGAAGTCCTTCATTTACAACTGACTCAGAGTTCTGGTGAATTCTTTGGGGGCATAATCACCTCAGACCCACAGGAACCAAACCCAACTAAACTCAAAGAGAAGGTTGCTGCTGAGACACCCCTGTTTAATTGGTGAGGTAACCAAGGTTACCTGGTCCAGGGGGCAGTGAAATATCCCAGCTGCTGCCTTGGACACAGCCAGCTCTTGGGTGTGGCTCTGAGGTGCCACCTCTATGATACGGTCCCTATGCCATGCCCATTCCCATCTGCAGACAGCTGGTTTCCCATCCCCCTCGCAGGGTCTGTTCTGCTCTTCCTACCCTTGGGTCCAATTCTTGCCTCATTAGAAGAGTTTCTTTGCCTTTGGAATGAGCCTCAGGCACATCTTTATGTTCCTTCCCTTCCTCATCTTTCTCTCCACCCTCGCTTTTAACAATATGACCCATAACCAATAAAACTCGTTGCCATCGAGTCGATGATCCATAGACTCTCTAAACCATGGAGAGTCTGTTGATTGATCCTAGACATCTCTTGGACTGGGCTAGAAATATTAGAGCTGGAGGGACATTAGGACTGGTCCCATCCAACCTCTTCACTAATGAAACCAAGGTGCGGAGAGGTTGAATCACCAAAGGCTCTGCCATAAATTACAAGCAGATTGTAGGGTACGAGAAAAGCCATGTGGTATAGGGGAAGGATCCCTGGGTTTGGCTTTAGAAAGTCATTTGGGCTCCAACACATATCACTTAACCTCTTCATGTCCATTTCTTCCGCTCAAAGGTGAGCTTCAAAACTGGCCCCATTCACCTCACTGTGACATCCTGAGGCTGACAAAATTACAAACTGCTGAAGGAATGTTCTGGACAAGGGCTGCACGGCCTTACTGTTGTCGTCAGTGTTACTGTTACTATTTAACAAGTCTAATCCCCCAGCAAAGGAAATGAGCACACATCATAAAATTAATTATAGACGTGCTTTTAAGTGACTGTTTATATTGAAAGGAAGGCCTCACATTTGCCGCACAGTTTCAGGATAAGTCGTGTTTTGGAAAAATATTAATATTCAGAGCTGTGTTGATTAGCTTCACTCTTGTTGCTAAGCAACAGGGTCTTTGTAGCCTCTGCAGTGTTGGTTTTTTTCTGGGGGTGGGGGTGGGGAAGGGGATAGGGAGAGAGAGGCTATTGGGTGCGGGGGGAGAACTACATTACAGTAAATTGTTCCGCTGGTTCAGCCAACTCCAAGGTTGCCTCAAAAAAAAAAAAAAAAAAATCCACTCCTTTAACAACCTACGTGATTATAGTTGTTGGATGAAGAAAACCAAAATGAGACCCGGAGCTTACCACTTACCCATGACTTGAGTATCAGATTTGGCAAGACTTCTGTTTACTAGACAAGGTCTGAACCACACGTGGCCAAGGCCTTACCACCACTGACGTCCATCATGGTTCAGCAAAGGCAGCCTTCCAGCTCAGAGATTAGGGGTCGCGAGGCTGTGAGGAGAGACTGTAATGAATCAAATGAGCCAATGTCATTCAATAGCTTATGTGGACATTCCATCAAATTCTAACACTTGAATAGGGGCCATCCTGGAGCAAGCTAAATAGCGTGTTTTCTGGACCAAAAATATGGGGACTCGTGAATATTCGAAATTCATTGAAAACCCAAGACATGTCACCTCAGCAATACAGGAAATTAACCTTCTAGGGCACCTGCTGCGTGTGCTAGGTGCTTTACATGAGTGAGCTCATTGGATTCTGGCACCGACACTATGAAGGATGAAGGATTGTCCCTATTTTGTGGAATGAGGTTCAGAGAGATGAAGTAACTTGTCCACAACCACACTAGCTAGTACAGGGCACAGTAAGGATTTAAACTCAAGTCTTTCTGTCTCTAAATGCCAGGTTCTCACTTGACTGGGCTGCCTACCCTTGCCTGTATAGGACAGGCTGGGAAGGACCTGGAGAGCCCATTTTGGGGCTTTGGATGAAGTTGGCTTGTGGCTTCCGTTAAAATAAAGCCCATTCAGTGAGTCTCTGATTTCATCACGGACAGTTTTATCTGTGGCGCTTTTCCAGTTATTATTGCTGGTAACAAACCACCCCAAACTTAGTGACATAAAACAATAGCCATTTTATTATACTCACAGATGCTGTGGGTCAGGAATCCAGGCAGGGCTCAGCTGGGCGGCTCTTTTGCTCCTCGTAGTATCGACTAAAATCACTTAGTGATATTCAGCTGGCATAAAGTCTGGCTCTGGAGGCTCCAAAATGGCTTCACTTACATGTCTGCTCCCTTGGCAGGGACCAGAGCATCTACATGTACCTCCCTAGCATGGTCACCTTGGATTTCTTACGTGGCGACTGGTATCTCCCACAGCACCTGTCCCAAAAGAAACAGGTGGAAGCTGCATGGCCTTCTCTGATTCAGCTTTGAAAGTCATGTGGTGTCACATGTGCCATTCTCTATCAGTTGAAGCAATCACAACCCACTCAGATTGAACAGGAGGGGACATAGACCCCAATTCTTTTTTTTAAAATTGTGCTTTAAGTGAAAGTATACAGTTCAAGTTAGTTTCTCATGCAAAAATTTATACACACATTGTTATGTGACCCTAGTTACTCTCCCTATAACGTGACAGCACATTCCTCCTTTCCACCCTGGATTTCCTGTGTCCATTCAACCAGCTCCTGACCCTCTCTGCCGTCTCATCTCGCTTCCAAACAGGAGTTGCCCATTTAGTTTCATGTATCTACTTGAGCTAAGAAAAACTCTCTTCACGAGTATCATTTTGTCTTATAAACCATTCTAATCTTTGTCTAAAGAGTTGGCTTCGGGAGTGGTTTCAGTTCTGAGTTAGCACAGTGTCTTCTGATTTTTCCTTAAATAAGTTGGTGTCAAGTGCTTTATCTTCAATCTCACTAATTCTGATTTCCATTGCCTAAATTCTGCTCCTATGACTTTCTATTGAGTTGTCTAATTCTGAAATTTTATTGTTCATCTATTGGATTTCTGATTGCTGTCTCTCTATGGATCCTTGCATCCTGTTAAATTGGTCATTGTGCTCTTCTATAATCTTAAGTTCCTCTATTGCTTTGTCTGTGTGTTCCTTGGCTTCTTCTGTGTTTTGCTTGATCTCCTGATGAGTTCTGTATATTTATCTTTTGCATTCTACCTCTGGTAATTCCAAGAAATTTTCTTCCTCCGGAAGATTTCTTTTTTTTATTTTTTATTTTATTGTACTTCAGGTGAAGGCTTACAGAACAAATAGTTTCTCATGAAACAGTAGTACACATGTTGTTTTA
>NW_004443982.1:14544840-14546346 GCF_000243295.1 Trichechus manatus latirostris | reverse complement strand
GGCCGTGCCTGCACTGCTTGGTGGTGTGATGTCAAGCGCACGGTGCAGGTAGGCAGGATGCAGCGGGGAGATGGTTATGTGTGGAGCTAAGCTGGATATGGGAGAGAGGAGAGAGGAACAGGAGCCAAAAAACATACAAACAAAAAAGAATGCTAGGGTAGCTTGCTGTTGGAAAGGAGAGATGAGAGACTATGAAATGGAGAAAAACAGAAAGGGGAAGAGGAAGAAAAGAAAAGAATGAACAAATAAAAATCAGAACGGTTAAAGAACCGCAACGTTCCCAGGGATCCCACCAATGCAGCTATGAGGTCTGGGGAAGTTGCTCTCCGGTGTTGCAGCACAGCCTGGCCAGAAGGCGCAGAGGCATACAACACCTGGTATTCAGGGATCAGAAAGAGAAGGAAGATATAGAGAGACGGGAAACTAGGCAATGAAGAAAGACAAAGGGGAAAAAGAGGGAAAAGAAAACAAAACAAATTAAAAAAAAAGAACAAGAAAGGCCCCCCCAAAAAAACAGAAAAAAAAAAAGGAAATGTCCTCAGGGATCCCTCCGCACGTCTGTGGAAGCCGAAGGGGAGTTCCTTGCCTCGCAGCTCCGCCTGGCCAGGAAGGGCTCCCAACTCAAGAAAAGGAAAAGAAAACAAACAACAATTCAAAACAAACAAACAAACAAAAGCCCCGGGATCCCACCAGCGCAGTAGCCCAGACCGGGAAGCAGCTCCACACTCAAATGGAGCTCCGCAGCCCCTCAGGAAAAAGCAAAGATGGCGCACGGAGCCAGGCACTCGAGTGAAAGGAGGGGAAGGAGGCGAGAGGCAAGCAAGAAATCCAAAGAAGCAGAAAAAAAAAAGAATAAAAGCAACGCCAGCAGCCAACAAATGGCACTCAGAGAGCCAGCCAGTGTGGGCTGGTGTTTCTGGACAAGAGACTGTGTCCGCAGGAAGCAAAGGAGGCCGAGTGTGGGTGAAGAAGGGTGGAGAGTGGGAAAGTGTATGTCACAAATTGCCGGCACCCTGGAGCCCCTCAGGAAGAAGCAAAGATGGCGCACGGAGCCAGGTACTTGATTGAAAGGAGGGGGAGGTGGTGAGAGGCAAGTGAGAAATCAAAAGAAGCAGAAAAAAAAAGCAACACTAGCAGCCAACAAATGGCATTCAGAGAGCCGCCCGCTTGGGTGTGTGGAATCCAAGCAGCCAGCGCTTCCCAGTCAAGAGACCGTGGCCGCGGGAAGCAGAGGAACAAACGAACAAAAGCCCCGGGATCCCACCAGCGCGGTAGCCCAGACCGGGAAGCAGCTGCACACTCGGATGGAGCCCCGCAGCCCCTCAGGAAGAAGCAAAGATGGCGCTCGGAGCCAGGCACTTGAGCAAAAGGAGGGGGAGGCGGCGAGAGGCAAGTGAGAAATCAAAAGAAGCAGAAAAAAAAAGCAACACTAGCAGCCAACAAATGGCACCCAGAGAGCCGCCCGCTTGGGTGTGTGGAATCCAAGCAGCCGGCCCTTCCCAGTCA
>NW_004443982.1:14501078-14544484 GCF_000243295.1 Trichechus manatus latirostris | reverse complement strand
TAGGGTTTCAGGATTGTTGCATTCTCTGTTTGGCTTAGTTTTTCGGATCTTTGCTGTGGAGGGATGGCATGGTGCTTCTGCCTAGAGCGCCATCTTGCCGGAACTCCCCGGAAGATTTCTTAATTCTTTGTTTTGGGAGCTTGCTGAAGCCATCATGGTCTGCTTTTTTATGTGATTTGATATTGACTGTTGTCTCTGAGCCATCAATAAGTTATTATATTTATTTATTTTATGTTTGCTTACCATATCTTAGCTTCTTGTTTTGTTTTGTTTTGCTATGCTCAGATAGGCTGCTCATGTGAGCTAGTTTGATTATTGGCGCCTTTGAAGCTCTAATGTCCTGTCAACAGGTTGTTAGATCTGTTACTAGGTATGGGAGCCCAGGATTCCGATTACTTTTCTTGCATGGTTTCAGCCCAGGTGTCCAGGTAGTCAGTCACCAAGTGTGTGGTGCAGGCTCTCACTTACAGTCCTAGATGGGCAGGGGTGATTGGAATAGGCACAGGTATCTGGCTGCAGTAGGGGGTCATGCACTGAGCAAGGCAGGGGGGCTGATGGTTACCCCTGAGTGTCTGGGAGGAAAGCGTGTCCCTGTTCCCTGGAGTGGGTAGGTGGGTGGGTTTTACAGACAGACTATGGGCACCCAATGCTGTTGGCTGTAAGGACTGGGAGGCACCATTTATTCTTGGACCCCTGTCGTGGGTGGCTACGTGGCATGGGTAGAGCCACCAGTCCTCAGGCCCTTGATGTGGGTAGGTGAGGATCCTGCTTAATGGGCAGGAGTGGTGTCAAATGTCACAAACCTGCCGGTCTACCATATAGCTGATACATTTGAAGTTAGGCTTCAGGTATATACCCTGTTATACTGTGCTAGTGAGGGCCTAAGCTGTTGAAATGGGCCCACACAGGTCTATGCAGGGGTTAAAGGCATTCAAAGTCTGTGGACCCCTTATGCCTGTCCTTAGGGAGCTGTGTCTGCCCTGAGTTCCCAGTTTAGGGGAGCTGACAGATTATTTTTTCCTGTTTGTTAATTTGTTCCCTATCCAAGGCAGGAAAAATGGCTCAGGGCACGTGAGGGGTCCTACTTCCAGCCTTGGGGACACAGCACTCACTGAAGCTGGCCTGGACCTTGTGCAGAGCAGGGAGGGAGCAGTTTTATGGCAGAGAGTTTCTTCCCAAATGAGGTGTTTTTTTATTCAAGTGGCAGGTTAGATGTGTGTACTTATCTTTTGCCGATTGAGCGCTGCTTTTCACTGGTTCTGGAAGTTTGAGTAGAATTTCTGCCGCTCGGTCTCTCCGGATGTGGAAAATGCATCCCAATCGCCACTGCTTGCCTCGACGCTCCAGCCAGCAGATCCAGCCTGCAGGGTACTGGCTCCCGCTGGGTCAGGTCTGGCAACTCCTCACTGCTTCTGAACCATCTCTCCCTCCCCCTGTCACTCAGTCTGATTCTTCAACTTTGCCTTTGATGTTCAGGGCTCCTAGATTGTCATATATAATCGATTCACTTGTTTTTTTGGGTCTTTGTTGTAAAAGGGACTGCCGGGAGCGCCTGACTACTCTGCCATCTTGGCCCCGCCTCAGACTCCAATTCTTGATGACAGAGGGTCATAGAATTTGGGGGCCATGTTTTATAACTGTCACAGGTACCAAGTTCCTCATTCTAGTGAGAAATTGGATAGCCAAAAAACCTTTGATGCTCTGAAAATTATGGAAATGTATGAGCAGTAGAAACTTTGGTCTTCAATACTGTCAACCTTATTTGTTTTGATGAATTCCGAGGGTGACAAGTTTAATAAAATGTAGGCTTACATAGGGGAGTCATTGTTTAGGAAGCAATGAGTTTCTGTTTATGGTGACGGGAAATTTGGCAACCATTATCAATGATGGTTGCACAACATGCTTAATGTAATTGAGATCACTAAATTGTACACCTGAAAAATGTTGACTTGGCAAATGCTGTGTTATATGTATCTTTACAACCATTTTAAAAATGTAGGCTTAAATAAGAGGTTTTTTTTGTGTGGAGTTTTATGTTCAGATGTAGTCATCAGTGGAGTGGTCTCTCTTTCTGACCAGCTAAGTCTCATTTGTAATTAGTGGCCATTTGCATACAATGCATTTATAACTTTAAAAAACCTTCTTCATTCCACCATGATCATATTTACAGTATTAGTTTGGTCAGGGAGGCCTTTTCTCTTTGTAGAAATCAAAGGAGAGAATGAGGTAGGTGAAAGACACTTTGGATATTTTAATGAACTTGGCAAATACAGGAGATGATGATTCTGGCCAACTTCCATTCTGGTCAATTCCCATTTGAAATGATATGCTCTAGTGAGTTTTATTTTAATATGTTGGTGAAAAATGGGCCAGGGAGTGGTGTAAACTAGAACTGAAAGAGTATTCTGAGGATAGGTTTCAGAGCCATCAGGATGGCTCCTCACACTTTATCTTCATCTTACCTGGCCTCAGAAGAGTTCAGAAGGGGCATCAAGTAGCAAATATCGGTGCCTCTTTTTTTTTTTTTTTTTAGAAAGAGGAAATAAGGAGCAGAGTCCTTAACTCCGCTTTCCTAAGAGTCGGGGGCAAGGGCTGACCTAGACGCCCTAGTTCCTGCCCTAGTCCTGCAGGAACTGGAGACAGAAAATAGGAACAAGAAGGTGTGGACTCTTAGAGCATGTCTTATTTATCTAGTGTGGCCATAGCACAAATACCACAAGTGGGTGGCTTTAAAGAACAGGAATTTATTTTCTCACAGTTCAGGAGGCTAGAAGTCCCAATTTGGAGCACCAGCACTAGGAGATGGTCCTTCCTTGTCTGTTCCAGTTTCCTTGATGTTCCTGGGCTTGTAGATGTTTCTGTCTCTGTCACCTGTCTTCCTCTTCCCCCTCCCCTATGTCTGTCTCTGTGTCCATTCTGCTCTATTATAACTCTGAAGTGATTAAATGATTTAGAACCCACCCTACTCAGGTAGGAGCCCTGATGGTGCAGTGGTTAAGAGCTCGGCAGCTAACAAAAAAGTCGGCAGTTCAAATCCACCAGCCACTCCCTGGAAACCCTATAGGGCAGTTCTACTCTGTCCTATAGGGTCACTATGAGTCAGAATCGACTGGAAGGCACCTAACAACAACACTCGAGTACGATATAATTAACATAACAAAGAAAGCAAATAGGATCACATCCACAGGTATAACCTGTTGCTGTCGAGTTGATTCCAATATAGCGACCCTATAGGGCAGAGTAGAACTATCCCATAGGGTATCCAAGGCTGTAAATCTTTATGGAAGCAGACTGCCACATCCTTCTCCTGCAGAGTGGCTGGTAGGTTCAAACTGCCAACCTTTTGGTTCACAGCTGAGCGCTTTAACCACTGTGTCACCAGGGCTCCTCTCCACAGGTATAGGGGTTAGGAGGCTCCTAGTGCCAGGCCAGGGTTGGAGGTTGGAGCTGGAACCCAGGTTCTGGGTGAGCAGGCAAGGGCCCAGTTGGGTGACCCAGCAGGAGGTGAGCACTCCTGCAGGGGCCTGAGGCCTTGGAAGGATGGATAGTCATCTGAGGTTGGGCCAGCAAGAGGCATCTGGAGCAGGGACCCAGACATCCAAGCAAAAGGAGAAGTCTGGCGCTGCCCACCCACCCACTGCCATCGACTCATAGTGATCTTATCGGACAGAGTAGAACTTCCCCATAGGGTTTTCAAGGCTGTAAATCTTTACAGAAGCAGACTGCCACATCTTTCTCCCTCAGAGCGGCTGGTGGGTTCAAACAGCTGACTTTTTGGTTAGCAGCCCAGTGCTTTAACCACTGCGCTACCAGGGCTCCCTTGTATAGTGGTACAGTGCATATATAACCTATATTACTTTGCTAGATACATTAGCTGAAATACAGTACTGTATGTGTACAGTATCTTGAATATTTAGTCAATACAGGTACACCACAGTAACCCATATAGCTTTGCTATGTATATAATATGGTGTTCACATAACGTCCAAATCACATAACGTCCTATTTCACAGGCTGTATCATAGAGCTCTGGTGGTGCAGTGGTTAAGGGCTATGGCTGCTAACCAAAAGGTTGGCAGTTCGAATCCACCAGCCGCTCCTGAGAAACTCTATGGGGCAGTTCTACTCTGTCCTATAGGGTCACCATGAGTCTGATCGATGGCAACAGACTAGTGGACATTAAGTCATGCATGACTGTAGATCACCAGGCCTTTCTTTTGAGGCGCCTCTGGGTGAATTCAAACTGCCAACCTTTCCGTTAGTAGCCAAGTGCTTAAGAGTTTGCGCCATCCAGGGACTCCTATGGAAACAAGGGGACAGCATTTTTTAATTAGAGCTATTCCACAAAATAGAGGACAAACAGGAGCCATAAAGCAATGCCGGAGCTAAAGGGGAAATGCCATGTGAGCACTGGGGAAGGAGCAAAGATTTCTGATTAGGAAATCCTAACCGAATTCATGAAAAAAGGTAAAAAATTTGAACTTGGTCTTGACGTTGGGGATGATGGCATTCTAAGCAGAGAGAAGAGCAAGAGCAAAGGCCTGGTGGTGTGGAAATGCATGGGGAGTTTCTAGAAGGGTCAACATGGCTGGGCAGGAGATAGAGCTAGAGTCCTCCTGGGTGGGGAGCAATGGGCTTTTTGCCCAGTGCCCCCTGGCAGGCCATGGGCAGTCGGTGGGCCTGGGAAGTTCGGCACATGACAGGCATCTTGGTAACCACTCTCCAACGATGGTATCTTTGGCCTCATGTAGCTTTTATCAGCTTTTTGCCCACTACTGGATTAAATACTGAGGTCGGTGATTCATGGGACAACCAAGTGCTATGTAGTTCTAGTGAGGAAAGTGAGGAGCATGAGCAGGGGCCAGCCCCGCCCTCGGCGATGTTTTTCCCTCATTTCGAAGCGAGCAGTTTAGCTTTAAATATTGATGATCTCACCCAGCACATTCTGATAAAGGCCCCACTGAGAGTTGTGCAACGGGAAAGAATTCCTGGAAGCCCAAGCCTCTCTTGAAGTGCCTCTCCCAGAAATCTGTTCTTTGGACTTGGTGAGTTTGAGCAGATTTGTGGATTAGCAGAGCGAGAATCAGCACAGTCCTGCTGAGAAGCTGGCCGGTTGCTCAGAGCCTCTGTCCCCAGAGCCTTTGTTAATAATCTGCTGTGGGAGGAGGGCAAGGGACAGCTTAATGAGGCTCTTAATAAAACCCTTTCTTAGAGACAGAGTTTTTTTTTTTTTTTAAAACCATGACAATATTTAAAATGTCGTTCCAATGCTTTAAGACATTGAGGGGGAGGGGATAGTGCACCAGAGCTGTTGAATACTGGCTCTTCCAGTATTCAATTCCCTCCTTCCAGGGAAATTTAAAGGGAATGGCTGGGATGAGAAGTAAAGAAAAGCAAAGACGGTGCCTTGAAACGTAGATGACCCAGGAAATGCTCATTTTCCCAGTGGCACTTTTAAAAGTCATCCATTCACAGATGCACTCATTCATTCATTCACAGCACAGTTTTTGCGATAGTCACCCTGTGCCAGCCACTGTGCTCGGTGCCAGAGCGACAAACGTGCAAGACTGACCTTAATGTGTTATATGTCTGCCTGTCTGTCTGTCCTTACTGGACTGTGATCTCAAGAGTGAGAGAGGGCTGTTTTCTCATCTTAATCCCTAACATCTGGCACATCACCTGGAAGGCACAATAAATATCAGGGTGAAGTCTTTACATACTTGGAGTACTTGTATTTCCGTAAGGGGGTTTTGAATGTGAAAACATCTTTTAAAAGTAAACTGGAAGACGGAATTCCTCAGGGTAGTGTCAGGCACCAAGCCTGGGGAGCAATTTGTGGATGAGTCACAAAGCCACCCATTAACTCCCAAGGGCCACCCTGTTCGTTGCGAATATGTGGATTCCCCAGTGTTCTCAGATCTCCACGTCTGCTTGGCCAGGGACTTGCTGCTCAGAAACCAGAGAGGTTATGGGGTTTATGGACAGAACTCTCTGCTCCTGGTAGAAGAGTCTGGAATCGCAGTAGGGGACTTCCAGAGGTTGAAGGGCGGGCCACTGCCAGACTGGAAGCTGCCACAGCCCTAGGGAAGTGTGCACCTGTTAAAGGACTAGTGGGTTTCTCATTCATTTATCAAATATTCATTGAATACTGTATGGCACTGTACAAATTTCATGGGTTTGGTTGGCAGGACTTTTGGCATTCAGGACTTTTGAGAGACGAACCTATTCTCTTTCTTTCCCTGGATATGACTGAGGAAGTATCCAGACCCAGTTTCTGTTGGCAGTCATCTTGCAACCATGACGGAAGTCAACCTGAGCACAGACTGATGCTTGGAGAGGGCAGAACTGAAAGAAGTACAGAGAAATGAAGCCTTGATAGAACCATGCCTGAAGCCCACTGGACTTTTTAATTATGTGAGCCAATAAATCTCCTTTATTGTTTAAGCCAGTTTAAATTGGGTTTTTCTATAATTTGCTAGTCCTCTAGTCCTTTAACTGATGCAGTTCCCTGGGGGGTTGTGGCAGCCTCCAGTCTGGCAGTGGCCAGCCCTTCAACCTCTGGAAGTCCCCTGCTGAGATTCCAGACTCTTCTGTCAGGAGCAGAGAGTTCTGTCCACAGGCCCTGTAACCTGTCTGGTTTCTGAGCAGCAAGCCCCTGGCCAAGCAGACCTGGAGATCTGAGAACACTGGGGAAACTACATGTTCGCAATGAGTGGGGTGGCCCTTGGGAGTTGATGGGTGGCTTTGTGACTCATCCACAAATTGCTCCTCAGGCTTGGTGCCTGAGATTCTACCCTGAGGAATTCCGTCTTCCAGTTTATGTTTAAAAGGCGTTTTCACCTTCAAGACTACTCTCCTCTGCTGGGGCTTTTGTTTACAACCAATCATCTTACCTGATAGAGTGGTGGGGGGGGCACCTTTGTATAATCTGAACCATAGCAGCACTGATGTACTCTGAAGAGTATGCTCAGTGATAAAGGATAATCTATACTAGAGAAGTAGAACCAGGGATGGGGTCCCAAGAGCCTCAGGTCCTGAATTGTGAGAACTTCCTTCTCTTACTAGATGGGAATATGCTTCTGACATTAGGTTATAAAAAGACTGTGGCTCTCTTGCATTGCTCACCCTGGAGGAAGTCAGCCGCCATGTTGTCAGGCAGCCTTGTAGGAGAGGCCCCCATGGTGAGAGACTGAGGCTTGTCATCAAACATCAGTAAGCTTGGGAGCAGATTCCCTAGCTTCGGATGAGAACGCAACTCCAGCCAACAGCTTGACTGCAACCTATGAGACACCTTGACCAGAGGTACCCAGCTGAACTGCACCCGGATTTCTGACCTGTAGGAACTGTGTGACAAAATAAATGTTTGTTGTTTTAAGCCGCTAAATTTTGGGGTAATTTGTTAGGCAGCAGTAGATAACTAATACAGTCTTCTATTCCCCACTCAAGTCACCCCAGCTGATGCTGTGCAGAGCAAACACCAGCTGTCCCCACTGAGCCCTACCCAAATCACCAAATCATGAGTAACATGAATGATCGTTAGTTTTTCAACCCATTAGATTTTGGAGTGTTTTGCTATGCAGCTATAGTTAACTTTTTCTCATTGAGGGCTATATGATAGGTGCTGTGGAAACAAAGCAATAAACAAACCAGGCCTAAATTTCATCTACTGTAGCATACGTAGTTGGCTGCCTGGGTGGCACAAACGGTTAAGTGCTCGGCTACTAACAGAAAGGTTGGCTGTTTGAGTCCACTGAGAGGTGCCTCAGAAGAAAGGCCTGATGATCCACTTCTGAAAAATCAGCCATTGAAAACCCTATGGAGCAAGTTCTACTGTGGCACACACGGGATTGCCAAGATTTGGAATCAACTCCATGGCAACTGGTTTGGTTTTTGTTTTTGTTTTTTAATTTATTTATAGTGTAGTCAACCTGATTCCTTCAAAAGATCCTCAAAGAATCTATTTTCCAACAGATAAAATGTGTCCTTCTGTCTTCTTGCTGAAGCATTTTATCATGGTACAATTTTATATAGTCTTCCCAAAGTTTTTTTAAAACCCGTTTTAAACTCATTTCTGCCTTTAGCAAAGTAATACCACCCTCCTAGTAATTCCTTCCACCTCCCTCCCTGCATATTTCTGTGCTTCACCAGGACGGGTCCAGAGCCCATGGCAGACAGAGGCCCACGGGAGACACAACCTTAAGGTGGTCACAGGGCCTACAGCAGAGGCTCAGGCAGACCCAGGCTCATGGTAGACAGAAGCCTGTGGCAGTCACTGGTCTACAGCAGGCACAGGCCCAAAGGGGTCACAGAGCTTCCAGCAGACACAGGCCTTCCTCAGTCACTGGACCCAGGGGCCCTACTAAAACACAGGGCTACCCTTGTAGCTTTGTGGTGGCTTCAGTGAGGCCAGAGCAGCTGACTCATGGTCTCCACTTAAGCACTTCCTGAGGATTAATGACAATGGCCAGAGCTGATAGCCTGAGGCAAAGCAAAAAGCTATTACCCTCAGCTCAGCATTCATTCCATTGTTATTAGGCCAGACGCTCCTTCCCAAGTTGTTTTCTGGTTTTGTATAAAATCAGGGGTGGTGTGGGAAGAGAAGCAAATTTTTCTACTATGGGGTATCATTCTTCTAGAGCAGAGCGCCCCCAGCTGGGTATGGGGATGGGTGAGGAAAAAAATTGTGAGGTCACTGGTCAACAAAGGTATTTTCTGAGGGAGGAGGCTCCTCGGAGGTGCCCCTGGTGCGCTGGACCTCAACTTCCTTCCTATCTGCCCTTCCTTCCTTCTTTCCACACATCTTCATTAGCACAAGCATGGGCCAGGCACTGTGAAAGGTACTTATTTTTCTTCTGTGACTTGGGTTTACACTGCTTCCTGAAAGCCTGCAAGGGCCTTTCCCTGCTGGTCCCAGCCTTGTCCTGGGAAGACTTGAAGGCCCCTCCAGGTAAACGGGCTTTCATGGACCTTGTGGTACTTTTTCTGTAGTGGCAGATAGGGTGATTGAGGCCAGGGTGAGGCAGGGCCTTGATGGTTTCTTCCCATTCGAGGTGCCCATATTAGGGAGGTGAGGGGCAAGTGTTCAAGACTCAGAAAGGCTGCCTTGCTCTCTTGGACTCTTGGCCTACTTTCCTGGCTAGCTTTTTAGCTAGCTGTCGGTAAACACACCCTGCCAAGGAAAACAAGAACCCAGGGCCCAGGAGAGAAGCCACTGTGTACAGAGGACAAGCCTCTAAATAGCTCTTCAGCTCTGGTCTAACCTCAGAAATGTGACTTAGGGGTAGGACAAAGGCTGCAGTGGAACAAAATTGGGGTAGATAATAGTGCAGGGATCCTATAATCCTACTTAATCACAGATTTCTGAGGAAAATGGCCTTCACTGGAGGCTCTCAATGTGCTCCTCGGCGGCAAGGTTTCATTTTACAAAGGGGTCCCCCAAGTCACCGCCTCGCAGGGGCAGAGCAGCAAGAAAACCCTGTCTGAAGAGGGCGGGGGACCCTTGCACAGGCCGGCCTCTGGGTCTCAGCCCTGTCCTTGGCTGATGTTGGATTAAGATCCTGATTAACATGAAAACAGAAGACAGTTCAGTGTCCTGGGCAGCTGCCAGCTTCTGCTGTGTCTGAGGAGGGAAGGTAATCATTCCATCACTGTCTTTCGCGGCCAATTCCATGATTCAGCATATTCCTGGCTTCTCTCTCCGCTGAGGTGATTTATAGTGAGCTCCGCAGGCCTGACTAGGGTGAGTGATGGGGAATAGGGGTCCATCTTCTGTGTGTGTGTGTGCGTGCGCGCTCGCACACACACTTCATACATCACGTACACAGCACCAGATGGGGTTGTGTGTGTGCGAGAGAAAAACATTTGCAGTCCTCTCACGGCCACTCTGGTTGCTGACAGTTTCTATCACAGAAATTCTCCTCTCAGGAGAAAGTATTTACTAACTGGTGTCTCTCCAAGATAATTTTTTTAGATGAGGGGTCAAAAGGGAGGAATGAGGAGGAAGGCAGGAGTTTAGGGCTTAGTCCACTCAGCTGTTTTGAGTTAAGAGCTTCTGGGGAAACAAATGAGAAGGGGCTTGCTTTGGGGGAGGTAAGCGGGGCTGAGCTCTGTCTCCTGATGACTGCAGTGGACAGTGCCACCGATGCTGAGGCAGAGGCTCTGCCGGACACAACGGGGAATGCGGGTATGAATTGGGGATGTGCATAGAATGCATGTCTGCATCTTTGTTCAAACGTTTCTCGAAGACATTTACATGGGCTGCTCTGTGTGATTGTTCTAATGTGCGGCTCTGTCCATCCTGGAGTTTGGGTCTATCTCCTATCTACTGCACCAGGATGGTGAGGGAAGCTACATCCAGTCCTGAGGGGTAAGGAAGTCCTTGCTGTATATTCCTGAAGGAACCAAGGATGGGCCATGACAATTTTATAGATCAGCAGCCTGCCCACAGAATGGGGCCTGGTTTTTGGCGGTGAGTATCCCCGCCTGTTATGCAGGAGACTGGAATTTGATTCCTTGACAGGGAGCCACCGTCATCTGTCTGTCAATTTGCCATACTCTGTGGCTTCCATGTTGCTATGATGCTGGAAGCTATGCCACCAATATTTCAAATACCAGCAGGATCACCCATGGTGGACAGGTTTCAGTGGAGCTTCCAGATTAAGCCAATGGAAGCCTTATGGATCACAATAGAATATTGTCCGATATAGTGCTGGAAGGTGAGCCCTCTAGACTGGAAGTCACTCAAAATACACAGTGGCTGCAACAATGGACCGGAGCATACCAACGATCGTGAAGATGGCACAGGACTGGTCAGTGTTTCATTCTGTTGTGCTTGGGGTCACCATGAGTTAGAGCCAACTGGATGGCACCTAACAGCAACATTTGGTGACTATGAGGAAGACTGGTTGTTCCCTCCATCTGTCTTCCCCAAGGAGAAAGTCTCTAGCTTCTGTAGTGAGCTCTTGACATCACCCGTAGAACCCTGGCTGATGTTCCCAGCTTGCTGCACCGCAGTGTTGTGAGCTGGGAAAGGAGTGTTGTGGACTTGATTATCTCTGTTGCTCCTAAATCCTGTGATCCTGTGGGGCTGTGGTGTTCTAGATGGATCATCAACCACCCTAAGTAACCAACTCTGCCATTGCACAACCCGAGTGCTTCACAGTAAATGCAGCCAATTGCGGAGGGAGGAACTTGGAGGCTGACAGTTCAGGGTTTGAATCCAGGTGCTACCTTTTACTCTGAGACTTTGGGCACATTCCTTCACCTCTCTGAGCCTGTTTCTCTAAAACAGGGATAATGATAGTGACTCCTGGGATGAGATATTTAAAGGAGGTAATGCAGGCACTGTGCTAATACCAAGTGGCCACACGGTGTGTGGTGTTTGCTCCCCTTCCTCACTTGATTTGTGTGAACATGGCTCATTTTCTCAGCTGGAGGAATGAAAGTGTCACCCGTTTCTCTCCCCTTTCCTTTTAGGAGTCTGAGAAAGCCTTGAGAACACTATAGGGTCCAGCTACTCTCTCAAAGGGTCAGGCTTGTTTTCTCTATTTTCTCCCCCTTCCTCATTTCCTGGCTCCGTTCCCCGATTCCTTTTTTTAACTCAACAAGCAGTTGCTAAGAAGCTCTCTGTATGTGCGTTTGTGCTATTTCTTTGAAGGTCACGTTTCCACCAGCTTTCCACATGTGAAGCAAACATCCTCCCTTAATCTCAGCTGAACATCACATGGCTGCTTAAACCAGGGAGGAAGGTGGGGGCTGCCTCCATGGAGCCATGTGTGCATGTACATGCAGACACCCACATATGTGTATGTGTGCATGTATGTGCACACACCCACATGTGTATACATGTGCTTGTATGTGCAGAACCCACATATTGACACATATGTGTCCATGCAGATGCCCACATATGTGTTTCCATGCAGACACCAACATGTGTATGTGTGTGTGTCCATGCAGATACCCACATATGTATATGTGCATGTATACATGCAAGCACCCACATATCTATATATGTGTGTAAGGCAGACATCCACACATGATACATGTGTAAATGGAGACATCCACATGTGTATATGTGTATGTCTATGCACTTACATGATACTAGTGTATATGCAGACACCCACATATGTATACATGTGCACACGCAAACATCCACATAGTATACAAGTGCACATGTGTGCACACACTCACATCTTTATACATGTGTATGTATGCACAGATGCCCCCATATGTATACGTGTGTCCATGCAGACATCCACATGATATATATGTACATGCAAACACCCACATCATATGTGTGCGTACGCAGACATCCACATTTGTATACATGTGTACATGCAGACACCCACATATGTATATGTGTATGCATGCTGACACCCATGTATACACCAACACCAAAACACGATTCTCTAGCATATGCACAAATAGGTCAAGCAAAGCCCTCTTTTTACCCTGCCCACCCCCAGGTGTAAAATACCTAGTGAAAATCAAGTCGCCTCTCATAGGCTTGAAGGAAGGGAGACATGCTTGGGAAAAAGGAAAGAATCCATGCCAGGCAGTGCTTGTTTCATTTTGAAGCCAATTGTTTTGAGGGTGCCTTCTTCAAGACAGGAAAGAAAATTCTTAAATCAAACACACAAACAAAACAAGGTGCGACAGAGACATACCAGTTCATGGATTGGAAGACTTAATATAGTAAGTAAGGATTCCAATTCTTCCCCAAATCAATCCATATATTTAACATATTCCAATCAAAACCCTGGCAGACCTTCTTGTAGATAGAGACAAGCTGACTCTAAAATTTATGTGGAAAGGCAAAGGAACCACAATAGTCAAAAGCAATTTTGAAAAAAGGAGGAATGACACTACCTGATTTTAAGACTTACTATAAAACTACAGTAATCGAGACAGTGTGGTATTGGAGGAGGGATAGACACAGAGATCAATGAAACAGGCCCACAAAAATATGGTCAATTGATTTTTGACAAAGGTACAAAGGCAATTCAATGGAGAAAGAATAGTCTTTTCAACAAATGGTGGTGGAATAATTGGATATCCATATGCAAAAAAAAGAACTTCAAACTAAACCTCACACCTTATTCAAAAATTAACTCAAAATGGATCATAGATGTAAATGTAAAGTGTAAAACTATAAAACCTTTAGAAGAAAATATAGGAGAAAGTCTTCATGACCTGGGACTAGGCAAAGAATTCTTAAACATACCATTAAAAGCATGATCCATAAATGAAACATTGATAAATTGGACTTCATCAAAGTTAAAAACTTTGCTCTGTGAAAGACTTTGTTAAGAAAATGAAAAAAAAAAAAGCTGCAGACTGGAGAAAATATTCAAAAATCATGTATGCAACAAAAGACTTGTATACAGAATATATGGAGAATTCTCAAAATTCAACAGTAAGAAAACTAACAGTCCAATTAAAAAATGGTCAAAAGACTTGGACATGTCACCAAAAAAGATATACAGATGCAAATAGACACAGAAAAAGATGTTCAACACCATTAGCCATTAGGGAAATGCAAATTAAAACCATAGTGAGATATACACTACATACCTGTTAGAATGGCTAACGTAAAAAATACCGACCATACCAAGTGCTAAATGTCGGTGGGTGGTGCAAATGGTTAAGTACTGGACTACTAGCTGGAAGGTTGGCAGTGTGAATCTGTCCAGAGGCCCCTCAGGAGACAGGCCTGGCGATCTGCTTCTGAAAGGTCATAGCCTGGGAAACCCTATGGAGCAGTTCTATTCTGCACACAGGGAGTTGCCATGAGTCAGAATTAACTCAGCAACTAACAACAACACCAAGTACTGATGAGGATGTGGAGCAACTGGAACTCTTGTTCATTGCTGGTGGAAATGTAAAATGGTACAGCCACTCTGGAAAACAGTTGGAAGTTTCTTAAAAAGTTAAACAAACATTTACCATACGACTCAGCAATCCCATTCCTAGGTACATATAGCCAAGGGAAAGAAAAATTTATGTTTACACAAAAGCTGATACACAAATGTTCATAACATTTCTATTCATAATTGACTCAAATGGGAAACAACTCAAACATCTTTCAAAGCCTGAATGGCTAAACAAACTGTGCTATAGCCATACAATGGAAAACTACTCATCCATAAAAAGAAACAAACTATTGATACACTCAACTTGGATGCATCTCAAAGATATTACTTGAGTGAAAAAGCCAGTCCTCAATAGGTTATGTGCTGCATAATTTCATTTATGTGACATTCTGGAAAAGATGACAAAACTATAGTGATGGAGAATGGATCAGTTGCTGCCAGCATTAAGTGTAGCGGGAGGGCTTGACTACAAAGCTGTAGCACAAGGGAGTTTTATGGGGTGATGGAACTGTTCTGTATCCTGATTATGGTGGTTATTCTCACCTTCCATGCAGGAGACCTGGGTTCGATTCCCAGGCAACCCACCTCATGCACAGCCACCACCCATCTGTCAATGGGGTCTTTTGAGTTGCTATGATGCTGACCAGGTTTCAGTGGAGCTTCCAGACTAAGAGGGACTAGGAAGAAAGGCCTGGATATCTACTTCAGAAATTCAGCCAATGAAAACCCTATGGATTACAACAGTCCAATCCATCATGGGGATGGCGTAGGATCGGGCAGTGCTTTGTTTGTTCTGCATAGGGTTGCCATGAGTCAGGGGTGACTTGATGGCAGCTAACAACAATAATACATGCGTGAAAATTCATAGTACTGTACATACACAGGAAACCCTGGTGGCATAGTGGTTAAGAGCTGTGGCTGCTAACCAAAAGGTCAGTAGTTCGAATCTACCAGGCGCTCCTTGGAAACGCTATGGGGCAGTTCTACTGTGTCCTATAGGGTCGCTATGACTCGGAATCTACTCAACAGCAATGGGTTTGGTTTTTTGGTTTTGATACATACACACTGACATACTGACACACACATGCACACATCTTGGAGGGTGTCCCTTAGTGAATTAAACACCCAATAATTTGTTTGTTTGGGAGAATCATGATCTCTTTTCTCTTTTAAGAAGGAAGATTTTATGCATTCACCGGAGTTTGACAGGCACATATTTATCGCCTGTAGAAGCTGGACCTTAAATGTTTTGCAAAAATCTTCCCTACCTTCCCCCACCTGTATGCCACAACTCCTTTTTGCCACCACTTTATGGAGCCCTGGTGGCACAATGGTTAAGAGTTTAGCTGCTAACCAAGACGGTCAGCAGTTCAAATCCACCAGCCGCTCCTTGGAAATCCTACGGGGCAGTTCTACTCTGTCCTGTAGGGTCACTATCACTCAGAATCCACTCAACAGCAATGGGTTTTTTGGGTTATCCAACCCTAACCTATCTCTTCTATCACAATGTGCCCGTACCTATGGGGGCCATATTTTTTAATCCTAAGTGGGCCACATGGTCTCAGTAAGAATAAATGCACTTCTGGACACCAGGGGACAGAATGTTTGCAATGGAGACTGTCTGCGGGGCACCCAGGGCCTGCGGTGACCCTGCCCTAACTGTGTCCTAACTGTGTCTCTGATTACCCAATGATCCCATGTAGGTGCTTTGTCCATCCCATTTGGAATCTTCTTTCTCCTTCTCATCCCCTTTCCCTCTCCCTCAGAAATGGGACTAGCCATGGTGGAAATGCTACTCTTAATAAACAGATAAGCAGATTAGGACTGGCAGAAATTAGGCTTCTCAAAGCAATCAGGCTGAAGATATAACAGAAATTTAATGAAAATTGAAAATACAATCCATATTATGTAGCTATTAAAAATGATGTTTATGAGGAGCTTGTAATACCATGAAAAATGCTTGTATCACCATGCTGAGCAAGAAGAGAGCAAAATACAAAATTATGTGTACAGTTGATCAGAATTATATTTTAAAAGATGTATACTAAAAAGACTGGAGTTAAATACACTATAATACTGGCAATAATTGACTTGCAGTAGGAAGAAGGGCTTTTTTCCTCATCAGTTCCTCCTTTAATAGATATATTCCAAATATTTTCTAGAATGACCGTGTCTGCTTAATTTAATCCTTAAAATTTAAAAATAAAAGGTTAGAAGTTTATTTTTAAAAGACACTTTGGAGTTTGGGGTGATGTAAAAGTTTTGGAAATACAAAAATATGGTCAGTTGATTTTTGACAATGGTGCAAAGGCAATTCAATGGTGTTGGAACAATTGGATACCCATATGCAAAAAAAGAAAAAATGCACCTCGAACTAAACCTCACATCTTATACAAAAATTAACTCAAAATGGATCATAGATCTAAACGTAAAGTGTAAAACTATAAAACATAGAAGAACATGGTTACACAACATTGTGAATATAATTAATGCCACTGAATGGTATGCTTAAAAAATGGTTAAAATGGCAAATTTTATGTTATATATATTTTGCTACAATAAAATAAATATGATTGGGAGCACCAGTGCTAGACACTTAAATGATGAAATACTTTTATCCAGCACCTACCATGTCCTCAGAGTCTTTTGCACAATAAAACAGTCACTGCCAAACCCCCATAGCCTCTCAACCCCTACCCCCAGCACGCACACACACACACACACACACACACACACACACACGCACACACACACACAATATCACTTTCTGTGGGCTGTATTTGTGACAAGGTGCCTCATATAATAATAAAGGAAAGCTCAAGGATGTGGCACAAGACATCATTAACAAGCCAGCTTTCTTTTGCACAATTTTGCCAAGACAAACGCCCTCAAATAAACCCACATCTATGTCTAAAAACTTCCAAGTGAAAACCGTAGTCTCTCCAGCCTTGTCGTTCCCATGTGGTCGCAGGCTCCCTAGGGCTCTGGCTCAGCTTCCCCCACTCCTTCCATTCAAGCGCGGCCCCAGGGCTCATCAAACATCTCCCCTTTTGTATCTGGCACCCCACTCTTTCACCGCAGCCTCTCCTGATTGACAGAGTAGACCTGTCAATCGTGGGCCCTGCTCAGCGGCCTTTGAGGAGTTAATGCGGGGGCCCCTCGGCCCACAGAGTTAATGCCTGCCTTCCCTGACGCAGGCATTCTTCCCCTCAGGGCTAAGACCTCTCCCAGCCTCCCCGCTGCTGCCCCCTGAGTGTCCTGCAGGCCTCGCACAATGCCTGGCCGCCTTCATTAGCCTGGCGGGACTTCGGGGGCCCCCTTCTCAGTGCAAGGCCCCATTCACACTGATCCCCGCCCCCCAAATTCAGTGTTAGGCCACCTGACCCCTGTCGGCAACAATTTCTGTGACAAGGCTCAGTGTGGGAAAGGCCAGTGACACACTTTCCAGACGGAGCAGGCCCCACACCACCTCCTTTGACTCTGCCTATCTCCCTGGGCTGCTCCCTGCTGCAGGGGCCACGGGGTGGGCGATGTGGCAGGGACAGATTACCCAATAAGCCAGGTACGCACAGGCTTAATTGTGCTTTATTACTAATCCATAGTGCACGCTTTCACCTGGTTTTCACCAGATCAAGGATGTGGTGAAACCCATGTGAAGTTGTTCACTACAGATTAGTAAGTAAACACAATTAAGCCTGTGCATACATTGCTTACTGTAAGCCAGTACATATCGTGCTTACTGGTTAATCCACCCCTGGGTGTGGGGGAGGCTGCTGGGCCAGACCTGGAGTGCACACCCTCCCTCCTGGGGCTGGTCTGAAATTGTGGTTTCCCTGGAGAGAATTCCAGAAAGGGCTCTATCACCTCTTCTTAACCACAAAAGCGGTGAATGCCAAAAAAGGAGAAGCAGGCATTGGGCTGAATCTACTATGGTGGAGAGAAATTGAGCTGGCCCCAAAAGGAGAAGGAATGGAGCCAGAGCCCCTGCTGGGCGACAGGAAAGAGAGAGCAGAGCAGAGCAGACAGGGGAGGAGGAGAAGAAGAAGAGAAGGAGGAGGGAAGGATAGAGGGAGAGAGAGAAAAAAGAGGAGGGAGAGGGAGAGAAGAGGCAGGAGGAGAAAGGTGGGAGAGGGAGAGAGGAGAAGAAGGAAGAGGAGAGGGAAAGAGGGGGAGAGGAAGAGGAGGGAGGGAAAGGGAGAGGAAAGGAGGCGGAAGGGAGAGGGAGTAGAGAGAGAAGAAGGAGGAGAAAAAGAGGGAGAGAGGAGGAGGAGGAGTAGGGGAAGAGGAAGGAAGAGAGAGAGGGAACAAATGGAGAAAATCCCTGGCTTTGCTTAGAGGAGATTCAGGGTGGGGACCCAGGTCCCAGCAGCCCTGGTTCCTGGAGGGGCCTCACAACTGGGCAAGGAGAGGCTCCTCCCCTGGCCATGGAAGGAGCAAAGTTCCCTTGGCTCAATCCCAGAGCTTCCGGGATGGTGGAGACAGAGAGCCTCGAAGCTAGGGAGGGCATGGAGGACAGGGTCGGATGTCCTTGTGTTGAGGCAAAAGAAGGGAGCTAGAGGAGCCACGGTCCCAGAGGTCCAGTCTCTGGTGACTAAGCTGCTTTTCTCCCATATCGTTCCCTAGAGCTGGAGAAGTGGGAGAAACACGAACATTTCAGAACGGAGAGGCCTTCCACAGAGAGGGGTCTATTGGTCACCTGGACTCCCCACTTCCTCTCCTGTCTTCTCCCCTACTGCCAAGGCTGAGAGGTCACCGGTGGGCAGTATTTTGTCAGGTAACTAAACACAGCTACAGTATAAGAAGGCCTGTTGTTACTTGCTGTCAAGTCAATTCCGACTCATGGTGACCTTATGTATAACAAAATGAAACACAGCCGAGTTCTGTGCCATCTTCATGATCATTGGTACGTTTGAGTCCACTGTTGTGGCTATTGCGTCAATCCATCTCACTGAGGGTTTCCCTTGTTTTCACTGACCCTCTACTTTACCAACCATGATGTCCTTTTCTAGCGATCGGTCTTTCCTGATGATGTGTTCAAAATAAGCGAGTCGAAGTCTCACCATGCTAGCTTCTAAGGAACATTCTAGTTGTTATAAAGACCTAGAGAACCTCATTAAGCCAAACCAGTTGCCGTCGAGTTGACTCCAACTCATGGTAACCCTATGTGTGTCAGACTAGAACTGTGTTTTCAATGGCTGACTTTCAATGGTTTTCAATGGCTGACTTTTCAGAGTAGATTGCCAGGCCCTTCTTCCAAGGCATCTCTGGGTGGACTCGAACCTCCAACATTTTGGTTAGTAGTTGAGCACTTAACTATTTGCACCACCCAGGGATTCAGAGAACCTCAGTAAACCAAAACCAAACCCGTTACTGTCAATCAATTCTGACACATGGCGACCCCCTGTGTTACAGAGTGGAACTGCTCCATAGAGTTTTCTTGGCTGAAGCTTTACAGAAGCAGATCCCCAGGCCTTTCTTCCGTGGCATCGATGGGTGGGCTCGAACCACCAATCCTTAGGTTATAGTAGTCGAGCACAAACCCTTTGCATCACCCAGGGACCTTGAGAACTTCATTAGGATACAGCAAAAATGAATTAACAACTATCTGAAAGGGCTTTGGAAAGTGAAAAGCCTTGTGCAGTTCAGTGCCTTTCCATTGTGTTAAGGAGCTGTGTGAGGTGTGCTGAGGGTTCTCCACTCTACCCACAACCCTCTCAAAAAACTGGAGCATGGCCTCCAGGTATGTGAAACAGAGTTCTCCCAACCACCTCTGCTGACCATAAATGACTGCCACACCACCTAGCCCTTCCACTTCCTATCATTGGCCTGCATTTACTCATTCCCTTGCCAAACCCAGGCCCCAGGCAGCCCCGGCTCCCTGGACGGTCCTCACCACAGGGCAGGGAGAGCTGCTCCCTGCCACGGAAGGAGCAAAGTTCCCTTGTCTGAGGGAACACTGAATGTGTACCATGTTCTGAGCCCTGTGCCAGGCACTGAGGTGTCAGAAATGGCAAGGGACATTCCTGACCTCCAGAAATTCCCAGTCTAATTTGGAAGACATTTGCAATATACTGTGGTAAGTGCCTTAATAGGGGACTTGAAGCAGTTAGTGACGAACGTCAAAGACTACAACCTTCAGTGTGGATTACACCTGAACATGAAGAAAATAAAAATCCTCACAGCTGGATTGGTAAACAATATCATGATAAACAGCAAAGAAATTGATTTCATTCTACTTGGATCCACAATCAACATCCATGGAAGCAGCAGTCAAAAAAATCAAATGACGTATTGCATTGGGCAAATCTGCTGCAAAAGACCTCTTTAAAGTGTTAAAAAGCAAAGACGTCACTTTGATGACTAATATGCCCCAACCTAAGCCATGGTCTTTTCAGTTGCCTCATATGCTGTCATGGATTGAGTTGTGTCCCCCCAAAATATCTGTCAACTTGGCTGGGTCATGATTCCCAGTACTGTATGATTGTGTTATCTGATGTGATTTCCTTATGTGTTGTAAACTCTATCACTATGATGAGATTATATGTGATCTCTTGACAAAGATAGTGTCTTAATGCAATCTCTTTTGAGATATAAAAGAGAGAACCGAGCAGAGACACATGGGAACCTCACACCACCAGAAAGCAGTGCTGGGAGCAGAGCGTGTCCTTTGGACCTGAGGTTCCTGCACTGAGATTCTCCCAAACCAAGGAAAGATTGAGGCATCACAAGGACCTTTCTCCAGAGCCGACAGAGAGAGAGAGAGCCTTTTCCTGGAGCTGATGCCCTGAATTTGGACTTGTAGCCTACTGGACTGTGAAGACAATAAATTTCTCTCTGTTAAAACCATTCACTTGTGGTATTTCTGTTGGAGCAGCACTAGATGACTGAGACATATGCGTATGAAAGTCGGGTAATGAAAAAGTAAGACAGAAAAATTGATACATTTGAACTGTGGTGTTGGCAAAAAATGTTGACTATACCATGGACTGCCAGAAGAATAAACAAATCAATCTTAGATGAAATACAAACAGAATGCTCCTTAGACGCAAGATTGGTGAGACTGCGACTCGCTTACTTGGGATATGTCATCAGGAAAGACCAGTCGCTAGAAAAGGACATCATATTTGGTAGAGGGTCAGAGAAAATAAAGGGAAACCCTCAATGAGATGGATTGACACGATAGCCACAACAATGGACTCAAACATACCAACGATCATGAAGATGGTACAGGATCAGGGAATGTTTTGTTCTGTTATACATAAGGTCACCATGAGTTGGAGGTGACCTGATGGCAATTACCAACAACAACAACATACTGTGGTGTGGATTACAGAAAAGGAACTTGTCCCTCAACCTCCACGTATGGGAGTGTGTGTGTCAATGGTGGCGATGTCAGGAAGGGCTCCCAGAGACAGTGGTGACAGAACTCAGACTTAGGCCATGGGAAGGAATTAGACAGTCAAAGGAACAGAGAGGGGAATTCCAGGCAGAGGGAACAAAAGTGTGAAGGCACAGACCAGCTCCCATGTTCTCACTCCCAGTGGTGACAGAACCAAGACTTAGGCCATGGGAAGGCATTAGACAGTCAAAGGAACAGAGAGGGGAATTCCAGGCAGAGGGAACAGAATGTGTGAAGGCACAGACCAGCTCCCACGTTCTCACTCCCAGTTTTCTCATTTGAGGGACCTCAGGGGGCTTAGCCTAGGCCTTCAGTGTAAGCCACACTTCCATTCTCTACCTAAAGGCATTGGTGATGGGCTTATGTGCCAAGTGGGCTTTTGAGCCTGGGGTCTGGGACATTTTGCAAGGACACCGCCCCATCATTGAATGGTGTCCCAGTTGTTGCTGCTAAGTAACAAACCACTCCAAAGCTTAGTGGCTTAAAGCAACCCTTTTATTATGCTCATGGATTCTGTGGGTCAGGAATTCAGACGAGGACAGTTTGTCTTTGCTTTATGATGTCTGCGGCTTCAGCTGGGTGTGACACCAGCTGAGTCACCGGAGGTTCCTTCAGTCATGGGTCTTGCAGACCAGGCTCAGATGGGGCTGGCTGGCCTCCAAGGCACCATGCATAGGAGGCCTCCCATCTGGCTTGGACTTCTCACAGCATGGCACTGAGTTCTGAGAAGAAGCTTCTCATCAGAGAGTAAGTGTCCCAAGAGACTCAAATGGAAGAAGCTACATGACCATTGCTGACCTAGCCTGGGAAGTCATTCTGTGTCACTTCCACTACATTCTTTTGGTTACACTTGAGTCTCTAAGGCCATCTCAAATTCAAGGGGAGAGGACGCAGACCCCACCTCTCGGTGAGAGAAGTGTCAAAAAATCAGCAGACTCATTTAAAACTGCTATGGACGGTGTCTGTGGGCTAGTTCTGCCCCTCTGCAATGCACTGGAGGCTTTTTTGATGGCTATACTAAAAAACAAACCCATGAGTTCCTAATAGTGGCATGGATGGTTTTATTGAAAAGCCCAGATCTAAGAGCCATGCCTTATTTAAATGACAGCTTGAACCAGGGCAGCCACCAGCAGCAAGTTCTTTCCAGAGTGAGCTTAATGCGCATCAGCTCAAATAAATTACTGTTCCATCTGTTGATGGGAAGAGCAACTTCACAGAGTAATGCAAACAAGGAAGGGAGGAAGCACTCAGAAAAAGGGGAGGGCAGAGAGGCATTTTATTAACTAGTAAGATGGGCATGCTTGCACCCCCTCTCCTTTTACCCGTTGCCATCGAGTTGATTCCGACTCATAGCAACCCTATAGGACAGAGTAGAACTGCCCTATAGAGCTTCCAAGCAGCCCCTGGTGGATTTGAACTGCTGACCTTTTGGTTAGCAGCTGTAGCTCTTAACCACTATGTCACCAGGGTTTCCATTCCTCTCCTTTTAGGCCCTCCTTAATAAAAAAGCCATCACTCGTCTGTCAGTTTGTTGTACTGTGGTGGCTTGCGTGTTGCTATGATGCTGGAAGCTATGCCACGGGTATTTCAAATACCAGCAGGGTCACCCATGGTGGACATATTTCAGTGGAACTTCCAGACTAAGACAGACTAGGAAGAAAGACCTGGCCATCTACTTCTGAACCTTAGCCGATGAAAACGTTATGGATTACAAGAGAACATTGTAGGACTCACTTGCTCTCGACATGTCATCAGGAGGGATCAATTGCTAGAGAAAGACCTTGTGTTTGGTGAAGTAGAGGGCCAGCGAGGGCAAGGGAGACCTTCAGTGAGATGGACTGGCACAATAGCCACAACGATGGACTTGAACATGCCAGTGATTGTGAGGATGACGCAGGACCGGGCAACGTTTTGTTCTGTTGTACATAAAGTCGGCATGAGTCAGAGTCAACTCAAAGGCAGCTATCTATGTCTAATAAAAAAGCCCCGGCAGGGGTCAGAAATTGGTCACGATTTGAGGTTTGGCTCTGCCACAGGCCAACCATAATGGCTTTGGACAAGCCACTTTGGCTTTCTGGCCTCTGTTCCTTCATCGGGAAGGTAAGAGGGGCAGATACAGTCTTTTAGGTTAGTCCTGGTGCCGACATTCCATGATTGTAACCAAGGGAAAGGCCTCCAGTAGGTCAGGTGGTTTGGTTAGTACAGGGTGCTATCCTTTCGCTCAGCATCAGCCTGCTCTAACACGTTCATGGGACCATAAGTCAGGTTTGACATGGGAAAGAGGAGTCAGGGAGGCCATGGAAAGTAACACGCTTATTACACCCACATGTCCTAGAGACAGGGAGGCACAGCACGCTGTGAAGCAGGGCCACACAGGGGGTAGCACTCAGGGCCAGGGTAACGACAAGCTGGAATTGTAGGAGACGGTTTATGTATGGCAAGCAGTGTGGGCTTAGCTATATCTCTCAGGCTTCCTGGGAATTGAGTATTTTGAATAATTCTGCAGGCCCAGAGGCATAAGAGCTGTCCCTAGTTGTTGGGTACCTGGCCCTGGATCGATTAGGATGGGTTCACAGTGGCCAGGAGTGTGAAAACCTGATAAGGGGAGTAGTGAAGTACGGATCTAATCAGCTGTTCAAGAAGGGGAATGGACCGGCCTCCAGCCAGGGCCTCAAACCTGGGTCAGGACACCATTTTAAGAAAATGGTATTGTAGTGCCCTCAAAATGCTGTATCTCTGAGGTCCCCATTCTCTGCCAGAGGGGACAGAGTCCCCAGGAACCCAGCACCCTGGTTCCACAGTGTGTTCACTTTGCAAAAAAAATCATATCCCGGGTCACTGTTAAAGCTGATATTAAGGGGAAAAAAAAAGATTCCTCCGCACCTCCAATGCAATGTAGAGGGAAAAGTTTGGTAATTATTCTAAGCTGCTAAAAGAGCCAGGTGACTGATGGCTTTTAAAATCCTGAATGGAGTATCTTGACAAACACCCCACACGGCATCCTGGCCAGAGGTTTCCACCATGCCTAGACCAGCTCCCTCCTGGGGCTGCCACCAGAATTCTGCAAGGTCAATGGGACAGCAGCAGCGATACACCACTGGCATCTTTCTGAGGCCTGGGGAGGAGGTGAAGTCATAATCAAAATGGCTGGCCAGGGGACAGTGGTGGTTCAGTGGTAAAATTCTTGCCTTCCATGCAGGAGACCTAGGTTCAATTCCTGGCCAATGCACCTCTTGCGCAGCCACCACCCGTCTATCAGTGGAAGCTTGTGCATTGCTATGATACTGAACAGGTTTTACTGGAGCTTCCAGACTAAGATGGATTAGGGAGAAAGACTTGGCAATCTACTTCCTAAAATCATCCAATGAAAACCCTATGGATCACGAAAGTTCGATCTCCAAGCCATCATGGGATGGCACAGGACTGTGCAACTTTTCATTCTGTTGTGCTTGGGGTCATCATGAGTCAGGGGCCAACTCAACAGCAGATAACAACAACAAATAATTGTGGGTACCTGGTGCCTATAGGGTCACTATGAGTCAGAATTGACTCGACGGCAATGGGTTTGGTTTTTGGGTTGCCTTATCTGTCTTGTCTTGTGGTGTCACTGAATGGAAGTAAGTTCTGGAAGGAACAGAGAGACACACACACACAAAAAGGCTGGCCATATCCCACTGCCCTCAGGCTTCTGAGCTCCACGGGTAGGACCTGGGGGAAAGTTAGAAGCTTGACTGATGAAAAATGCCAACATATAAAACAGAAGGGAAGGGATTGGTTATGGCAGGGTTGGAGCTGTAGACCTGTCCACCTGGCATTTCCTAAAGTACCTCTGCAGATGTCCAGGTTTCATCTTTGTTTGAAAGATTATATTTTCCAAAGATGAATGCAATACAATCTCCCATGCTCTTCTAACAATGAGACATTCAGCAGGATCTATGTCCCCTCACTCTTGTATCTGGGTAGGCCTGTGACTACAGCAGAAGTGACATGCTGACTTCTGAGGCTAGGTCATAAGAGGCCATAAAGCTTCCTCCTGTTTCCCTTTTAAGACACTTGCTCATAGAACCCAGTGACCATGCTGTGAGGAAGCCCAGACACATGGCAAGGTCCACATGTAGGTGTTCCAGCCAACAGCCTCAGCTGAGTTCCTGGCCAACAACCAGCATCAACCACCAGTAATGTGTCTGAAGGAACCTCCAGATGGTTCCAGCCCCTAACATCTGAGACATGCCCAGCCTTCAAGTCTTCCCAACTGAGGCCCCAGACATGGAACAGAGACAAGCTGTCCCTGTTGTGCCCTTTCCAAATTCCTAACTTATAGAATCTGTGAGCTAAGTAAAATGGTTGTTGTTTCAAGCCAGTAAGTTTGTGGTTGTTTGTTACACAGCAATAGTAACTGATACACCTCTGAACTGGCTGTAAACCAGTATGGAATAGTTGGGGAGAGGCTGTTCAAAATTCAGGTCCTGGCTCCATTCCAGACTGAAAGAATCAGAATTTCTGGGGGATGAGATCAGAAAATAGGTACTTTAAATAAACACCTCCACATGATGCATAGGCATATCAAAGTGGGCCACACCATTGGGGCAGGGTTAGGGAAAAAGTCTTGATAACAATAGTCTCAGTTGTTGTTGTGGCTGCAAGTTATAAACCAACTCTAGCTAACTTAAGCCCCAGATGAGACTTTCTGAATGGACACAGACTCCTCTCTTACCTCCTACTTCTGTGTGTATCTTTCATTTTTCCCTCTCTTGCCAACCAGCTTTCTCTCCCCCATGCCTCCTTGTAGCCAGGAGTGGCCATGTGATTGAACTGAGATCTAAGTGGAAAGGTCATGTGGCAACTTCCTGGGAGCCTTCCTTCAAAGATAGCTGACACATGTCCTTTGCCCCTTTGTCTATCTTTCCTCGTTACTGCTGGATGGAATGTGGACATGAAAGTTGGAGCTGGAGCAGCCATCTTGGACCAAGAGGTAACCTTGAGAATGAAGGCTATGCACAGTTCAGTGACAAGAGAGTCGGAACCTGGATCTCTGAGGACTTTGTGGAACAGAGTCATCATACCAGCTGTCTTCGTTACCTAGTGCTGCTGTAACACAAAAACCACAAGTAGGTGGCTTTAAAGAACAGGAATTTATTTTCTCACAGTTCTGGAGGCTAAAAGTCCAAATCAGGGTTTCAGCTGTGTCGATTCCTTCCTTGTCAGTAGCCCTACGTGTTCCTTGGTTCCTTGGCATTCCTTGCTTGTAGATGATCCTCACATGGTGTCTGTCTTCCCCCGTGTGTGTGTCTCAGTGTCTATCCTGGTCTTCTTATAACTCAGAAGTGATTAGGTTTAGGATTCACCCTACACTGGTATGACCTCATCAACATAGCACAAGAAACCCCTCGACTTCCAAACTGGATCATATCTACAGGTACAAGGACCAGGAATTCAACACATATTTTAGACGGGACACAATTTAACCCAAAAAACCAGACCTGGGCTTCATTCTTCCCGACTTTTATGTATGAAAGAAACTATCTTATTTAGGCCACTGTTAACTTTGGTGCACTGTTACTTGCGGTTTAACTCAACTGTAACTGGTACAAATGGCAAGTGACATAAGGGAAATCACCAGATGACTTGGTGTATAGGGCCGAGAGGTGACTGGGGTTTGCCAGGCCCCATCACCCAGGGCACAGGCCTAGAACAGACTGAGGCCAGCAAACCCTGTCAGGTCTAGAAACACACCAGGAGATGCTTGCTGGCTGCTTTCAAGCTTATTCCACAACCCACAGGGTTGTTTAAGATGTTGATGACTGAGGTTACCTTGTGATAGGTGCTGAAGGTCTAACTTCAAATTTAGGTTTGTGATGAGGACCTCATCAGGGCTTAACTTTTATTTAGTTACTCTAATATTCATTTATAATAATAGTTGTTGTTAACTGCCATCAAATTGGCCCCCCAACTCATGGCAACCCCACGCACAATGGAACTTAACATTGCCTCGTCCTGCACCATCCTCATGATCAGTTGTGGATTGGACCATTGTGATCCATACAGTTTTCATTGACTGATTTTTGGAAGTAAAATCACCAGGCCTTTCTTCCTACTCTGTCTTAGCCTGGAAGCTCCGCTGAAACCTGTTCAGCATCATAGCAGCAGAATGACAACTCCATTGACAGACGGGTGGCGGCTACATGCAGTGCAATGGATAGCTTTTGTGTGGCCTTTCTCCCCATGGTCTTGTAACTCCCACCCAAGTGATGGGGTGGGACTGTGCAAATAGGGTAATTGGGGATTTGTCAGTTTTGTCATCCTGCTGGGCTTGAAATGAGCCATCCCAGAAGCAGGAAGGAGAGGATCCTACCACCACCAAGAAGAACCAAGAGCAGAACATGTCCTTTGGACCCGGGATCCCTGTGCTGAGAAGCTCCTGGAACCAAGAGACAAGAGAGAGCTGTAACACTGAAGATGGTAAGAAGTGGTGGCAGAAAAATGGCAGTGGGAGAGACTGGCAAGAGAGATCAGCAGGAGATGGTGTGGTGGACCACAGATCAAGGAAGCTGAGTGCCTTTGGGCAGGAGTCTTGTTGGTGGAGTGGCATGCCTTCAGGCACTTATCAGCTGAGCTAAAAAAGCTTTGAAACACTTGCCCAAACAGGGCAGAGGCCAAGGGCCAAGGAGAGGCCTGTCTGTGAGCATGGCTGGGAAGAGGCTGTCCTGATGGAAGAACTGTATCCTAAGCGTTCCTAAACCTGAATTGTAACCTGTTACTTCCAAATAAACCCCATAATCATGAGTACTGTCTGTAAGTTCTGTGTGGCCATTGCAATGAATTATCGAACCCAGCGGAGAAGTAGAGTGCCGTGGGAGGGATGGTTAGTGTCAGAATTGGTAAAGATGGCGGAAAGAGGAGGCATGTCTGACCTCTGCCTCATAGGAATCAGACTTGGGCTGTTGATCTTGATTCTCCTTCCCCCTTGTGAAGTCAGAGGAGGTCAGACTCCGCCCCCATTGCCATTTTTACACTGCACATGAGGTGCATTGGCCGGGAATTGAACCCAGGTATCTAGGATGTAAGGAGCCCTGGTGGCGCAGTGGTTAAATGCTTGGCTGCTAACCAAAAGGTCAGCAGTTTGAACTCACCAGCTAATCCGCAGAAGAAAGATGTGGCAGTCTGCTTCCGTAAAGATTACAGCCTTGGAAACTCTATGGGGCAGTTCTACTCTGTCCTACAGGGTTGCTATCAGTTGGAATCTATTCCACAGCAATGGGTTTAGGTTTGGTCTCAAGCATGGAAGGCTAGAATTCTACTGCTGAACCACCAATGCCTCACTTGTTTATCATAATAGATGTCATTTAATGAGCACTTCCAATACACTAGGCAAAATGCTAAGTGCTTAGCATACATTATGTCATTTACTTTAACAACAACTCTACATGAAGAAGTTTCTCTTGTTAACAGTGAGAGAAAACAGGCTCAGACGGGTTAAGTGTAATGAGTCCAAGGTCATACAGTTAGCCAGTGGAGGAGCTGCAACTTGGACCCAAGTCTCCAAAGCCCAGGGGAGAACATTTCAGTGATCTTCTAGAAACAGACTCCCCCCACCTCGCCCCCCTCCTGTAACTGTAACTAGCTCTCAGAGCTAGCATTCCTCCTCCCCACAGGGGGCAGAAACCTGGGACACTTCCAAAGATCTGGCCACTCCTGCCTTGGCAAAGTTCTTTACCAAGGCCGCAGATGATAGAGAACATGTCGGAACAGGCTTCTGACAAGTGGGCAATGCCCCTGAAAGAGTTGTGTAAAGTATTATTGGTCCAGGGCTCGGAGAGGGTTGGAGATAAAGTGCTATTGGCCTAAAGCCACAGAAGCCACCTGTGAAAGAAAGCTGCGTGTGTATGCAGCCAAGGGTGACTGCTCAGGGGAATTTCTTAACCTTGACAGTGCTCCTGCTGTCAAGTGAATGATTACTAATTGCTCATGCTAGAAAACTAGAACCCCTCTCTCCTCCTCTTACCTTTACCCCACTCTCCACCTAAACTTCTTGACTTGCAAACTACCAATTAGGAGGCAACAGAAACTACTAGCTGCTAATTAATACTAATTAATAGGGCTATTTAAAGTAAATGCTATTTTAAAAGGCAATAGTGTTTACCTATTGCCCAGTTAAATTTGAAAGGTCATGTCAAGTTCACACCGCTGCCCTGATGCCCTCTCATTTGTCACTTTTCTTTCCAGACCCTTCCTTTCCCTCTGGCCACTCTGACATCTGCTCCCCAAGACACAGACTCTGTCTTTCCTGAAGGTTGGTCATCAGCCACCTTCTCCACTGCACCTGGAGTAGTGCTTTGGTGGAGGCAGAGGACATTTAAATAAGCTAAAACAAATACATAAGTAAAGCTGGTCTTGGCCTATCTTGGCAGAAGCAGAGTCTGCTGCTGGAGATGTGTGTGATATCAGAAAACATCAGAGGGTCTTCTGAAGGTGGTCTCAGGCATCTGGGTCTTAAAGCCCAGTCTGGACACCCTCACTACCGTGGCCTTGAATTTTTTATACATACAAGTGAAGGTGCTGTGGAAGTCAAGTCTGTGAGGTCCACTAAATATTTCCGGCTGTCTACCTTCCAGGTGGGGGCATTGATGGTTCAATGATAGAAATCTCACTTTCCATGTGGGAGACGCTGTTTCGATTCCCGGCCAGTGCATCTCCTGTGCAGCCACCACTCATCTGTCAGTGGAGGCTTACATATTGCTATGGTACCGAACAGGTTTTAGTGAAGCTTCTAGACTAAGACAGATTAGGAAGAAAGGCCTGGCAATCTACTTCCAAAAACCAGCCAGTGAAAACCCTATGGATCACAATGGTCCAATTCACAACCAATCATGGGGATAGTGCAGGACGGAGCAGCATTTTGTTCTGTTGTGTATGGGGCCAACATAAGTTGGGGGTGACCTGTCGGTAATTAACAACAACCTTCCAAGTACATGGTGAAATTGCACTTCCTGGCCCCTGTGGTTGGGTAGCACCATGTGACCAGCTTTGACCCATGAGTTATGAGTGGGAAGTGATACGTGTCACTTCCAGGCCAGCACCTTTAACTGCTGGTGTGAAGCCCTCCAGAGCCTTCTTTCCCTCTGCCACAATGAATGGTTATATTCTAAATAGTGGCCCATCAGCCTGTGTCCTGCAGGGAGGACAAGATAAAGCAGAACCCCCAGCCAACCCCAAACGGGCACATTGTGTGTATGAGAGAAGTAGGTCTTGACTGTGTAAGTCACTGAGAATTTAGGGGACCACTTATTACTTATAGCATAGCTTAGCATGCTAAGTCACTGAGAATTTGGGGGACCATTTATTACTACAGCATAGCCTAGCACTTGCCACAGTGGTTTCTCAGCCTCTTTGTGTTTGGGGCCCATTTTGCAATTCAGGAATTCTAGTCAACATGTTAAAGGGGTTAGAAATCTCACACAACACTAAACTAGTCTACAGTAAGCACAAGTTCTTCCCTCCTCCAGAGTCTCTCAGTGTCTTCACAGGCATCCACAGGTATCACGCTATTCACCTGGTCACTCTTCAACTCTCAAGACTGCTTGTGTTGATCTCTAGACTGCCTTGAACTTCCTTTCTAACGTCTTCATGGAGGAAGTTCTCACCCCTTCCAGATAAGCAGCATTAGAGCTGGCTTGCATGCTACACCTCTTTCCCATGCTTCTAATCTCAATGCCTGGCTTGCTCAGAATAATATTCCATTGGACATGGTGCCAGGAGTTCCATTCTCAATGGTTACTCAATTGCCGTATGGGAAATTACCTCCATGCAAAGATGGCCTCCAAGCACACTTCCAGGCAAGCTCACCCAGAGATCCCAGAAAAGAAAGGCTCAAAAACTAAAATAATATGCCCAGTCACACAGCATTTTAAATCAATTGAAGACACACAGTGAGAAGCAAGAAGAGAGAGGCGAGGTAGGTTCACATACTTAGAACGGGGTCTGAGCTGGTGGAAGGGCCACCCTGCCTGTTACGGATTAAATTGTGTCCCCTAAGAAGATATATTGGAGTCCTAACTCCTGCACCTGTGAATGTGACCTTGTTTGGGAAATAGGGTTTCTCTCTGAAGATATTATCAGTTAATTCATACTAGAGTAGGGTGGGTCTTAGTCCTAATCCCTTCTGAGTGGTGTCTTATAAAAGGAGAGAACAAGAAATGTTCATCCACAGATGAATGGATAAGCAAAATGTAGTATATACACCACCTGGAACACTACTCAGCCATAAAGAAAAATGAAGTCCCGATGCATGCTACACACAGATGAACCTTGAAAACACTATGTTGAGCGAAATAAGTCAGTCGCAAAAGGACAAATACTGTATGATCTCACTTATATGAAATACACAAATATATAGAAACCAAAGATGATTAGTGGTCACCAGGGGTGGGAAGAAGAGGAAAAGGGGAAGTTTTTATTTAGGGGGCATTGAGTTAATGTTAATGGTGGTGGAATAATTTGGAAAAGAATAGTGATAATGGTTGCACAATATGAAGATTGTAATCAATATCACTGAATTACACATGTAGAAATTGTTGAATTGGTGAATATATTTTCGCTACGATAAAAAAAAAGGGAGAACAGACACAGAGAAAGAGACACACAGGGGGAAGATGCCATGTGAGGGTGCATCTACAAGCAGCAAAGGAACGCCAAGGATTGCCTGAGAAACCAGCATTGAGGAGAGAGGCATGGAACAACAGTTCCTCTCTCAGAACCCTCAGGAGGAATCGATATGGACGATAACCTGGTTTGGACTTCTAGCCTCCAGAACTATGAGATAAAAAATTTCTGTTCTTTGAAGCCACTCACTTTGTGGTGTTTTGTTATGGCAGCCCTAGGAAGTTAAAACGCTGCCTGAATCCTGGGGTGTGCAACAGTCCTGCATCAGCCTTCCCCCGCTGATGGTGTGGTTACCGCAGACTTTAGGTTTGAGCTGGGGGAGCCCACAGACAGAAGGCGTCTGGGGCCAACGGCACACATTCGCTCTATCACAGAAACTCAGAGACAAGTACACCTGGCCATAGCCATAATTCTCCAGTTAGCCTGAGGAGCAACCACGGATGTTATTTGCATTTCTTGGGCAGAGGACACATGGGGCCAGAATGAGCATCACCAATGGGTGACTGAGTGTTGAGTGCCTCATACACCTCATGTGTATTTAGTTTATCACAAATATTTAGTGCCTCAGGTGCCTTAAATATATTTAGTGCCTCTTACATATCTAGCATCTCTTGAATATTAGGAATCTCTTGGTCCTTCCATCTCTTTCTTTCGATGTTCATTCACACATATGCTCTACCTTAACTGTCTAACATTTCTCCCAGGTTACTACTTCACTTGTCTATGCCCATCAAATCTGACAAGTGTCATCCATCCCACTTGTTTTCTTGTCTTTTACAGCAGACTCGAATACTCTCAAACAGCACAGCAAATACTTATTACATCAGTTGTTACAGAAACTAAATTGTCTGTTTTGATCAGAATTTTATCACACATCTATGATGGTTTGCAGTACACAAGGTGCCTCGGTACACTCTATGCTAGTCACTTTCCGGGCATAGCTCCTGTAACCTGCACAACAGCCCAGCAAGGTAGGTCTTCTCATCCTTAGTTTCCATATGAGGATAGTGAAACACAGAGAGGCTTAGAAACTTACCAGAGAGCACACAGCTGGTAAGAAGCAAAGGCAGAATTTGAACTTAGTTCTGTCTGTTACATGTTCCCTCCAGTATGCCATTCTTTGGGGCTTTGTCTCCACAGGGAGGTTGGTGATGTTCTGCATTTTACCACCTCCACCGCTTCCACCCTGGCCCAAGCTGCAGTAACTATTCACCTAGACTACTGCAGTACCCAACTCTGCCTCCTCTGCCCACTAATCTAGTCTGCACGTGGTTTCCAGAGAGACCATTTAACAACACAAATCTGATTACAACACACCCTCTACTTAAACCCTCCAATCGCTTCCCATTGGTCTCAGAATAAAAGTCCAAGCCCTCACCATGACCTACAACTTACTACAAGGCCAGCATGGCTGGGCCCCTGCTGGCCGCCCCAGCCTGTCTCTCACCTCTATCCATCTAGCTGTCTTCCCTCTGACCGCACGCTGATCTTTTATCAGTTTTTGAATATGCCATGTTACCTCCCATCCCAGGACATTTGCACATGCTGTTCCCTTGGTCTGCAATGCTTTTCCCTTCTTTCTTCACCTAGTTAACACCCATTAATTTCTCAGATCTCAGCTTGCATGTGCCTTCCTCCAAGAAACTCTCCTGACCCCTTGAGTATAGGTCAGATTCCTAGTTTACAAGTTCCTTCCCTGCAAAGCACTGGTGTTAACTTACAACTATATTGGCATTGGTGTAATTATTTACTAGCATCTTCACTGACTTGTAAACGCCCTGAGTTCAGGACCCTGGGCTTTTGCTCCCCACTGACTGTCTGACACCCTCTCTATAGGTATTTGTTGTTAATCTAGATTATTTTACTGAGAAGGTTGCCGGAGCCCCTGTACTAGGGACATCCTCAGCTAGTTCCTTTCTCAAAGGCTTGCCTTGCCTGAACTCAAAATTGATGGTCTCAGAAGTATCCTTCCTCCCATTACTCTGCTGGAAAATTCCACCATGAGCAAATCATGCTTTTGGGATAGAGTCTTCTGTGAAAATACAAATATCACTGGAAAGACTTTCACATAATGTCATAGTACAGTTATAATCAATTCCAATCACATTTATTGAGCACCTACTGTGTGCCAGTCACTGTGCTAGGCACTTATCACCCATATGGCATATTAGTTATCTATTGCTGCATAGCAAATGATCCCAAAATTTCGAGGCTTAAAACAACACACATTTGCTATCTCGCTGTTTCTATGGGTCAGGAATCTGGATGTGGCTTAGCTGGGTGCCTCTGGTCCAGGGTCTCTCGTGAAGCTGCAATCAAGGTGTCAGCTGGAACCACAGTTATCTCAAGGTTCAACTTGGGGGAGGATCTGCTTCCAAGCTCACTCATATGGCTGTTGACTCGAGACATCAGTTCCTTGCCATGTGGGCCTCCTCATAGGGCAGCACACGACATGGCAGCTGGTTTCCCTGAGAGCAAGTAAGCAAGAGAGTGAGAAAGGGTGCCCAAGACAGAAACCAAGTCTTTTCTATAATCAAATCCCAGAAGTGACATTCCATCACTGCTGCCATATTCTAGTCATTAAAAGTGAGTTATTATTCTAGCTTACACTCAAGGGGAAGGTATTACACAAGGGCATGATACCAGGAGGAAGGGATCATTGAAAGCCATCTTAGAGGCTGCCTGCTACATATGGGTTCTCATTTTATCCTCCCAACAGCTTTGCAAAGGACTTTGATCTTCATTTCAAAGGGCAAAAACCTGGTTCAGAGAGAGTAAATAGGTTTTTCAAAGTCATATAGTTGGTAAGTGGCAAAGCAGGGAGGTGGATAAAGAAGTTGAGAACATAAAGCTGTCATTACTGAGTAATGTAGCAGATTATATTTTCCAAAGATGGCTACTGCAACGCAGCCAATTCTCATATGCTCTTCTTATAATGTGACGTTGACACTTCTCCCATCAAGAGGTGAACATGGATGGGTGAGTGGCTACAGCAGAAGTGACACTATTTGACTTCCAAAGCAAAGTCTTAAAAGATGACACCACTTTTGCCTACCCCTCTTGAGATGTTCATACTTGGGACTCAGCAGCCATGCTGTGAGGAAGCCCAAGCTAACCTATGTGTAGATGCCACATGTAGGTGCTCTGGCTGACATTCCAGCTGGGATCCCAGTTATCAGCCAGCATCCATCACCAGACATGTGAGTACACAAACTTTCCAAGGATTCCAGTGCCAGGTTTTGGGTCTTCCCAACTGTTACAGATTGAATTGTGCCCCCTACCCCATATGTGCTGAATTCTTGGTCCTTGTACTTGTGGATGTGGTCCTGTTTGGGAATAGTGGTTTTCATTTGTTATGTTAATGAGGTCATGTCAGTGTAGGATGAATCCTAAACTTAATCACTTCTGAGTTATAAGAAGAACAGAATAAGCGCAGACACACACACGGGGGAGGATAGACGCCATATGAGGATTGCCAAAGAACCAAGGAACTCCTAGGGCTACTAATAAGGAAGGAATAGACATGGCTGAGACCCTGATTTGGACTTTTAGACTCCAGAACTATGGGGTGTGATGGATCGCTTTTGTGTGGCCTTTCTAGCCATGGTCTTGTAACTCCCACCCGAGTGATTGGGCGGGACTGTGTGATAGGGTAATTGTGGCCCACCAAAAGGATTGGTCAGTTTTGCCATCCTTCTGGGCTTGAAATGAGCCACCCTAGAGGATCCCACCACCACCAAGGAAGAACATCCAGGAGCAGAGAGCGTGTCCTTTGGACCCAGGATGCCTGAGCTGAGAAGCTCCTGGATCCAGGAGACTGAGAGAGAGACAGAGCTGTAACACTGAAGACAGTGAGAAGCAGTGGCAGAGAAGTGGTGGCAGGAGAGACTTGTAGGAGAGACTGCTGATTGGGCTTTCCGGCCCATAGAGAGAGAAAGCTGAGTGCCTTTGGGCAAAGGCTGAGGGCTAGGGAGAGGCGTGCCTGTGAGCACAGCTGGGAAGAGGCTGTCTTGACGGAAGAACTCTATCCTGAGTATCCCTGAGCCTGAATTGTAACCTGCTACTTCCCTAATAAACCTCATCATCGTGAGTATTTTCTGAGTTCTGTGTGGCCATTGCAATGAATTATTAAACCCAGCAGAGAAGTAGAGAGTGCTGTGAAAGAGACGGCTGGGGTCAGAATTGGTAAAGATGGTGGAGAGAGGAGACATGTCTGACCTCCGCCTCATAGGAATCAGCCTTGGGCTGTTGATCTTGATTCTCCTCCCCCCTTGTGAAGAGAGAGGAGGTCAGATTCCACCCACAAACTGTTTTGACAAACTGAGAGAAAGTAAATTTCTGTTCTTTAAAGCCACCCACTTGTGGTATATGTGTTACAGCAGCACTAGGAAACTAGGACACCAACAGAGGTCCCAGACATTCTAGAGCAGAGACAAATTGCCCTGCTACGCCTCGTATGAATTCGTAACGTAGAGAAACTTTTAAGGGTTAAAAAAAATTGTTGCTACTTTAAGCCACTAACTTTTGGGGTGACTTTCTATGCAGCAGCATATAGACTGGACTAACTGGCCATATGCACCAGCACTGTTGGAGGCATGAGAGGTACACTGGTGAGCAAGGTGGAGATGGTCTTATGGAATGTCTCAGTCACTTCATTCTACTATAACACAAACAACAAGTGGGTGGCTTTAAAGAATAGAAATTTATTTTCTCACAGTTCTGGAGACTAAAAGTCCAAATCAGGGTCTCGGTTGTGTAGATTCCTTCCTTGTCAGTAGTCCCAGACTTTCCTTTGTTCCTTGGAGATCCTCACATGACATCTGTCTTCCCGTGTGTGTGTGTGTGTGTGTGTGTGTGTGTCTAATCTGCTCCTTTTATAACTCGGAAATGATTAGATTTAGAACCCACCCTACTCAGGTATGGTCTAATTAACATAACAAAGAAAACCCTATTTCCAAACAGTATCACATCCTCAGGTATGTCAGTACCAATACCAGTTGCTATCAAGTTGATTCCAACTCATGGCAACCCTATATGTGCAGAGTTGAACTGCGCTCCATAGTGTTTTCAAGGCTTTTGGAAGTAGATGGCCAGGCCTTTCTTCCGAGTGGCTTCTGGGTGGATTCCGATAGCCAACCTTTCAATTAGTAGTCAATCGCATAACCATTTGTGCTACCCAGGGACTCCTATTCCACACATATAGGGGTTAGAATTCTAACACATATTTTGGGAAGACGCAATTCAATCCATAACATGGAGTTCACATTCTAATGGTGGAGACAGTTCATAATCACATAACCTCATGAATGCTATCAAGAAAATAAAACAGGGTGATGTGTCATGGGGGTACTGCTTGAACTAGGGTGCTCATGGGAGGCCTCTCTGAGGCAGTGCCATTTGAGTTGAGATGTGAATGAGGGGAAGAGGCGATGAGCAAAGAATGGGGGAAAGGCAAGACAGCAAGTTCAAGGCTTTCACCAAGGACAAGCTTGAATGGAGGCTCTTTGAAGAAGGTCAGCAGCTGGGAGGTGGCAGAGGGCCCAAGGGGTCTGACGGAGGTGGGCCCCATTGCCCGATGCAGGGATAGGAAACTTCATTTGTTGATAATGAAGTGCCAGGGATGTTCCGTTTATCCCCATTTGTCCCTTCACAGCCAACCTGTCAGGTAGACAGAGGCAGTGGGTGGGAGTTAGGGGCACAGCTCAGGTCTGGTGCTCTAGGAAAGCAGGTCCTGAGAGGCGTCAGTGCAAGCTACCTCAGAATAGGCCCAGCTCTGCTCAAAGGATGCTCTGTGCTGAGCTGACCTCCACTCCTGGCCAAGGGAAGGGAGGGGGGAGGATGAGGAGGGCAGAGCGAGTCCCACGCACATCAATGGGCTCTTTCTCCTCTCAGTAAACTCCTCAGAGCTTGGCCTTTGTCTGGGGCCACCGCTCCGCAGACAGATCTCATAAAGGGCCTGGAACTGCAGGCAGGGGCTGAGGACAGGGCAATCCTGGCTGTCCTCACAATGGCGGGGTGAGGAGGTTATAGTCCAGCATCAGTTGCCCAGAATCTCATTCCCGGGACTTTTCTTGCTTTTGTTGTTCCTGGTCATTGGCCTGATATTTGATTTGAGCCTCTTGGCAGTTAATTGCAGAAGAAACTCAGGTGTGGGGTGGCAAGTCTGGGTTGGCCAAGGGTTACAATGGCCTTATGAGCACCCAGAAGGGGGTCAGGCAGGGGAGGGGTCTGAAGGCCCTGGTTGCACAGTCTCTGGGCTTTCAGACTCTGAGCTCTGTGAGCTCCCTGAAGCTCATCAATTTGTATTTTAGATTCCCACTGGTTTGAATTGTGTCCCCTCAAAATATGTGCTGAAATCCTAACCCCTGTACCTATAAATATGACTCTGTTGGGAAATAGGGGTTTTCTTCTGTTATGTTAATGATGGTGGATCCTAAACCGAATCACTTCTGAGTCATAAAAAGAGCAGAACAGACAAGGAGACATACACAGGAGGAAGACACCATATTATGACACACACACAGCAGCTGCATCTACAAGCCTAGGAATGCCAAGGATTGCCAGCAGCTACTAGAAGCTGACATAGACGAAGGACTTTCCCCTAGAGCCACACCTTGAATTCGTTTGAACTTTTAGCCTCCAGAACTTTGTGAAAATAAACTTCTGTTCTTTAAAGCCACCCACTTGTGGTATTTTTTTTGTTATGGCAGCATTAGGTAACTAAGACACACACTGCCTTGGGCAAGGAACAAAATGCCTCATCTTGGGGACAGTTCTTCTTGCACAGCCAGTCTGATAGGATTTCGGGGGATGACCTTGCTGTGCAAATACTGTGCTGGGGACCGAGGAGACTTCACTCAGCGGCTCCCCAGGAATTGTGAATTAATGCACTAAAATTGCACATCCACACCAACAGGAGAAGGAGAAACTGTGGTGTAGTCACACAATGGAATACCACGCAGCAATAAAAAAGAATGAACTACTGATAGCTCAGTAACACGAATGAATCTTACAGAGGTCATGTCAAGCGAAAGAAGCCAGACTACAAAAGAGTAAATGCTGTGAAATCCCATTTATATGAAGTTCAAGAACAGGCAAAACGAATTGATTAATGCTGGAGGCCAGAACAGTGGTTACTTATGGGGGGTACTGACCAGCAGAGGGCACGAGGAAACCTTCAGGAGTGGGTTTTGTATCTTGATCTGGGTGACGATTATGCTGGTCCATACATATATACAAAATTGTCGAGCTTTACATGTAAGATCTGTGCATTTTACCAAGTGCATGTTATACTTTAATAAAAAAGGAAACAAAAAATGGCTTGTCCACACTGAGTTTCTGTTTATGGTGGTGGAATAATTTGGAAATGGATAGTGGTGTTGACTGTACAATATGATGAATGTAACCAATGTCACTGAATGTACATGTAAAAATTGTTGGATTGGCAAATGTTTTGCTATATATATATATATATATATATATATATTTACCACACACACACATACACACACACACAAGACCTGTCTGTGGGAGCTATGCTTAAGTGAGAGGAAAGTGCTGGGTACTAATTAGCCTGGAATGTAGGGGCTATTCAGCGAGCCAGGTTCTGGCTGTAATAACTGAGGATGTCCAGCCATCTTCTCAAAAGGAGGCTTTTGCTGGCCTGGTCCTTCAATTCAAGTCTCATTGTGTGCACAGAACTCAGGGAGGGGCACTGCCCTTGAGCACAGCAGCCAGAACACTCTCGGACCCAATTACTAAGCCCCCTCGCCGAGCCCAATCTCACATAGGCTGAGGCCAGCAGCCTCTGCTCGCTTCGTGCTCTTTGGGCAACCTTTGCTGGCTATTTTGCCCATAGCTTCCTCCTTGCAGCTAAAAGCTGGCTACGGCTCCATGACCACAACCTTCCCCCTGGAGCGCCTAAACTTTTCTAATTTGGGTTCCTAAACACATTTGCTGTTTTGATTGAATCTCTTGACCTTCTCTGGTCTGGCCCTCTGGCTCCCTGCCCTCTCTGTCTTGACTTTAATTACCTTCCTCTCCATATAATCCCCCTTCCAAGACACACACAGATCCACAAATGTGCACACCAACACCTTCTCAGGAGGAACTCCAGGCTGACCTGTTAGTAGGCAGCTTGGGGAGGTCCTGGGTGCTTCTTTGAGTCTTGAAGAAAACAGGAAGTGAAGTATTAAAAATGAAGACTTGGCTGAATGAGTCACTCAGTCTATGGCCCTCACACTGGCCTTGCAAGCTAAGGCAGAGCTGTTGTTAGCATGCACAAAGGAACGAAACGCTGCCCTGTCCTGTGCCATCCCCATGATCATTTGCAGATCAGACCATTGTGATCTATAGGGTTTTCATTAGCGATATTCAGTAGATCGCCAGGCCTTTCTTCCTAGTTCATCCTAGTCTGGAGGCCCCGCTGAAATCTGTTCAGCATCATAGCAACACATAAGCCTCCACTGACAGATGAGTGGTAGCTGCACATGAGGTGCATTGCCCAGGAGTCAAACTCAGGTCTTCTGCATGGAAGGCAAGAATTCTACCACGGAACCACCACTGCCCCCAAGGCAGAACTAAGAAGCAGGGAATCCTCCTCTCCTCTCCAAGCTGGCCTGAAATTTGCAAAGGTAACAGATAATAGCACTTAGGCATTCTGGAGAAGGAAGGTGGAGATGGGCAGTCCTCCTCAAATGCCCCCTTGATATTGACCATTGGGAGGCCATCTCACTGTCGTACTTCAGGGCAAATCTATAAGTTATCTATTGGAGGGAGATACCTAAGAAATACCGACATAGTTCCTACTGCTGGAGTGCCTCAACAACCATTTATTGAATGAACAAATAGATGATTTCCAGCTAGCCATGGAATATTGAACACACTCTTGTAAAGGACAGGTATCCAAAGCATACTGCATGGCCTGGCAGTGAATACATTTACATACTTATGCTAACATAAACACCAAATATTGACTTAACAAAAAGTTGTAACATCATTTTATTAGGATAATGGGGAAAAGAGAAGGTATGGGTATCCCGTTGCCATCGAGTTGATTCCGACTCATAGTGGCCCTATAGGACAGAGTAGAACTGCCCCATAGAGTTTCCAAGGAGCAGCTGGTGGATTCGAACTGCCGACCTTTTGGTTAGCAGCCGTAGCGCTTAACCACTATGCCACCAGGGTTTCCAGGTGTGGGTATAGGGGGAACTAAATTTCATTGTCAAGTAAGAAATCAATAGATAATGTCTAAAATTAATGAATTGAGAAATAACAGCCTAAGCATGTTATTTAGAAATATGGAGGAACATATGAGAAGAAACAGAGTTAAAAGTGGTTCCTCTGGGTAGCGGAAATTGGGGTAGAGCATGGGGCTACTACTTTTTCATGATAAGCCTGAAAGAACTACTTGACTATTTAAAGCATGTACAATTCTCACCCACCTTGATTATCATACTCATTACTATGCCATCACAATCTGATTACTCATCTGTGGTCTGCTCAGGACCGTAAACTCCTGTAGGCTAATAATAATCATGGCCAATATTTACATAATGCTTACTATATGCCCACCACTATTCTAAACAACTCCCAACAACCCTATGAAGGAGGTACTAATATTATCTACCAATTCAGATGGCAAAACTAGGCACAGAGAAGTGAAGCAATTTGCCCAAGGTCACACAGCTAAGTGGAAGAGAATGGATTGGAGAGGCCATGTTTCCGCTCCTATTTCTGATTCATTTTGGTATCCCCTGGTGCACAGTGGTTAAGAGCTCAGCTGCTAACCAAAAGGTTGGCAGTTCTAATCCACCAGCTGCTCCTTGGAAACCCTATGGGGCAGTTCTACTCTGTACTATAGGGTCACTATGAGTCGGAATTGACTCAACGGCAACAGGTTTGTGGGGTTTTTTTGTTTTTTTTTTTTTTTGGTTTACAGTGATGAGTATAGGATCACACCCATAGTAACCAAAAAAAAAAAAAAAACCACCAAACTCATTGCCACCGAGTCGATTCCGACTCATAGTGACCCTACAGGACAGAGTAGAACTCCAGCCTTGGAAACCCTATGGGACAGTTCTACTCTGTTTTATAGGGTCACTATGAGTCGGAATCAACTCAATGGCAATGGGTACGGGTAATCTTTAGGGAAGCAGATTGCCACATCTTTCTCCCCTGGAGAGGCTGCTGGGTTTGAACCACCGACCTTTTGGTTAGCAGCCAAGCTCTTAACCACTGCACCACCAGGGCTCTTTACACCAGTAGTAGGTGCACAATATCTGTTAGAGGTATGAAAGGAGTAGTGGCAGGGCCTCTGTCTACACATCTTTGATGAGTGCATGTGTCTGTTTATTTCCCCCTGTCCTGGGCTAGTCAAGAAGGCAGGCCTAGAGATCTGCTTCCGAAAGGTCACAGTCTTGAAAACTCTATGGAGCAATTCTCCTCTGCACACATGGGGTCACCATGAGTCGGAATCTACTTGACGGCAACTAACAACAATAGTCTTAGGGAAGTAGATCATCAAGCCTTTCTTCCACAGAGCCACTGGGTGGATTTGAACCACCAGTCTTTTGGTTAGTAACTCAAGCACAAACCACTTGTGCCACCCAGGGACCTTGCCAGCTGGGTAGCCATACTCTTTTCCATGTAGCCCATCCCACCCCACTGGCTGCAGCTGATTGGATTGGAAAGGACCCCCAACCCAGGACCAGCCAACCAGAGGCTGATCTAGGACCCATAGCATGGCATGGTCTGGTGAGGAAAGACAAGTTGTCCAGTTTGCTTTTCCCTACTGGGCAATGTTTCACTTGGCTACACTGGGAGTTCAAGCTACTCAGCTGTGGACAGAAGGTAGCATCAGTCTGTCCATGGCTGGAGAAGTTGTGAGGAGCAAAGAACAGCTGAGAGAGGGACAGCGAGGCCTAGGACTACCTCATGCTGCCTCACAACCAAACCCCCTTTTCTTGAGACAACCTAAACCTCCTCTGATCTTGTAATCAAATCCCCACAGTCTATGATGGCCTGTGTCTGCATGTGAGCATTTCTCCTCACTCTTTTGTATGTTTCTCTTTTCTTTCTAAGTATCTCCTCTACATATCTTTCCCTGTTTCTCTCATCTCGCCTTTTTATTTCCCTCCCTTCCTCTCTAGTGCTCTGGTTAACCAGACATTACATTCTTACTGTGCGTTGTTTTTCATAAAGTCATGGGTCGCCAGTGCTGTAGGGCACCTTTTAGATCAATGCTGTCCATAGAACTTTCTGTGATGATGGGAAATATTCCCTTATCTGCATTGTCTGATACGGTGGCCACCAGCCATATGATGCTATTGAGCACTGGAAATGTGGCTAGTGAGAATGAGGAACTGAATTTTTTTTTTTTTAATATTTTATTGTACTTCAGGTGAAGGCTTACAGAACAGATAGTTTCTCATGTAACAGTAACACACATGCTGTTTTATGACATTGGTTAACAACCC
>NW_004443982.1:14464188-14491696 GCF_000243295.1 Trichechus manatus latirostris | reverse complement strand
GGATTGTTGATTCTCTGTTTGGCTTAGTTTTTCGGATCTTTGTTGTGGAGGGACGGCGTGGTGCTTCTGCCTAGACCGCCATCTTGCCCCGCCTCCGAGGAACTGAATTTTTTAATGTGTTTGTTTTTAATCAATTTAAATAGCCACGTGTGGCTAATGGCTACTGAATTGGACAGCATAGTCTTTAGACCACCTGATCCATTTCCTCTTTTTATAAAGTTCTCTTGTCACCAGTGTAAGAACCTTGGGTCATCTCCTTCTTGTCCCAGTAACCACCTTCTCAAGTCACTGTCCGGCTATAGGACACAGCAGCACAGGAGCTGGGGTGATTGGCCGACTGTTGAAAGTTGAGTAGTTGCTCTCCGTTAAACAGCAGGCCCAGATAGACCCTGTGAGAGCTCCATTCAAGGGCCTGTGTGTAGCAGGTGTTGAGGGACAAGTCAGGCGATTGGACTAAAGCAGTAGAACATTATAACCTCAAATTCGGGGTGGCCTTTCCGATTTTAGGAGCCTCCTCAAAGGTCTAGTCATGCCACTTCCTTGTGGTGAGGCCTCCCATTCACCACTTTCCTCCTTCTTCCCCCAGAGGCCCATTGCAACTGCATCAGCCAAATGTTTTCCTCAAGATGTTCGTGTTCTGTGCTCCAGTCCTGCAGAATCTCTCTCTCTAGCAGCAGGTGATAAGTTTTGAGAACAGTGGTTCACTGTGGTCAGTGTGTTAGCCCCTGTGGCAGAAATGAGCTAGCTTCTTCCCAAACCCAGTTTGCTGGACTGTATTTCCCAGCCCTCTTTGCAGTTAGGTGTAACAGTGTGACCTTGTTCTGGCCAATGATATGTGAGCAGAAAAGATGTTCATCACACCCAGGCCTGGCCCATGAAAACCTCCCATATGCTCTTTTGCCTTCTACAGCTTGACGCAGATAAGCCCAGCAGAGCTACAAAATGGCGGAGCCTGAAACACCCCTGGTGAGGAGAGCTTCCCATCCTTTGGAAACACCCATTTCAGACTTTATGTCAATGATAAATAATCTTCTATTGTGGTAAGCCACTGCAACTTGGAAGTCTATGTGTTACAGCAGCCAGCGTTCCTGTAACTAATACACCTCCCACTCCCTCAGGAAACACATCTCCTCCTGAATGGGTCCTTGTGCTGTGGATAGTGGGGGTTGGGGTCACTTTGGCAGTGCAGTGAGGGAGATGTAATCTCACCATCTGAGATCTGAGATCTGAGATCTCAAACCATATCGGCAAGGCAGTGAAACTCTGCCCCTGTGTTGAGATGGTCATAAATGACTTGGTCTGGGAAGGGGCTTTCCTGCTGCTTGTAAGGCTGCCCTCTCTGTAGTCACATCCTCTGACAGACTCTGCTCTCCTTGTTCTCGTAGGTCGCTGAATGGAAGATCTCTAACTGATGCCCGCAGGAAATGGAATTCCTCTTGGGGAGCAAAGCCCTACAGAACAACCTCTCTGAGGAGGTGACAGCTGTGGGCCTCCACATGTATTTGCTGAAGAGGCCACAGGGGGCTTTCTTCATGTTCTGGGACTGGATTAATGGGCTTCAGGGTGAGGGGCAGGGAGAACCTTAGTGCCAAAGATCTCATGTGACTCATTCTAATGTGAGCAGCAAGGAGAAAGTCAAGGAAATTGGAATCACAATTTGAGTGAAGCCCAAGGTGGGTATTTCCTGGCAAAGGGAGGAGGAGCACAGCCAAAATTCCCTGCCAAAGTTCCCTGGCTCTGAGAGTCACAGATGAAGGACACAGAAACTTTCTGCTTCATTAACCAAACTAGGGAACACAAGAGGAGGTTCACGCTTGGGAGGCTAAATACCGAGATCACTTTGGGGCACACAAAGATTGAGGGGTCAGTGGGGCACCCACATACATGCTTCCAGCAGGTGGTTGGGAATGGGGACCCAGGAGATCAGAAGCGAGGTACAAACGTGTGTCCGAAGAGAGGTGATGATTGAAATTACGGTGTGGGAGGGGATTGCTGAGAGAGCTCAGAAGAAAGCTTAAGAAGAGGCTGAGGAACAAAGTAGGGTGCTTGAGTTGCCAGGAAAGCTAGACCAGGAGACAAACGAAGAGCAGGAGGAGAGGGAAGAAGAGAAGCCAGAAAGAGGGGTGTCAGATGAGACACCTGGGGAAAGAGTGTGAGGGAGGAGGGGGTGGTCAGCCATGTGGAGCAGCGAGAGGACAAGGAGGGGAAAGGCCACCGGATCTGGTGACACGAGCTCATTGGTGGCCTGTGAGAACAAAAGTTAACCCAGAAGAACACTCACTGGTTGGCAAGGGGAGGCCAGGTGGAGATTCAAAATTTATGGCAGAGAGTCTGCAAAAAGGATAAACTGCCCCTCAGGGACTCTGAGCTAATTGTATCATGTGATGTGCCTCAGGCAGGGATGGTCTGGCAGCACAAAACAGAAGCCCACTTGCACAAGCTTAAGTATAAAGGGAGAATTCATGGGAAGAACGTGAGGCCATCTCAGAGATCCAAGGACAGGAAGTGCAGCCGGCCTTTGGGGACTGGAACCAGCAACTGGGGAGCGAGCAGGAACCTTGGCAGCTACGTTCTCTCCTTTCTCTCTCTTTCTCTCTTTCTGGGGCTCCGAGATTTCTGATCTCTGCTTTCCTCTGTGTTTATTTCTTTATTCTCTCAGCTTCTTCCGGTTCTCTGTGTACACGGTGGAATATGGCTGCCTCAGGCGGCCCTCGCAGGTTTATTCACATTTGTCTCCCTGTGCCCAGAACTGTGACTGGCACAGTGTCCTCTTTGCTCAAGCAGCCAACAAAGACTGCCTAGAACTTCAAAGATGTCCCAAGTCCAAATTCCTGGGAGAGTATCTGATTGGTCCAGTTGGGTCAGGTGCTAATTCCTAATCCAATCACCTGTGGCAAACCGGCGGGGGTGGGGGGATCTTGTGCCCTCCTGCCCCCTCCGTAGGATCTATGGAGCAGTGTCTTTGGGAAGGGGTCCAAGCAGGTTCTTGAAAAAGAGAGCTTGGTGGTTGTCATACCCTGGAATTCCAGATAGTTGTAAACCGCTGGCTCAGCCTGGAACTGAAAGAGGCTCGTGAAGCCAAGCTAAACTTCAATGATGTTCAACAAATAGCCTCCATGGGGCCCTTGAAGGGTGAGGTATGTGCATCCACAGACAGGTGGCATTCCCCAAAATGGGACTGTCCCGTGCCTCCCTCTTTCCACCTCACCCCTCCCACACACACACTCAAAAAACCAGTTGCCATTGAGTCAACTCCAGCTCTTGGCGACCCCACGTGTGTCAGTAGAACTGTGCTCCACAGGATTTTTGGTGGCTAATTTTTCAGAAGCCGATTGCCAGGACTTTCTTCTGAGGCACCCCTGGGTGGACTTGAACCTCCAACCTTTCAGTTAGCAGTTGAGTGCATTAACCGTTTGCATCACCCAGGGTCCGGGGATACTACCCAACGAGCTCATCAGGGCCTCTCAAGATATCCAGGAGATTTCCCCAGCCTCAAATTTTATCTTCTTGAATGTAAACAAACGCTTTTGTTTTCTTCAAATAAAGTTTGAAATGAGAAGAAAATAAGAAGGACTGGATAGGAAGGAGTTGCAGGAGAGGGTGGAGCAAAGCTTGCCGCGCTTCCAATCAACCTCCATCACAGTGTACTTGGAACAGGTAGGGTTCCAACAGGAAGCAGTTAGGATCGTTGGAGAAGAACTTATTTACAAAGGGACTGTTAACCACAAGGAACCACAAGGGATAGTATCAGAAGCAGGAGCTATTAGCAGTGGCGTTGTTTCTACCCAAAAGGACAAGGGGAGCTCGTGGTTACCAAGACTTAGAAAGGGGGAGAATTGAGTAAAGAAGACCACCTTAAAGGAGGAAGGTCCTTTGGTGGAGGGATCAGTCAACCCAAGGAGACTTCACAGGGAGGAAGCTGGAGGAAAATACTTCGGCCTTATTCTCCTCCAGATCTCTTGATCGGGCTTCCCCATTGGCTGGAACTGGCCAATGTAAAGCCAAAGGGTGGGGAGCCCTTTGAGATGGAGTCCATATGTGTCAGCTTCCCGGGGAACAGGGCAGGGAAGAGGAGGGGGGAGGGGGATTTGGAGAGGCAAATGGAAGATATCATGAACATTTGTTTACATATTAGGTGGCACTCTACACTGTGGGTTCCTCCGGGGCAAGCTGCTCCACTCCTTCGCCTTCTGTCTCCAGCCCCCTACCCATTCACACTTCCAACCCATGTTCACTTATGCCCTGAGTGAATTCCACAGTGCCTCTTTGTGTCTCACATTGACGGTGTGGCAGCAGCAGGGAATTAATGACATCTGGCTGAATGGAACCAGGAACTCTTTCTAAGGCAAAGGTTTGGAGGATGGAGGAAGGAAATGATAAAGGAACCAGAAATGCCCCAAAGATGAAGGTTGAATGAAGCCATAGCTCTTTTTCTCATTAGGAAACTTGAATCCTGAGCTTTATTTTCTTTTTCTTCTTTATAAAGGCCTTTACATTAGTAGCAAAAACAATGATGTGGGCATTGGTGGTTCCGTCGTAGAGTTCTCGCCTCCCATGTGGGAGACTCAGGTTCAATTCCTGGCCAATGCACCTCATGCACAGCCACCACCTATTTGACAGTGGAGGCTTGTGTGTAGCTGTGATGCTGAACAGGTTTCAGTGGAACTTCCAGACTCAGATGGACTAAGAAGAAAGGCCTGGTGATCTACTTCTGAAAATTAGCCAATGAAAATCCTATGCAACACAGCAGTCCGATCTGCAACCAATCATGAGCATGGTGCAGGACTGGGCAGCGTTTTGTTCCATTGTGCACGGAGTTGCCATGAGTCTAGGGCTGACTCAACAGCAGCCAACAAAAACAACAATGCTTTCACATGGAGTGCTTTAAGGTTTACATGCATTACCTCAGTGGATCCCCTCAACAACCCTGTAAGGTACACCGTATTATCATCCCAGTTTTATAAGCGAGGCTTAGAGAGGCTAGGCGACTTGCCCAAGGTAGTGATGATGAGACCAGGGCTGGGGCTTCAAGTCCAATTCTGCCTCTACTTGTGCTCTGCTGCCCGCCCATCAGAAGACCTCTCAGGCCTGTTCCTTGCTGGAGCTCTTGCTTTCAAGAGGCTGGACATCTGAGCAGGAACCAGAACAAACAGGGGCAGGAAAAGGTGCTCAGAGGAGGCTTTCGGAGTCCAGTGCCCCTTTGTTTTCCACTGCCACCTCCTGAATCATCAGCACCCTCTTCTCCTTTTCTTCTCTCCCTTCTTCTCTGCTTCAAATCTCTCCTCCTGATTATCTACCATCTTCTTTCACTATCCCTCCCCTTAAGTATTAAGAACACAAGCAGAACTAGTGGGTAAATGTCCTATCTATGCATGGCAAAACTATATAATAATTTCTAACATTGTTCAACTCAGTTCAGTAAATGCTTTTGTGAACTGTGCACTAGGAATTCAAAGTCATAAAGTATCAGCCCTGCCTTCAAGGACATGTCAGTCTACTGGGGCAAAGTAACACAAATTTACTGAATGTGGTATGCTAAGTGCAAGAATGGAAGAAGGGAGCCATGGGGGTAGCACAGGGGTGGAAGGGCTGGCTATTGCAGGTGAGGGCACGAAGCCTTCCCAAAGGAGGTGATATCTTAGCTGGGCTTTCCAGGAACGGGGATGATCTTGTGTGTGACGGAGAGGTTGGGTGGGCGGCAGGGGATTTGGAGACAACACAGAATATTCTGAGCAGAGAAATAGCCCGAGAAAAAATATGGAGGTGTGAAACAACGTGCTGCTAAGCCTGCTCTCCAAGTCCCTTCCTTTCTTTGGGGGGATGTAATTAAACCGGTCTACCGTATGTTGTACAGTGGTGGCTTGTGTGTTGCTGTGATGCTGGAAGCTATGACACTGGTATTTCAAATACCAGCAGGATCACCCATGGTGGACAGGGTTCAGCGGAGCTTCCAGACTAAGACCAGGAAGAAAGGCCTAGCAATATACTTCTAAAAATTAGCCAATGAAAACCCTACAGATCACAACAGAATACGGTCCAATGTAGTGCTGGCAGATGAGTCCCCTAGGTTAGAAGGCATTCAAAATACACAGTGGCTACAGCAGTGGAATTGAGCATACCAACAATCATGAAGATGGTGCAGAAGCAGGTAACTTTTCGTTCTGTTGTACATGGGTTCGCCGTGAGTCAGAGCACACTCGACAGCAACTAACAACAACTAAACCCACATTCCCTTATTCTATATCGACAGGTCTACAACAGTACATCTCAAACCATCTGTGGTGAAGGACCAGATATATATATTTAATTTCTGCCCATCATAGACTGGATGACTATTATGGAGCTCATGCCACATACAACTCATTATGGAAGTTTGAACTGATCTATTTCCTGTTCAACAAGAGTCCACTGATCACACACTTCAAAGTTGCAGCAAAGTCAAGTTGTTTTCAAGGTTTCAAAATACTTACTCTCAGTATCTGTGCTTATCTCACTGTGGACCAGCATTGGTCCATGGATCACGCTTTGAGTAGCGCTGGTCTAGAAGACGGCGAGTCTCTTACAGGGAGGAACCACATCTTTTTATTTTATCCATCCTTGTACATACCTCCAGGCTCTTAGCAAGAACACCCAGAGGAAACGCTCTCCTTGCCCAGAAAGGGATGCACATTTGTTAATTAGGTAGTGTTTGCCCAGTGTTTTGAACATGGAAAACTCTGCCAGTATTAAATACTATTATTCTTAGTAGCCTCGTGTCCACTACAGTGGGTATCATTTAATTAGAACTGCATAATAGGCAAATCTGCCTTAATTGGCTGGGATGTGGCTAAGAAACCGTTTCACATCTGCGCTCTGCGTTCTCTGCTCTGTGGCCATCACATTCTCTGGCAATGGGTCATTTGGAGACCTTGGGCAGGGTTCAGGGAAGGTTATCTGGCTACTGATTAACACTTAATTAGTACCTTTTTCATGTAGCACAGCAGTGACCTTGTAAATTTAAAATTTTCGGGGGACCACTTAATGTGGAATTAAAGTACAAGTGCAATATTTAAGATGCATGAAATTGTTTTACGCATTACAGCATTAACTAGCTCTTAATTTATGCAGTGCATGCCAGAGAAGGGCAATTAAAGTAGAGCAGGGGGAAAAAATTATAGATCTCTATGTTGTCCTGTCTTTTCTTCTAACTATGCTTTTGAAAGTTTTTACTACATTCATATCTCAACCTTTGTTCTAGATTTAGGAATAACTGGTAAATTCTGAAGCTTGTTTGCCCCCACCTTTAAGCCGAAGCCATCTCCAGCCGGTATCTCCCTCCAGGGCCTAGAGACCCACCCTGGCCTCAGTGATTGGTCCAGTGATAGGCTCATAAACCAACTAGAGCCAATGAGATGTCAAGAGACACTTGCTGGGACCTTATAGAAAATGATGCTAATGGTCTCTTCCCTCATAACTGTTGGAGGGAGTCGTTCTCTCTCTTCCCCTGTGTGGTGTGAGGGGGTGAGGTCTGGCACCATGGCAGCCATTTTGCAAGCTGCAGGGGAGCCACTGTGTGGAATTTGTGGAGGAATCCAACACTGTGGGAGGCAGTATGGCCAGATGAAGAGAAAACCAATTTTGGGAGATATTATGGGAGACACTGGATTGGGACTTGTCTGAAGCCAGTCCTACCTGTGGGCTTTTGGATTATGTTGGAGCCTATAAATATACTGCATATTCCCAACTCCATGTTTTTAATTCATGCTGTTCCCTTTTACTGGAACGTTCTTTCCTTCCTTCTCCATCATTGAAGGCTAAGTTCAAATGCTGCCCCATCCAAGAAGCTTCCCTTGATCTGAACCATGCTTGGGATGGTCCGCACCATGGCCCCCTCCTCTGGAATGCTAATGCCCCTTATTTGAGCCTGCTGCACAAGCTGCCCTGAAAAGGGTGAAGCTGCAAATGTGACTCTCTCCATCTGCCCGGCAAAGACCTAAGCTCTCGTTCCTGTCCCCAGCATTTGTATCACATCTGGTATACTGAGTCCTAGAAAGAAATGTTAACAATACTAGTCAGAAGAGGAGAAAGTATATATGAGGCTCTGATCTTCTTAACTAAAACCAGGTGAAAAAGACATCCGGTAAATGCTGCAGCGGGTGGATTCATGGACCACTGCAGCTGCTAGAGGCACACGAGGGCTTGAGATATGAAGGGGGAGGAGTCATGGATACAAGCCAATTAAAAATATTCATCTGTCTGTCCCCCTGTTGAGGCTCTCTGGGTGGCCCAAACGGTTTGTGTTCGACTAAGGTTGGCAGTTTGAACCCACCCAGTGGTACCTCAGAAGAAAGGCCTGGTGATCTGCTTCCATTAAGATTACAGCCAAGAAAAACCATATGGAGCAGTTCTACTCTGTAACACATGGGGTCGCTATGAGTCAGAATTGACTCAAAGTGTTTGATTTGGTTTTGGTCCCTCTGTTTATAACTTCCATATATGGATACGGTCTCCATGTACAGAGTCAAATGCTAGGAAAGTGGAAGTCTCCCTGTCACCTCCTCCTCACCATACCCATCACCTCTGAGCTGCTCAGATTCCCTTTCAGGAATGGACTTGCTGCCCATCTGCTGAGAGTGTGGTCTGCTGACAGCCTCGGGGTCCACCTCAGCTTTGCAGATGAGGTCACGCCCTTCTCGCAGTGGCCCCTGGCCAATGGCTGAGCAAGGCGGTGGGACTGGGGCTTGACTATTTCCCCCTGACATGGGGCTCCTCTAATGGGTACCCTTTGCTTGGAGCTCCCGTGGGCTAGCTAAGACTGCCGGATTTGCCTTGAAGTCTGCCAGCTGCCCCTACCCAACCCACGTCCTCCTTTTTCCCTTCCCCTCTTTCTCATAAACCTTTTGTACTTCAAACTCCATCTCAGTGTCTACTTCACGGAGAACCCAACCTGTGGTACCCTTCCCCTTCTTAAAACTGCCGTTGGGTGTGTATTCTTCCATTTTTTCTATGCATTTTTGTACATATATGCTTATATACCACATTAAGATTTGTGATCACTTTTTTTTTTTACAAAAAGGAGATTGTACTGGGTGACTCATTCTCCAGTTAAAAAAAATTAACATATCTTCATGAACCTTAGATATCAGTGCTCATAGGTATGTCTCATTCTTTTTACTTGCTGTGTAGTATTCCATAGTATGGATAGCCCATTGCTTATTTAACCATTCTTACACTGATGGAGGAGCCCTGGTGGTGCAGTGGTTAAGAGCTCAGCTGCTAACCAAAAGGTTGGCAGTTGGAATACACCAGCTGCTCCTTGGAAACCCTCTGGGGCAGTTCTACTCTGTCATATAGGGTCACTATGAGTCAGAATCAACTCGACAACAACAGGTTTGGATTTTTTTTTTTTTTAATACTGATGGATGAGTGAGGCAGTGGTAGTTCAGTGGTAGAATTCTCTCCTTCCATGCAGGAGACCCTGGTTCAATTCGCAGCCAATCCACCCATCTGTTAGTGGAGGCTTGCATGTCGGTATGATGCTGAACAGGTTTCAGCAGAGCTTCCAGACTAAAACAGACTGGGAAGAAAGGCCTGGAGTTCTACTTCTGCAAATCAACCAGTGAAACCCTATGGATCACAACCGTCCAATTCACAGCTGATCACGGGGATGGTGCAGGACCGGACAGCGTTTCATTCCGTTGTGCATGGGGTCACCATGAGTCAGGGGCTGACTTGACAGCAGCTGACAACAAGAACAACAACAACATACTGATGGACATTTGGGTTGTTTCTATTTTATATTGTTATTAATAATGCTGCTAGGAACATGCTATAAGCTGATTTCCAACAACAATAACAAGCTGAACATTATTCCAGTCAGCATAACCACGCACAAGGAAGGGCTAAAAGAGCACCTAGCATTGACAAGGTGGAACCAACATTTTCTTTTATTTCTGAAGGTTCCAGAATGCTTTAGTTTGTGAACCTTTTCTGGGCAAATGTAAAGTGCTAAACACGCTGTGTTACTTAGGTCAGACATAAGAACTTCTTGCTAGTAAGCAAAACAAACTATTTCATTGAAATTCTGACTCTTAGTGACCCTATAGGACAGAAGAGAACTGCCGCATAGGGTTTCCAAGGCTGTAATCTTTACAGAATCTTTATGGAAACAGACTGCTACATCTTTCTCCCGTGGTGTAGCTGTTGGATTTGAACTACCAACCTTTTGGTTAGCAGCCAAACTCTTAACCACTATGCCACCAGGGCTCCAAGAAAGCAAGGCCTCCTGAATAACTCTATCCCTAAGGCATCTTTAAAACAGTGTTGTCAACAACCACCACTTGTGTGCTGATTCCCACAGAGGGACCAAGGAAAGGCAGCCAGTCGCCTGTTGGCTTAAGACTTAAGGAATCTGAACTCACCAGGGCCCGGTCCCACCCCCTTGAGAAGGAGGCCATGAGGTTCCCTCTGGGCAGTATAGTCCCTGCAGACAGCTGATGTCATCCTCACCTGAGGAGGGAGGAGGGAGGAGGGATGGGATTACCACCCTCTCTGTTGCCCTGGGGCTCTGGGCCAATGACGTGGGCATCCTGGTGGAAGCAGGCCCGTGTTTCCAGCTGCCTGCCGGGAGCTGGAGCCTGTCAACTCAAGCCACAGCGAGGGAAGATGTTTCTGACACAAAACCCCAGGGGAATCCACGGAGGAGCCGGGCTGTCATTACTTATTAACAATGGGCCTGATCCCCAGCCAGGCAGGCCCAGGGAAATAGCCTGTGGGGAGGCCAGCTCCCTGCTGCGAGGTGGATTAACACTTTCGGGGCAGGAGGGAGCATTTTGGGGGGTCAATTGTTACATTTTTGCATGTAAGAGGGGCCATTCTTTAATGTTAGACACATGCTCTTTTACGCTTCTTTCCCTCCCCCTCTCTGGGACCTCTTTCTTCTGTTATGTTCTCCTGTCCCTAAGGTTTTAAGCAGACAAACTCACAGGATGTAGGAGATGCTGTTCATAGGGGAAAAGGAAGATTCAAGAATGCAGGCAGCTAGAAATAATGCCCTCTGAGAGGGTCTGCAGGGACCAAAGAGGAAGATAGCAGTGAGAGCTGGGGTCAAGGGAAGGTCTGCAAACAGCTCACTGGGCTCTCAGGCTAGTTATTGCCTCTTGCTCTCCCATTGAGGGTTCCTGGGCTCCAGTCCCAGCCTGTTTTTGTCCAGCTCCTCAGTCTCAGGTGAGCAGGTCGGTTTCCACAACATAGGCCCTGGCAAAGGCCTCAGGTGGCCCCGCAGACTGCTTTGGAACTGACCCTTCAGAGTTGTTCAGAGTTGGAGTGGGGCAGCTGGTGGGCCTTTGTGGCCCTGCATTGATCAGCCACTGGCTGTGGGCTGTCCCCGAGGCTGCCATAACCCTGCGAAAGGCAGTTTTCTTCAGCCTTGGGGAAGGGGCTAACAGCTGAGGGTGGTCGATAGGCAGCACTCCCAGCAACTGAGGGAGTGTTTCATCCTGAAGGGGGATCACAGCAACCACCACACCTGCCTCCTGGATGACAGGTGAACCAGGGTTCTGATTTACCCTCTCCTCCAGATGTACGAGTTTCTCATCACATCTGGGACATTCCTCTCCCAGGGTGGCCCCTTGGCCATGGAGCATGTGGGGTGTCTGCTTTCCCACATATGCTAGCCTGGCCTCCTTTCCTGCTGCAGCTCCTCCCTTCCCAACCCTCTTCCTGCCTCTCCTCCCATCCCTCCCTCCACTTCTTCCTCTCATCCCTCCTCCATTTCCTTCTCCTGACCATCTTCCCAACCCTCCTCCCATCCCTCCTGTTTCCTTCTCCTGACCCTCCTCCCAGCCCTTCTCCATTTCTTCCTCCTGACCCTTCTTCCAACCCTCCTCCCATCCTTCCTCCATTTCCTCCTCCTATCCCTGCTCCCAACCCACCTCTTATCCCCTCTCCATTTCTTCCTTCTATCTGGTGGCATAGTGGTTAAGAATTCGGCTGCTAATCAAAAGGTCAGCAGTTCGAATCCACCAGGCGCTCCTTGGAAACTCTATGGGGCAGTTCTACTCTGTCCTATAGGGTTGCTATGAGTCGGAATCGACTCGATGACAATGGGTTTGGTTCTGGTTTTTTGTTATCCCTCCTCTCATCCCTTCTTCCACCCCTCCTCCCTGCAGGGGCTAACATTGAGGTTTTCAGAGTTGTAAAGGCTGCCCAATCAGGTGGGCTGGTGCAAGTTTACAAGGAAGCAGAACTGCCCGGCCATGGTTGTCTTGCTATAAAACACTTTATAATCTGTAAAGACCTAGCTGAACAAGGGGTGTTTTTTCCCTCTATAATTGGGTGGTTCCAAACTTCACTACAGGGGATGCTAAATCCTTGTCTGCTGTTCTACTTTATTGGTGTCCACAAGGAGCAGGAAATGTGCAATTGTTATTTGGTCTGTAATTGAAAGTAAATTCCATGTGAGTCATTTGGTATGTATGTGTGTGTGTATGTTAGGTTTTCTTTGCCCTAGGGGAGGAGAGCTGGCCTAATTGGAGACACACATTCAGGAGGGGTCAGTTGTGTCAAAGTCCACACTCCCGAGCCCACCACAACCCGTGCTTCAATCAGCACCAGAGATTTTCTTAAATTAGTAAAAGAGGCCTTAGAAATGAGTTCTCACTGGTGAAACTAGTGGTGTTCAAGAGGGCTGGATTGCCTAGAAATAGGAGCTGTATTCCAGCCCTTGGAGGAACAGGGTAAGAAACTCTAATATACCCGGTAGTAGCGCCCTGGGCTTGATACCTAAGGATCCTGTGTGCATCCAGCTGATAATTTGGTGGCATTTGCATTTCCTAAGTCAGACTAGAAGGTTAGAGAATCCCGATGCTAGAAGGGTTCTTTACCTCAGGCGAATCTTTCCTGCAAGATGCTGTTGGAGCTTTTCAAAGAACAGAGGTGGACCTTCGTGGAACTTACAGAACAAGTTATGCGACTGCTTTGTGCAGCTTGCTCAGAACTTGGCCTGAATACTTCCCTGGTGGCCCGTTTATGGGGAGGGGACCAGAGCTCTCACCCACTGCTAATTACTAGAGGCTAAGGAGCCCTGGTGGTGCAGTCATTAAGAGTTCCTCTGCTAACCAGAAGGCCAGCAGTTCAAATCCACCAGTCACTCATTGGAAACCCTATGGGGCAGTTCTACTCTGTCCTATAGTGTCGCTATGAGTCAGAATAGACTCGATGTCAACAGGTTTTTGAGGAGCCCTGGTGGTGTAATGGTTAAGCTCTCGGCTGCTAACTGAAAGGTTGAAAATCTGCTCTCAAAGATTTTCACCTAGAAAACCTATGGGCAGTTCTACTCAGATGCACAAGGGGTCGCCATGAGTCAAGAATCGAGTCTATGGCATCCAACAACCAACCAACCGACACAGATACTAACCAAAAAGAACCTGGTAGTAGCTTTGCAAGACCAAATTGGCTTAGGTCAGTTTGCAACGCTTAAAACCCCACATCAAATCCTGTATAAAATCTTAATCAGCTGTGAAGTCCAACTTCCCCACATCAATAACCACTGTGTGCCTCAGTTGTCTCATTCATGTAATAGGGCTCTAATACTTGTGTGTCCTTGGTCATAAGAACTTGTAGAGGATTATAAGTATTGTTTTCTTAAACTCTTCCAAAACAAAGGACAAATATTGTATGATCCCACTTACATAAAATATCTAGACTAGGAAAATGCATAGAAATCAAAGTTGATTAGTGGTTACAGGGGAGGGAGGGAGGTGGAAAGGGGGAGTCATTGCTTAGGGAGCATTGAGTTTCTGTTAAGGGGCATGCAAACATTTGGAAATGGATAGTGGTGATTGCTGCGCAACGTGATGAATATAACTAATGTCACTCAACTGTACACATAAAAAATGTTGAAATGACAAAGATTTTGTTATATAATCACACACACACATACCTCTTCCAAAATAGGTTGGGTTCACAAATCGGAGGCTGATGTCTTCAGCGGGTGGCAGAAGTTAAAAATCAACTACCCTAAATAACAAATTGGCTAAAAGAATAATATCACCCATAAGTGCTGTGCTCCTTTAAAAAAAAAAATCACCTATATGAGACCAAACCATCAACAAATTTACTTTAGAACAAAGGTAAGAATGTAAGGGGACAGGGAAACTAGATTAATGGAAACGGAGCAACCAGAATGGAAATAATGAGAATGTTCATGCACTATGAAGAATGTGTTACCGAACTGTAGAATGTGGGTACTTGTCTGGCGTGCTCAGACTTTCCAATTATCTGGACACCGGTCTTTAAGAAAAGGTAACTTTATCGCAATGCACAGAGCAACTAGCTGGGAGGAAGTTCCTCAGATCCAGCTCCCCAAGCTTCGAGGAAGCAGGGCTTATGTGTGATTTGAGCAGCAAGATGGCGGCTGCACAGGTGTACTGGGGAGGGACAATTCTAGAAGGCAGCCAGGAAACAGGTGACGTGGTGCTTGCTGGACCTTTCGCTTCGGAATAGGGTCCGGGGGATGATTTTCCTTCTGATTCATTCCACCTGTTGCTGCGTCTGCTGTTGAAGTCAACTAGTGGTCACAGCTGGCCCTTCTGCGCATGTGGGACAGGCCAAATCCGGCTTGGGCTAGTTTAAGGACTAATGGAAATTTACTGGCATTCCTAGGGTCAGGTTACAAATGTAACCAATGTTACTGAACAACTTGCGTAGGAATTGTTGAATGGGAACCTAAACTGCTGTGTAAACCTTCACTGAAAGCACAATATATATTTTTAAAAAGCTATTTTTCACTTTCTGCTACTAAAAAAATAAAATCAGCTACCAGAAGTGTCCCCAGCCTTTCTTGTACTTGTCAATGTCACAGGAAGGAAGCCCCTTGTGTTCATCATTGGTAAAAACGTGTGTTAAGGGCTGGATTGCATGGGAACTGGGACCGGCACAGGGCAAACTGGACTGACTTGGTCTCTTGGGTGAAGCTTGAAGCTAGTTGACAACCAGCTGACAACCACACACACACTCACTGCCCACAATCAGATAATCAATGCAAGACACACTGATGAGTTGTTGTTAGCCACTGTCAAGTCGGCTCCAACTCGAGGTGGCTGATTTTCAGAAGTAGATCTCACCTGGCCTTTCTTCCCAGTCTGTCTCAGTCTGGAAGCTCTGCTGAAACCTGTTCAGCATCATAGCAACACCTGTCTCCGCTGATAGACGGGCGATGGCTGCGTATCTTCATACCAGAATCAAACCCGGGTCTCCCATCTGGAAGGCAAGAATTTTACCACTGAACCATCACTGCTCCCACATTGATGAGTAGGTAAGGTTAAGTACATACACCTGATGGCTCAGAATGCTGGTTGCCAGCAAAGGAAAAGAAACAGGGCTGTGGGTTATATTCTAAATTTAGGTTAAATCTTCTCTCCCTACAGCTTGGCCCTGAGGGGTGGGGTCAAAGTCAATGGCTCGATGGATGGTTCTAAGCCAACAGGAATGTGCTCACCTGTGTGAATAAACACCCATTTTCAGGAACTTAGAACACAGCATTGATTCCGAGTGTCTTTCGGCCCTTTTGGTTGACAAAGCATTTCACTTTCAAATCTGGTTGGACGTTTACAGATGCTGTAAACGTGAGGGGTGCAAGGCAGAGAGCTGCATCTCCTTGAGCTTACCAATAGCCACCCCCCTCTCCTTGTTATTTGTTGACAAAACCCCAATTTTGTTCTGATATTGGATGGCAATGTGTTCATGGAACATGGGCTCAAGCCCAGGAGATGAATCATAGTCACCTTAAGCCAATCATAGTACAAACATTAACTCTTTGATGATTTAACTTAAGAGGCATTCCTGTCCTGGCCAATAAAATCTAATGGCGACCCTAATGGGGGAGTTCTTGGAAATATTTTTCTCTCTGAAAAAAGAAAGATGCTCACGGAGACTGATACCTGTACTACTATCACTCATCTACCTCTTCCTGCCTTTGAATGCAGGTGTAAGGATATGAGATGTTGGAGCCATCTTGTGACTGTATGTGAAGGCAGAACAGAAAGGTAGAAAGAGCCTGAGTCCTTGATAACCTCTTTAGCCACCCAGATCAAGACCACCTGCCTTTGGGCTTCTTGCTATATGAGGTATTAATACATTCTTATTATCTAAAATACTTTTTGTTGGGTACTCTACTAAGAGCATACCAACGGGTACTGGAAACCAGTTGCCCTCGAGTTGATTCCGACTCATGCAACCCCATGTGTGTCAGCATAGAACTGTGTTCATAGGGTTTTCAACGGCTGATTTTTTTAGAAGTAGATTGCTGGGCCTTTCTTCCGAAGCACCTCTGGGTGGACTTGATCTGCCAACCTTTTGGTTAGCAGTCAAGCACATTAACTGTTTGCGTCAACCAGGTACTACAACCCCCATTTAATAGTTGGGAAAGCTAAAGCTCAAAGAGGCTGGGTCATAGAGTTAAGTTAATGGCAGAGGGGGGCCTAGAATGCAGGGGTTCCAATTTCATCCAGGGCTCTTTTTCTGTCTCCAAACTCTACAGAATCTTAAGGATCCCCGACACACCCTCAGGGCTGAGGGTGCCAATGGTTGCACTCTGTGACCCTACCTCCCTGCCCCTACCCAAGCCAGAGCAGTTTGGCATTCATCTGATTTACTTTGTTGGCTTCTCACTAGCATTCCATTTGAAACTAAACATTATAAGACTTTAAACTATTTGAAAACCACTGTTCTATCCTTTGGAGCCCTGGTGGGACAGTGGTTAAGTTCTATGGCTGTTAACCAAAAGGTCAGCAGTTAGAATCCATGAACAGCTCCCTGGAAACCCTATGGGGCAGTTCTACTGTCCTATAAGGTCTCTATGAGTTGGAATTGACTCGACGACAATGGGTTTTGGTTTGGTCCTATCCCTTACTCTTCAATTAACAATGGTGGCCAGCTCTTTGCACCACCACAGGGGGAATTATAAAGATTTCTAAGGGGAAACATAGAGGGAGTAGGGTTTTCTTTCCTAGGTTGAAGCCCAGAGATCCTAGCAAGCTGCTCACTCACATACGTACACATGCAACGTACAGCTACACACACAAATGCACTTCTGAAGCATATGCATTCAGACACCCCGCTCACTTTATTTTTCATCCTATTAAGCTCTTTCAAGTTATAAGGCACAGAGACACAATGAGGTTACCATAGGTGCTGGCATTTACAGAACCGCTGGAGGGCCGAGCATGAACAATAGCTAACTCGGTTCTAGAAAGGGCAGCAGCCACCCCTGGACTCATGATCTGGTCTTCTCCTTGGCTGTTCCCGACTCCAGAGCTGCCCTATTCTCCAGAGCTAGGCTGTCTCTGCTCCTACTTCTTCTCAAGGTGTCTAGCTAGAATTTGAAACATTTCCCCAGAGTGGATATGATCCAGTGGGCTCCTCACCATACCATATGGGCCCACCTGTCTTGCTGGAGTGGACAACGTTCTCAAGCCAAAACACCCCGTGTCCTTCCAGGGTGCAGATTCCTGATTCAATCAATGGTGAGCAAGGTAACAGATTAAACAACACAAAACGCAGGTGGCAACCTACGCAAAAGAAACCCGATTCTCCTCAAAATGGGGCTGTGACCATTGCAAGTGTCTGCCATTTAATCAGCCCCATTGCAACCTCCTGGGAACAACTGGGAACTGCTTTCCTTTCCTTCCTGTCCTACTCTATGCCTTCTTTCCTCTCCCCTCCCTTTTCTTCCCTCCTTTTTCTCTTTCATTCAGTAAACATTTCTTCTACAATCACTGTTCCAGTTATCAATTACTGTATAATAAACAACCCCAAAATTTAGTGCATTTAAAAAAAGCCTTTTTTGTGTATATAGGTGTATGCATATGTATATGCATTTATATGACTGTATGCACATATATTCGTATATACAGAGGGCACAGTTACGGATACTTCTTAGACATAACTAAACACCTCACAGGATTGGTTTTCTGGGTTTGAAGGATTAGGAGCTAGTCATCTTATGGAACATCTCGGTCAATTGGCGTAATATAGTTCATAAAGTTATGTTCTACACCCTAGTTTGATGACTACTATCTGGGGTCTTAAAAGCTTGCGAGCAGCCATCTAAGATACAACTACTGGTCTCTACTCATCTGGAGCAAAAGAGAAAAAAGGAAACCAAGACTCAAAGAAGAAACTAGTCTACAGGACAAACAGTCTACATGAACCACATACTCATCTACCCTGAGACAAGAACTAGATGATGCCCGGCTACCACTACCGTCCACTCTAATAAGGGCCACAATAGATGGAACCTGATAGAATGGGAGAAAAAAATGTTGAACAGAACCTCAAATTCCTAAAAAAAAACAAAAACCAGACTTAGTGGACTGCTTGAGACTGGAGGACTCCCCGAGACTATTGCCCTGAGATACTCTTCAAACCTTGAACTGAAACCCTTGAGGTCACCTTGTAGCTAAATAACAGATTGGCTCACAAAATAATAACACCTGTAAATACTGTGCTCCTTTAAAAAAAATCACCTATGAGACTAAACCATCAACAGTTACTTTAAAACAAAGATTAGAATATAAAGGGGCAGGGAAACTAGATTAATGGAAATGGAACAACCAGAACAGAAACAATGAGAATGTTCATGCATTGTGAAGAATGTAACCAATGTTACTGAACAACTTGTGTAGAAACTGTTGAATGGGAACCTAAACTGCTGTGTAAACCTTCACTGAAAACACAATAAAATATGTGTATTTTTAAAAAGTCTTTTTTTATATCTCATAATTTTTGGGGTCAGAAATTCAGGCAGGGCTCAGGTGGGTGATTCTTTTGTTCCTTGTGGTATCAACTGAGATCATTTAGTGACATTCAGCTGGTGGATGGGCTGGGTCTGGAGGGTCCAAGATGACTTCACTTACATGTCTGGTGTCTTGGCAGCTGTTATGAGTTGAATTGTGTCCCCCCACCCCCACCCCAAAAGGATATGTTGAAGTCCTAATCCCTGGAACCTGTGGATGTGGCCTTATTTTGAAATAGGGTCTTTGAAGATGTTATCAGTTGAGTTATGAGGTCATATTGGAGTGGGGTGGGTCCTAATCTCTAAGGCCACCACTCAGATGGGAAGTGGCACAAAGACACAGACACACACAGAGGGAAGATGGCCATATGAGGACAGAGGCAGAGACTGAAGCGATGCAGCTACAAGCCAAGGAATACCAAGAATGCCAGAAGTACCAGAAGCTACAAAGGGGCAAGGAAGGATCCTCCCCCAGAGCCCTCTAACAGAACATGGCCCTGCCAACACCTTGATTTCAGACTTCTAGTCTCCAAAACTGTGAGAGAATAAGTTTGTTATTTTAAGCCACCCAGTTTGTGATACTTTGTTACACCAGCCCCAGAAAATTAATATAGAAGGAAAGGCTAGAAGGCTGGGCTTACTGGGCCACTTTCCTTCTTCCTGTCATCTCAGGGCCTCTCCATGTGGCCTCTCTAGTAGGGGAACCAGACTTCTCACATGGCGGCTCCAAGAGGGAGTTTTCTAAGAGACAGGGAGGGAAATTTGCTAGTCTTTTAAGGCCTGGGCACCAAAACTGTCACAGCATCACTTCTGCCACATTCTGTTGGTCAAAGAAGTCACAGAGCCCACCCAGATTGAAAGGTGGGGACTAAGACTCCGTCCTCTTAGTGGGAAGAGTGTTAAAAATTGGTAGCCATCTTTAATCTGCCACTTCTGCTATCTGCTGGGAATTGTGAGAGATGCTGTTGAATTAAAGACAAAATAACATGACCTTTGCCATTTCATTCCCTTTTTAAGTCTATGTCTGGGGTAAGCGTTCCCATTTCCTTAAGTTACAGGAAAGATTTTGTTTGACATTGTAATGTGTGGGGGGCGGGGGGCAGGAGGAGACAGGTCGAGATGAGAGAGAGAAACTGGGCAGGGCAGAGGTGCTCTCAGAAGGTAACGTAGAGTGGGGGCTAAGACCCAGGAGAGAAGAAACTGTAGCTAATAAGACTAGGGCTAGGTAGGGGGAGGCAGAGAGGAAAAAACTGTTGCCAGTTGCTGGGGGAAGAGTTATCTTGAGGTTGTCTTTTTCTGGGTTCCCCCTAGAAGGACATCCTGATACAAAGACTTGGGTGCAGGTAGTTTATTTGGGAGATGATCTCAGGAACTACTGGTAAGAGGGTGGGGAAGTGAGACAGGGAAGGGAAGGAAGCCAATAAAGGGTGCTCTAGAAGCAGGAGGAGTTTCTGGGTAGCACAAATGGTTAACGCGCTCACCTGCTAACTGAAAGTTTGGAGGTTTGTGTCCATCTAGAGGCACCGAGGAAGAAAAGCTAGCGATCTACTTCTGAAAAATCAGCTAGTGAAAACCCTATGGAGCATAGTTCTACTCTGACACACATGGGGTCATCGTGAGTCAGAATCAATGCGATGGCAACTGAAGGAGCAGGTAGGCAACTGGGACTCAATCCTGCAGGGAGCCTCTGGAAGACTGTGAGGAACGTACCCCAGAGTTGTGGCACTGAAGAACAGGGAAGCTGGGGGATTTATGCACCAACTTTCTTCCCTCATGGATTAAGAGTTGTCCCTAGAATGTTAACTCCCCAACACTTTTGGCCTACTCTGTACCAGTGACCATCACAGGAGGCAGTCACGGTGTCTAGTAGCTGTCTGTAGGTGACCTCCAGGGTGGGTCAAAGGGGTGAGGGCAGGGCCCCGACAGTGCCTACTGATACGTTCATGATGAGAATGTGTATTCCCTTTGCAATGGGATCTGCACAAGTCCTCTGCCTTGCACACCTCCAGGGGGGCACCTGTCACACTGTCTTCTATGTGAATAGTAGCCCCCGGAGATATGAAACACCACAGCCCTGGATGTTCCATGTAAACGCTTCCTCCACCTTCCTATGACTTCTTCATTCAAACCTGCATGGTCCATGAGACATCAGAACTGCTCAAGCGGATCCCACCTTCATCACCAACTGTATCAAACCAGTCCAGGGAGGCTGTGATCATTCACCTTTGATGACAAATATGCGATAGATAATAAAATCCACTCCACACGCCAACTACATCCTGTAGAAATCCCAGCTCCCCTTCCGTGGACAGTTCAGACCCCAGCTGCTCCACGTAGCCCTTCTCTCTCTCTCATCCCCATTTGCCTGGGGCTAGGTCAGAAGGTACGAGCACTTTCTCTGTTTCTTAGGTCTAATAATCCATTGGAACAACTCACAAACTCCAGGGAAAGGGCTACCTTTAACCTAGCAGTAAAACAGATACAAACACGTAGGGGTGAGGTCCAGGAGGGATCCCAGTGCAGAGCTTCCATGTCCCCAGGGGTCGCGCTTACCCTCCTGAGAGCAGACAGTCCGTCTCTCTATCCAGGAAGCTCCGGCGACCCTGCTTCCAAGCGTTTTATTGGCCTCACTGCGTGGCCATGATAGATTACTAAGCCTCCTGAAGCTTAGTCAGCACTGGGTTCCCAGGTGGTCCCTCTTGGTCTTGTGAGCCCCACTCATTGACCTCAGGTGTGGTCTGGCCCTCAGGAACCAAGACCAAAGGCCAGTTGTTTACTGCAAGGTGGTTTCACAACTCACAGCCCACAAATGCTTTGAGTGCAAGCAGATACTATCTGGGGAACATGAATAATGCTGAGTGTTGAGTCAAGGTTGGCTCTGAGCTAAAACAAAGACATTGGTGGGGACAACTGGCACTTGCAGTTACCCCCTATTTGTCTCCTTGGAACACAGAGTCCAGGAACAAGGGAAAGAAAGCATCTTCAGAAACACAGACCAGCCTCTGTGACCTCCTCTCATGTCCTTCCAGGCTTAAAAAACTCAAGGAGGTAGTTTGTCCACTGAGGCCATATCAATTTATCAAGTTCATTCACCCTTCATGGGCTCCATTTCATCTGCTAGCCCCTGAGCGTAACTCTCCTGCCCTCAAGGTTTTCTCGCCTCAACTCCCCAGCAGTGTGAGTAGCAGAAAGGGCACTGGATGTCAAGCCCTGTGCCCGGGTTCAGAGCTCCTTCTCTGCAATCCCCTAGCTATGTGAATCCGAGCAAGTGACTTGACCCCCCTAACTCTCTCTTTCTCCATCTATGATCATCTTTCAGGCCTCTTAGACTCTAGCAGGCCGTGATTTATGATTCTATGAGGAATGAGTGGGCTGATGTGTATCATATAAATGGAAAGCTTTCACATGATTATGACTGCTCTGAGCCCCTGGGTGGTGCAAATGGTTAACATGCTCGGCTGCTAACTGAAACATTGGTGGTTTGAGTCCACCCAGAGGTACCTTGGAATAAAGCCCTGGAGATCTACTTCTGAAAGATCAGCCATTGAAAATGCTATGGAGCACAGTTCTACTCTGACACACATGGAGTCACCATGAGTTGGAATGATTCAATGGCAACTGGGTTTTGATTATGCACAGCACTCTGCAGGAAGCAGCCTCAATCTTGGTTTATTCTCTTTACATAGGAGCCCCTACCCTGCGCACCCACCCACTGCCCCACACACCCCAGCAGGATCTCAGTGTCCTTAGCTACTCGATGAAACCCTGCTTCTCTAGTCTTCTCTAGGTGCCCCTAGCCCCCTAGCTTCACCCATATGCCCTAAGATGGTACTCCTCTGTGATCTTCTTGTCTCTTCCCTTCTTGACATGTGTGTTGGTTTCAGTCTCCAACCGATCCGAAAAGGCTGCTGCAGTTCTAGGCATTACATGCAGACACACAACCTCCAGGAACAAAGCACCATCCCTCCCAGCCAGGGGAGATAGTAAAACCATTTAGCAACCAGTACAGCAGGGCACCGACCAGTCAGAAAAGCCTCCAGCTGTACTGGTACAGGCCTGCTGAATATCAAGGATGTTTCCAGGGTTGCCTTCCCAAGAGTAAGGAAGCGCCCCAACAGAATTAGCTCACAGCTCATTGGCCAGCACCAGAGCATATGACCCTGCAGCCCCAAACCAATTTCGGGGGGTTTACCATGATTGGAGGAGCCCTGGTAGTGAAGTAGTTAAAAACTTGGCTGCTAACCAAAAAGTCAGCAGTTTGAATCCACCAGCTGCTCCTTGGAAACCCTAGAGGGCAGTTCTACTCTGTCCTACAGGGTCACTATGAGTTGGAATCGACTCGACAGCAACGGGTTTGGTACCATGATTGGGTTAGAGTGATAAAGATTTGCCTCTGAGTTGGGGATGGAGTCCCCTTCTTGAGGGTGGACATCTGAATTAAATCAGGGTTCCATTAGCAAGTTGTAGGTTGGGGAGTCAATCAATCCCATCTGCTACACAGCCTCACAACTCCCCCCTTCCCCACAACCTCCAAAATCACAGGCTCCTTGTGTCAGGGACTCAGACCCACTGCTCAGTCTGATTCTCATTTTGCTTTTGCCCCTTGCTTTTTTCTGCAACTGCAAATTCTCTGTGCTTAGTTCATCTTTATAATCTCTTTGAAGTATGAAACAAGTACTATTTGGTCAGGCTCATTTCATGGATGGACAAACTGTACACTTTTAAGTGAGTAATTTAGGAGAGCCTAGGATAGGTTTGGTGGTTCAGTGGTAGAATTCTTGCCTTCCATGTGGAGACTCAGGTTTGAGTCCTGGCCAGTGTACCTCACGTGCAGCCCATTGCCATGATGTTGAATAGGTTTCAGCGGAGTTTCCATATGAAGACGAACTAGGGAGAAAGGCCTGGTGATCTACTGAAAATTGGGCAATGAAAACCCTATGGATTACAATGGTCTGATCCACAGCCAATCATGGGGGTGGCACAAGACCAGGCATGGTTTTGTTCCCTGTGCGTGGGGTCACCATGAGAGAGGCTGACTCGATGCCAGCTAACAACAAAATAGGTTAATAGAGCAGGGCTTGTGACAAACAAGCAGTTACTGCCCAGTTGCTCTCTCTTACTCACATACCCTCTCCTTTGGCTTAATTGGTAGGCAAATTATTGAGTATTTGGCCAGGCTGGGGGCCAGTAGGCTGTTTATAGCCTGAAGAGCTGGCATTTTCTACCTGGATGAGTCTGCCAGCAGCCATCAGATAATCGGTCTCTTCCAGTGACAAGGGCATGATGGATTTTCCCCATTACTTGATATCAGTGCTTTTGTTAGTTTGCATTTTCTGCAGTGCCTTTCCTCTCAGCAACTCAAGGCCTTTTGAAAAGTCTTATGTAATGGAAAATAATTCTGCAAGGTAGGCAGACCTGGCGAGGCCAGAATACAGAAACCACATCCCTTACACACATGCACAGCAACCCTGCTGGGCCCATCTGTGTTGGGGCAGTGACGTTCATGGCACTTTGAGAAGATAAGAGAACACAGGTACAGGTAAAGGGGGACACAGTCGCCTTTGGTAAGCTCCAGGAAGGCCCCTCTCCCTGTGCCTGGGACACTGGCATTTAAGTAAGAAAACTCAAGTCGAATCTGACTCATTGCGACCCTATAGGACAGAGTAGCACTGCCCCATAGGGTTTCCAAGGAGTGGCTGGTGGATTTGAACTGCTGGCCTTCTGGTTAGCAGCCAAGCTCACGGTACTACCCGGGCACCTAAGTAAGAAAAGGAGGGACTTTAAGAAAGAGAAAGAAAAGGGAGGGAGGAATGGGCAATGATAAAAAGGAAGAAGCACAAGAAAAGGTGCTCAATGACATTAGTCTTCAGAGAAATGCAAATTAAAACCAGTAAGAGATAACACAACACCCACCAAAAAAAAAAAGCCATTGCCATCGAATCGGTTGCAACTCATAGTGACCCTATAGGACAGAGTAGAACTGCCCCATAGGGTTTCCAAGGAGCGCCTGGTGGATTTGAACTGCCGACCTTTTGGTTAGCAGCCGAACTCTTAACCACTACACCACCAGGGTTTCCCAACACCCACCAGAATGACTAATAAACCAAAAAAAAAAACAAACCCATTGCCTTCAAGTCGATTCCAACTCATAGTGATCTATAGGACAGGAAAGGATCTTCCCCTAAAGCCTTCAGAGAGAGCATAGCACTGCTGACACCCTGAATTCGGACTCCCAGCCTCGAGAACTGTGAGACAATAAGTTGCTATTGTAAATTACTCAATGTGTGGTATTTTGTTATGGCAGCCTTAGGAAAGTAATACAACCATTATGGAAAACTGTAACTACTAAAGCCGAGCATATGCTTACCATACGACCCAGCAATTCTGTTGTTGTTGTTGTTAGGTGCCGTCGAGTCGGTTCCGACTCATAGTGACACCATGTACAACAGAACGAAACGCTGTCCAGTCCTGCACCATCCTCACAATCATTGTTATCCTTGAGCCCATGGTTGCAGCCACTGTGTCAGTCCATCTTGTTGAGGGTCTTCCTCTTTTACCCTGGCCCTCCACTTTACCAAGCATGATGTTCTTCTCCAGGGACTGGTCCTTCATGACAACATGTCCAAAGTATGTAAGATGTAGTCTTGCCATCTTTGCTTCTAAGGAGCATTCTGGTTGTACTTCCAAGACTGATTTGTTCATTCTTTTGGCAGTCCATGGTATATTCAATATTCTTCGCCAATACCACAATTCAAAGGCGTCAATTCTTCTTTGGTCTTCCTTATTCATTGTCCAGCTTTCACATGCATATGATGCGATTGAAAACACCATGGCTTGGGTCAGGCACACCTTAGTCCTCAAGGTGACATCTTTGCTTTTCAACACTTTAAAGAGGTCTTTTGCAGCAGATTTGCCCAATGCAATGCATCTTTTGATTTCTTGACCACTGCTTCCATGGGTGTTGATTGTGGATCCAAGTAAAATGAAATCCTTGACAACTTCAATCTTTTCTCCGTTTATCATGATGTTGCTGATTGATCCAGTTGTGAGGATTTTTGTTTTCTTTATGTTGAGGTGTAGTCCATACTGAAGGCTATAGTCTTTGATCTTCATCAGTAAGTGCTTCAACTCCTCTTCACCTTCAGCAAGCAAGGTTGTGTCATCTGCATATCAAAGTTTCTTAATGACTCTTCCTCCAATCCTGATGCCCCGTTGTTCTTCTTATAGTCCAGCTTCTCCGATTATTTGCTCAGCATACAGACTGAATAAGTATGGTGAAAGACACAACTCTGACACACACCTTTCCTGACTTTAAACCACACAGTATCCCCTTGCTCTGTTAGAATGACTGCCTCTTGATCTAGGTACAGGTTCCTCATGAGCACAATTAAGTGTTCTGCAATTCACATTCTTCCCAATGTTATCCATAATTTGTTATGATCCACACAGTCGAATGCCTTTGCATAGTCAATGAAACACAGATAAACATCTTTCTGGTATTATCTGCTTCCAGCCAGGATCCATCTGACATCAGCAATGATATCCCTGGTTCCACATCCTCTTCTGAATCTGGCTTGACTTTCTGGCAGTTCCCTGTCAATGTACTGTTGCAGCCGCTTTTGAATGATCTTCAGCAAAATTTTACTTGTATATGATATTAATGATATTATTCGATAATTTCCACATTCTGTTGGATCACCTTTCTTGGGAATAGACATAAATATAGATCTCTTCCAGTGGGTTGGCCAGGTAGGTGTCTTCCAAGTTTCTTGGCATAGATAAGCACTTCCAGTGTTGCATCCAGTTGTTGAAACATCTCAGTTGGTACTCCGTAAATTCCTGGAGCCTTCAGTGCCTTCAGTGCAGCTTAGACTTCTTCCTTCAGTACCATCAGTTCCTGATCACATGCTACCTCCTGAAATGGTTGAACGTTGACCAATTATTTTTGGTAGTGACTCATAGGTTCACCAACAGAGCTATAAAAGAATGTTCACCACGGCACTATTCTCATTAGCCAAAAACTGGAGACAATTCAAATGTCCATCAGAAGTAGGATGCATAAACAAATTGTGGTATATTTATACCATGGAATATTATATGGCAGTGAAAAAGAATGAACTACTGCTTCATGCAATAACAGACAGCTCTCACATAGATCCACCATCCGTCTGTTCATTGGTTGTACTGTGGTGGCTTGTGTGTTGCTGTGACACTGGAAGTTATGCCACTGGTATTTCAAATACCAGCAGGGTCACCTATGGTGGACAGGTTTCAGCAGAGTTTCCAGACTAAGACAGACTAGGAAGAAAGGCCTGGTGATCTACTTTTGAAAGGTCCAAACCCAAACCATTGCCATCAAGTCAATTCCCACTCGTAGCGACCCTATAGGACAGGGTACAACTGCCCCATATGGTTTCTGAGGCTGTAATCTTTACAGAAGCTGACTGCCATATCTTTCTCCTGCAGAGCAGCTGTTGAGTTTGAACTGCCAACCTTTCAGTTAGCAGCCAAGTGCTTTAACCACTGTGCCACTGGGCTCCTCTGAAAGGTCACAGCCTTGAAATCCCTATGGCTTTCTACTCTGCACACATGGGATCGCCATGAGTCAAAATTGATTTGATAGCAGCTAACAACAACAACTACATATATATATATATACACACACACACAGACATATATATACATATGTGTATATGTATATCAGTGAAAAAATTGACTTTGTCAGACTTCTGG
>NW_004443982.1:14444019-14464088 GCF_000243295.1 Trichechus manatus latirostris | reverse complement strand
TATACTATAGCCACTTCACTTCTCCTGATATCCCCTCTCCACACACATATAAATACACACACACATCCAGACACCAAACACAGACACATGTACTCAGAGATACCCATGGACGCAGAAGTACGTGATCACTGATACACACACACACACACACACACACACACACACACACAAAAGTCTCACTGGTTCTGTTTCTCTAAAGAACCCTAAGATAGTCTCTCCTTTATCCCATGGAGTCCAATATAGAACTGAAAACCACCCACAAAATTGAGAGTCTTTATTCCAATACCAGTGAGAGGCTACAACCCCAATCATTTCCAAGAGAGCAGGTTTCCTTGGTCTGCATTCTTCTTCCAAACCAGGACTCTACATTTTCATTGAAATGGGAGGGAGTGTGTATATGTGCATGAGTGATCATGTACTTGTGTGTTCATGAGTGTCTCTGAGTACATGTGTCTGTTGGTGTGTGTGTTTGGTGTTTGGATGTGTGTGTGTATTTATATGTGTGTGGAGAGAGGCTATCAGGAGAAGTGAATTGGCTATAGTTACTGTTAATACCATAAACTTGAGCTATTGTTTTCATAAATGAAAGGCTGGAGATAGTCTCTTGCTGCTCTTACAACTGTGCTGCTGAAATTATATTACTACGGAGGAACCCTTCTTTCATTCTGCAAGTGTAATCCTGTCACCAAGATGGGAGAATTGGCTCCATGGAAACTCAGGTGGAATCTGCTTTGTCAGTGGATTTCCTAAGCCCAAGGGCTAGAGCATCTTGTCGCCTTTGTGTTGGGAATCAAAATTAAAAACATGGAGTTCTCAGCTGGCAAGGAGGGGATATTGGTGGTTCAATGGTAGAACTCTTGCCTTCCATGTGGGAGACCTGGGTTTGATTCCTGGTCAATACGCCTCAAGCACAGCCACCACCTATCTGTTAGTGGAGGCTTGCATGTTGCTGTGGTGCTGAACAGATTTCAACAGCACTTCCAGACTAAGAAGGACTAGGAAGAAAGGACTGATGATCTACTTCTGAAAGTCAGCCCATGAAAACCCTATGGATCACAACGATCCACAACCGATCATGGGGATGGTGCAGGACTGGGAAGCATTTCGTTCCGTTGTGCACAGCGTCACTGTTATGGATTGAATTGTGTCCCCCAAATATGTGTGTCAACTTGGCTAGGCCATAATTCCCAGTATTGTGTGATTGTCCAACATTTTGTCATCTGATGTGATTTTCCTATGTGTTATAAATCCTACCTCTATGATGTTAATAAGGTAGAATTAGAGGCAGTTATGTTAGTGAGGCAGGACTCAATCTACAAGGTTAGGTTGTGTCTTAAGTCAATTTCTTTTGAGATATGAAAGAGAGAAGCAAGCAGAGAGACATGGTGACCTCATACTACCAAGAAACAAGAGCTGGGAGAATAGCGTGTCCTTTGGCGCTGGGGTCCCTGCACTGAGAAGCTCCTCAACCAGGGGAAGATTGATGACAAGGACCTTCCCCCACAGCTGACAGAGAGAGAAAGCCTTTCCCTGGAGCTGGCACCATGAATTCAGACTTCTGGCTTCCTAGACTGTGAGAGAATAAATTTCTGTTTGTTAAAACCATCCACTTGTAGTATTTCTGTTATAGCAGCACTAGATAACTAAGACAGGTCACTATGAGTCAGGGCCAACATGACAGCAGCAAAAATAGACATGACCTCAGTGCTTCTCAATAAATTCCCTGCAATGCCTGTGTTGATGGTCATTTATTAAGTATCTATTGTATACCTGGACCTATTACAGGCACTGGCTTTATTGAGATGAGTCACTGCCCATTTAGGCCCTTGTGGAGCTCCTGATGATCTGATAGGGTGCAATCAATACAATGACTGATACGAACAAGCAGAGAGTGAGGGACTTCGGGTGCAATGACATGGGGCATCTAACCCAACCTCGTAGATGCCCAATGCCACCCCAATTGTCGAGGTGTAAGCAGGTGAAGCTCTCAGAGGAAGTGGTGCTGGTGGGTCTGAAGGGATAAATAGGAATTATCTAGAACAATGAGAACTCAGTACGATCAAAGGAGGTACCTCAGTCTGGCCCACGCTTAAGGCAACAGCTATACTTGTGGACTGGTATGAGGCAGCCAGCATTTGGAGAGGAGATGACAACTTTGTTTACTTGGGGCAGAGGTTGGGAGCCACAGAGTAGCACTTGCAACATGAAAGAAGGTTTTTTTCTCAGTAATATTATTTCACTGGCAAAGTTGTAGTAGCAGCAAGAGACTATCTCCAGACTTTCTAGCCTGCCGCTCCCTTCCCAGCCCAATCTGACAATAACAAAATTCACTACCAGACACTGCCAGCTTAAAGAATGGCCAGGTCCTCTGCTATCCCATCTCCTCCAGAGCCCACCCTGGGGTCACTCCCAGTGCTGGGCAGCTTCTTGTGGCCCCTCCAGATCCATGCTCTACCCTTCTGCATCCTGGTCTGTACTCCAGGAGGCAGGCTTGTATGGACCACATCCATGGGCCTCCTTGTCCTCCACTTCAGGAGGCACGGGCAGGAGCTCAGAGGGCAGGAGGAGAGGGAGGGCGGGGAATTTACTCCCCTGACTCCCTCCCCACAGTCCTCTTGTGTTGTCTGCATCCTGCTACTAAAGGCCACAGCTCCTATTGGGTAGTCCTTCTCTGACCCTCTCACTAGTCTCTTTGGCTTCTGGAAACCATCCCCTCCCGTTATCCCTTCAGGCCTAGAGATGGTAGCAGCTTCCTACAGTTGCTGAAACCTGAGTGCTTCCCAACCCTTGTTGGTTTCTTTCACTCTGCTCCCACCTCCATAAGCAGTCCCTTCATCGAACTCTCCTCATATCACGTAGTTGCAGAGTGCCACCATTTTCCTGCCAGGACACTAGCCAGCACCCTCACCTCCCACCAGAGCACTCTTCCCTGCCCCAGGCTTTGTGCCCATTCCATTTCCTGGTGGGCAAGGTGGTGGACAAGGAGTCATAAGGCTACTGGTGGCTCAGACCAGCTCTGGTCCCCTCTGATCCTGACCCCGGATCACAGGAAAAGGACTCTCTCTTGGTCTTCAGAACCAAGCCTCCACCTTGCACATGGGCTCTGGAAGGGAATTCTGCTTTTGTGCTGCCCGCTTCATTCCCTGGTGAGTTCCAAAGGGACAGAAGTGCTACCCTGATTTCTGCGTGCTTTTGGAATCCTAACTCCGAACCCCTGTCCTCATACCTGGGGCCCTGCTCCTGCTGCCACCCCATCCTCATAAATGCCCAGTGGCAGACCCCTGCCACAGCCTGGCCACCCTGGACCCCCCAAACACCTGCTTCCAACACTGCTATGGCTGCTTGAAGTCATTTGGGTTGGGGTCCTTGTCACTCACCCTTCCCATCTGGATAGTCCCTGGACCGGATTGTGGCAGCTGCAATGGCAGGAGGCTCACATCAAACTTCAGCCTGCAGACTCCTGCCCACCGGCTTGAAGTGCTCCAAAAAGGGCAGGGCAGTGTGGTCCAGAACCCACCCCTCACCACCCCTGAGGATCAACCGGGGCTGGGTCAGCAACTCAACCATGGGGCTCAGTCGGTGGACAGTAGCAAAGCCAGAGTTTCCAAATGGATTCAGAGGAAAAAAAAGAAAGGACTAGAGGCCAAGGGGTGGAGCAGGGGGCTGAGGAAAGGGGGAGGAGGACAGCTGGAGCACCCACAGCACCCTGATCCTCAAGGAACTCATCTCTAGCAGAAGTATAGCTAGTAGTTATTGAGCACTCACTATGTGCCAAGTGCTGTATACGCATCTTCTCTGCAGCAAGCCTCACAGCAACATGAATTATTCCTGCCTTTCAAGTGAGGAAGCAGGGAAGCAACAGCTTGAGTGACTTGCCCACAGCCGGGAACTGCAGTCTGAATCCCAGGTCTACTCTCTGCATCTTCCAGCCTCCATGTGCTAACTGGGCCCTGCTGCCCGTTTCTCAAAAGAGCCCTGGTGGTGCAGTGGTTAAGTGCTCAGCTGCTAACTGAAAGGTCAGCAGTTTGAACCCACCAGCTGCTCAGCAGAAGAGAGATGTGGCAGTCTGCTTCCATAAATATCACAGCCTTAGAAACCCTATGGGGCAGTTCTTTTCTGCCCTATAGGGTTGCTATGAGTTGGAATCGCCTCAACAGCAAGGGGCTAAGGGTGCCTATTTCTCAGATGACTGACAGGAGTCTCCACTACCCCCTTGCCAGCAGCACGGGTCCCTCCGCCTAAGTCTGGCCTAACAGAGCATATGGACCGGAGCAAACGGTTCAATTCCTCCTCCACCATCAGCTCTCAATTCCCCTCAGTGGCTCCCAGGCTCTGGCCCCTCCCTCCCTCCCTTCTTTGAGGCCCAGAGCATTATGGTCATGACTAGGGCCAGGCTCCCATAAGCCTCTGAGCTGATATCTCTTCCATTTGTCATGAGTACTCTCTTTGGGCATTTGTATTGAGAAACAAATGTTCTCCCCCTTTAGTGAGTCATGTGAAACATCACACACAGGGACAGCTGGTTCAAACACAAGCTACTACTTTCCTACAAGGTGAGGACACTGGAGGCACAAAATGTATGCAGGGCTGGGCATGGGCAGCACCTAGCCTGCCAGATCAACACATGGCTAGCTTCCCTCTGCGTGCCCCTCTCTCTGGCTGCAGGCCAGCTGAGCACCTTGTCTCCCTCCCAGGCCTTGAGGAAACAAGGTCGTCTTCCTGGCTGGTTATCAAGGCCCAAGGCAGGCTTGGCAGACACTACTCTTCCAGGCCCTCCCCAACGCCTTGGCTTGATTGACCTCTCCTCTCTGTTCTCAGAACCAGAAATCTCACCAACATGTCTCCTTCCTCTGGTGGGGAGGGGAGGACAGTTGGTGGGTAAAGCAACATTGCAAGTGTTATTGGACTCTGTTATAGCTCCTGCCCCTTGAGGTGCTTTCTTCTCTCTGTCTTCAATCTCCTAAACCCAGGCCCCCATCCTTCAAATCCTACTCTTTGGAATAAACCTGGTGTCAGTCATTTACATCTTAGTATGAATTGAAGTTAATGAAATCAGTTTCTCTCCCAGGAGGATTGGCATTTAAATCTTTCTGATTGGAAATCATTCTGCAGTGAGAGATTCACCCCCAATTAAAGGGATTTCAACTTGCAATCCTGGAAGGCAGAGAAGTGTTTTGGGGGACCTGATGTTTCTGCAGAATGGAAATCTCACAATTTCATCCACCTGCCATGTTTCCTAACTGCCTACCTTAGGTTGATTTCTTCCCTCTATGCTCCCTAACTCTCTCCAGCTTAAATTGATTCTGGGGATTGAGAGATTCTGTTGACTCACCTTTCTGATTCATCTAAGAATCATAAGATTTCAGGTGTAGTGGCACCTTGGAGACGAAGTAATCCAACTCCTTAGCTCCTAGATGAGGAAACAGAAACTCAGAGAGGGAGAAGTGAGATGCCCAAGATCACATAGCAAGTTGCAGCAGAGCTGAGACTAGACACCACGTGTCCTAGCTCCTAGCAATGTCCTTTCCACTATGCCACTCAAGCCCTATAAGTAACTCTCAACTGAACATCAGTACCGTTGGCTGAGTGAAGCCCAGGCAGGGGCTCTCTGCTTTGCTAAACCACAGGATATGGATCTGTACCAGAAACCTGGCCCTCTCAGGCTTGATGGCACTGGCAGCCTTTGTGGGGCTTGGGAGGAATGTCCCTAGAAGTATTTGGATAGAAAAGGAGGCCCCTGGAGCCCCCCTTGTCTCTATGGAGACTAGAAGATGTAGAGGCTAGAGAGTCCTGAGCAAAGCTTGCTATTGTCACCGTCCAGGCAAATGACTCTCCTCAATTTTGCAACCAGGGGCTTTTTTTTTTTTCTTCCAAAAATGGGATGATGCTAAGTGTTTTATGTGGATTATCTCATTTAATCCTAGGTGATATTATCCCCACTTTACATTTCAGGAAACTGAGGCTCAGAAAGGTCGGGTACTTTTTCTAAGGTCACACAGCTGGTGGTATTGCCTGACTCCACAGCCACAGCCTCATCCTCTGCATCCTGAGTCTCACCTCTGGCTGGGCAGTGGCTGGTCTTGTCCCTATTGGAGACATTTGGACTGCATAGCTGGTGGGGGCTGAAATTCTGGGCAAGAGGCCTGACCTGGCTCCCCCTTCTGCCCTTGTCCAGAGACCCAAGCCCTGGGGCAAATTCCAGCCTTTTAAATCCTCATTAAGGATTTTGTTAAAAACTACCCCCACCCCACCCCCTGGTAAACACTAATCTTTTGTCTCAATGAATTTGCCTATTCTAGATATTTCATATAAGTAGGATCATACAATATTTGTCCTTATGTGTCTTACTTATTTCACTGAGCATAGTATTTTCAAGGCTCATCCATGTCGTAGCATGTATCACAACTTCATTTCTCTTTACGACTGAGTAGTATTCCATTGTATGTATGTACCACATGTTGTTTATCCATTCACCTGTTGTTAAGCACTTGGGTTGTTTCCACCTTTTGGCTATTGTGAACAGTGCTGCAATGAATGTTGGTCTACAAGTATCTGTTTGTGTCGCTGCTTTCAAGTCTTTTGGGTATATACCTAGGAGTGGAATTGCTGGATCATAGGATAATTCTATGTTTAACTTTTTGGGAGGATCACCAAACTGTTTTCCACAACATCTGCACCATTTTACATTCTCACCAGCAATGGATAAGGGTTCCAATTACTCTACAACCTCTCCAATATCAGTTGTCTTCTGTTTTTCTGATCATAGCCATCCTAGTCAGAGTGAAGTGGTATCGCATTGTGGTCTTGATTTGTATTTCAAGGGCTTTAATTTTGTTTTCCCAAATAACCTCTTCTCAGTAGCCTGGAGCCCCTCATCCTCACAATCATTGTTATGCTTGAGCCCATTGTTGCAGCCACTGTGTCAGTCCATCTTGTTGAGGGTCTTTCTCTTTTTCCCTGGCCCTCCACTTTACCAAGCATGATGTCCTTCTCCAGGGACTGATCTCTTCTGACATGTCCAAAGTATGTGAGACGAAGTCTCGCCATCTTTGCTTCCAAGGGGCTATTCTGACTGTACTTCTTCCAAGACAGATTTGTTCGTTCTTCTGGCAGTCCACGGTATATTCAGTATTCTTCACCAACACCACAATTCAAGAGGGCATCAATTCTTCTTCAGTCTTCCTTATTCATTGTCCAGCTTTTGCATGCATATGAGGCAATTGAAAACACCATGGCTTGGGTCAGGCACACCTTAGCCTTCAAGGTGACATCTTTGCTTTTCAACACTTTAAAGAGGTCTTTTGCAGCAGATTTGCCCAATGCAATGCATCTTTTGATTTCTCGACTGCTGCTTCCATGGGTGTTGATTGTGGATCCAAGTAAAATGAAATCCTTGACAACTTCAACCTTTTCTCCCTTTATCATGATGTTGCTTATTGGTCCAGTTGTGAGGATTTTTGTTTTCTTTATGTTGAGGTGTAATCCATAATGAAGGCTGTGGTCTTTGATCTTCATTAGTAAGTGCTTCAAGTCCTCTTTGCAGAGCTGCTGGGTGGGTTTGAACTGCCAATCTTTTGGTTAGTAGCTGAGTACTTAACGAGAACCAGACGACCTGGGTTCAAATCCCACCTCTGCCAACTCCTAGCTCTGTTTCTTTAAGCCGTTCACTTAACCTCTCTGTGCCTCAAATTCTTCATTTGTAATATAGAGATAATTATAGCACCTGCCTCACAGGGTTGTTGTGACAGTTAAATGAAGTGAATATATGGAAAACACTTAGAACAGCACCTGGCACACAGTAAGCACTCACTTAAAGTTACCCATACTGTCTTTGATGCCTCCGTTTAGAATCTTCCGTACATCTCTCCACCTCTCCCCCTGACACTAAGTACTACAAGCTTAGGTTTAAAAAGGAGAAGGCGGGGCAAGCATTAAAAGGAACTTGAGTGGAACTTTCTGAAATTTATCCGAAAAACTGCAGTATACTGGCCATACCTACTTTATCTTGATATCAGGCCAGACCAAACCAAGAAAACCAATGAGACAAACAAAGTCCTGGTGGTGATGGTGGTGCCGATGGTGTTGGTGGTGGTGTATTTGTGTGTGTGTGTCTGAACCTCTGGGTTATTTTTTCTTTTTTCTCCCTACCTGAAATTAGCATTACTCTAGATCAGGTCATTATTTCCATCATCTTTTTTTGACATGTTCCTTGTTTTTAACACACAGGTTAGTGCTGAGAAATAAAATAATGAAGAAAGGAAGGCAGAATGCTCTGTGGAGGCCAATGCTACACAAATGTTATAAACCTCAAACAAACTTGAGTTCTGTACACACCACTCTCTTTAATCTCCTTTACTCTGTGGGGAACTGACTCTACATAGCTCTGAGTCGGCCACCAGCCTGGTCCAGAAATATCATCTCCTCCTCTTTTGCACTGTCTGGGTACTGATCCTCAGTGATTGTTGGGGAACCATGGGGAAGCTGCTGTCTGGGCTGCCTTTGGCTCACCAGTGGCCACAGTTGGGTTTATGGGCTCAGTGCAGACTGAGCAGCCAGCTGTCTGCAGCAGGAAAGTCCCTTGGCCTAAAAATATATCCCTACTGGCCTATGGTAAATGCCTGAAATTCCACCATTAGCAATGCATTCCTTTGGTGACGCCATGCCATTTTCGGGCCACAATTGTAAAGTGAAAATGCTCCACAGAGGAGTAACACATGAAGACCCTGACACTTTCAATGAATGAGTACTTCAGATGGCTCTTCAGAGAAGAGGTGAGCACTGGCAGCCTCACAGTTGGGAGTGTGGCTGAGGGCATGGGGAGGAAGGAGTCTGAAAGGAAGAGATGGGGGCATGGAGGGCTATTGACAAATTTGGACAGGTGGGCCATTGTGACAGTTTTAAAGCATGACCTCAATTCTTTGATGCTCCTTCCATTGAGAGGTGGAATCTGTGTCCTCTTTCCTTGAATCTGGGTGGGCTTGTGACTGTTTCTATCAATAGAGTGCAACAGAAGTGCCTCTATGTAACCTCCAAGGATAGGTCACAAAAGGCCGTGCAGCTTCCGCCTGGTTCGCTGGAACCCTTGCTTTTGGAGCCCTGGGTCACAGTCATGGATTGAATTGTGTCCCCCCAAAATATCTGTCAACTTGGCTGGGTCATGATTCCCAGTATTGTATAATTGTGTACCATTTTGTAATCTGATGTGATTTCCTTATGTGTTGTAAATTCAATCACTATGATCTAATAAGATGGATTTGCGGCAGTTATACTGATGAGGTATACAAGATTGGATAGTGTCTTCAGCCAATTTCTTCTGAGATATAAAAGACAGAAACGAGCAGAGATACATGGGAACCTCATACCACCAAGAAAGCAGCACCGGGAGCAGAGCGCCTCCTTTGGACTCGAGGTTCCTGCACAGAGAAGCTCCTCGACCAGGGGAAGATTGATGGACCTTCCTCCAGAGCCGACAGAGAAAGCTTTCCCCTGGAGCTGACATCCTGAATTTGGACTTATAGCCTACTAGACTGTGAGAGAATAAATTTTTCTTTGTTAAAGCCATCCACTTGTGGTATTTCTGTTACAGCAGCACTAGATGACTAAGACAGTTACCTTGTAAGAAGGCCAACTATTCTGAGACTGCATGCTGGGAAGACCACCTGTAGGTACTCTGGTAGATGATCCTAGCTGAGCACAGCCTTCCAGCCGTCCCTGTCAATATTCCAGATATAAGTGAAGCCTCTAGAACTATCTGTCCACCAGCTGATTACCACTGAGAGACCTCCCTCAATGCGTCATGGAGCAGAAGAGTTGTTTAGCCAAACCCTGACCTACAAAATTACAGTGAAACCTGTGAGAACTGGAACTTGATGGGACTGCCTTTTTTTTCTGGGTCTTGCAAGTTTTCTGCCTTTGACAGGGTGCAGTCTTACCATTTTTCAATAGTTCTCAATTAAACCCAAAACCAAACCCATTGCCGTTGAGTCGATTTAGACTCACAGTGATCCTATAGGACAGAGTAGAACTGCCCCATAGGGTTTCCAAGGAGCAGCTGGTGGATTCGAACTGCCGACCTTTTGGTTAGCAGCCAAACACTTTTAACCATTGTGCCTTCAAGGCTCTTCATTCTCTATTAGTGGAAAATATTTGAGTTTTCCTTCTCTAACAGGTTTCTGCCTTACACAGGTTCCACCTTTCGCAGATTTTGCAGTATAAGATATAATTGTTTTAATCTGCTCAGGATTGGAGTTGTTTATTACTCAGCCATAAATAACTGGAATAGCCATTAAGCCCAGAAATGGCCTGACAGAATGCACTTCAAAGACAGATATAGAAGCTTCTGGGAATTATGGGTGAGGGTGGTAGGGAGGCAGGTAGGGGCTGGACTCCATTATAGAACAGGCTGGTCCATCAGAAACCAACTATCTGAAGTCCCTGGGAATAATGCCAACCCCACCTTTGGGGCTCGCACCTTTTGGCCTACCACAGACCATTCATCTGCTAGTCCACAGGACCCTCCGTACATTCAGGGTTGGGAGCAGAGGACTTTGGGGAGTCCTGCTCGCCTCCCTTTTACAGATGACAACACTGATGTTCCAAGACTTGGGATGACTTGCAGCCCATCAGCAACAGCATCTGGTGTCCTACTCTTCAGAGGCCTAGAGAGGCAGTGAGGGTTTTGTGTGAAAAGCACGGATGTGGGCTCAGAAGCCAGAAGGGCCTGGGTTCAAGATCTGGCTTCTTTACCTCTTGGCTTTGTTGGCTTGAGCTGTGGTCAAATGACTCGTTTTCCTCATCTGTTAAATGAAGACAACAGATTCCTGTGAGAGTTACATGAGATGGCCTGTATTAGTTTCCTGGGGCTGCCATAAAAAGTACCATCAAGTGGGTGGCATATAAAACCAGAAAGTAATTGTCTCACAGTTCTGGAGGTTAGGAGTCTGAAATCAGGGTGTTGGCTGCATTGATTCCTTCTAAGGACTCTGAGGGAGAATCTGTTCCACGTCTCTCTCCTAGCTTCTGGTGACGGCTGATGATACTTAGCGTTCCTTGGCTTGTAGATGCCTTACTCCAGTCTCTGCCTCCGTCTTCATGTGGCTGTCTTCCCTCTGTGTCTATGTCTGTGTGTCATCTCCTCTTTTATAAGGACATGAGTGGGCGGGAGGGGGCAGGATGGAGGTGACATGCATGTGTGCCAGGACTGTCACATGTGCCATGTTATGGATTGAATTATGTCCCCTAAAAATATGTATGGAAGTCCTGTTCCCTGTATCTGTGGATGTGATCCTTTTTGGAAATAGGGTTTTCCTTGTTATGTTAATGAGTTCATACCTGCATAAGGTGAATCCTAAACCTAATCACTTCAGAGTTATAAAAAAAAGCAGAATAGACACAGACACACACAGGGAAAGACAGATGCCAAGGAACACCAAGGATTGAGGGCAGTCATCAGAAACTAGGAGAGAGGCCCACAGAAGGAATTTACAGGGCCAAGAACCTAATTTGGACTTCTAGCTTCCAGAACTATGAGAAAATCAATTTCTGTTCTTTAGAGCCACCCACTTATGGTATTTCTGCTATGGCAGCCCTAGCAAACTAAGACAGACAGAAAATAAAATAAAGCAAACAAAAATCCTTCAAACGAACCATAGCCAATCCTGGTGGTGGCCCCTTAAAATCTGTCCTCCAGATAGCCAAGGACCATGCACCCAGTGAGGGCCCCTCTTGCGTAAGGAAGCTGAAGATTTCAGATCCCTGACTTTGTTATGAGACAGTGAGGGGGTGGAGGGAGTGGGAGGGAGCCTGAACCACTGGAAAGACTGTCCCCTCAGCCTGCTGGGTGTGCAGCCCTCCCAGGCCCAGCCCAGGGGGTCACCAGCATGGGGCAGCTAGAGACTCTTGCTGCGCCAGGCAGAGCAGGGCAGAGCTGTGTGGGCCCTGCCCAGAGGCCTGTCATCAAGAAAGTGTTTCACTCACAGATGGGCAAGATCTGTTAGCACATTGTTGCTCTTCTGGAAAAACAGAAAGCGTTCATAAAGGGAGAGAGGGTGGGGTTGGGAATTAAAAAAAGAAAAAAAGGAGATTGGTGGACACGAACATAAAACCCTTTTTCTTCTGTGTAAGCGGCAGCCGCGAGGTTTGTTTACCCTCCTTCCACAGAAGCCAGGTGGAAGGCGCACAGGAGAAGGGTGTTTTCCAGCTTCTCCCTTCCCTTGCTTCCCCAAATTCCACGTTTCAGTTCTGACCTAGTTTGGGCTCCCTCAGAAGCAGACTCTGAGACCAAAATTTGCGTGTAACTGGTTTATTTGAGAGGAAACACAGTGGAGCAGGGGAGGTGAGACAGGTAAGGAAAGGAAGCCAAAAAAGGGAGTGTTAAGAAAGGTTACCAGGAGCCCTGGTGGTGCAACAGTTAAGCACTTGGCTGGTCACCGAAAGGTTGGCAGTTCTACTGTGTCACATTGGGTTGCTATGAATCGGAATCGATCCAACGGCACCCAACAACAACGTTATTGCTGTGAGCAACTTGGGCTCAGTCCCACTGGGGACCTCTGGGAGATAGTGTGGAACACACCTCAGAGTTTCCCACCTGATGAGCAAGGGAGCTGATGTAATTATCTTCTAACTCCTGTCCATCCCAGATGAGGGCGTCTTTTGGGGCAGGGTGGGGTGGGGCACTGTCTACTCCCCAGCACCTCTACCCTGGCCTGCATGTAGGCCAAGAGAAAACCTGAAGCCCTGAGGGCCAAGGACAACTGCTCAGAGCAATGCCTGTGCCCGCTGCAGGTTCTCTCCCCTCAGGCTCTCTCCCTAGACCTTTCTCTCCACCTTCTCTCTCAGGCCTTTATTAACACACTATCAACAGAGGATTCATTTAGCAAAATCTCTACATCCATTTCTCAAGAACCTCAAACTGAGCAAAAGTAGTCATAATCCCCTAGAGCCCCCCGCTGAATTCCTTGAAAGAAAGGGATGGGAACAGCTTGACTGTCTTGGAGAATGGCAGAAACAGCATTGCTATTATGTGCCATTAAGTCGATTCCAACTCATAGAGGCCCCTATGTTTTCTGCCCCATAAAGTTTTCTTGGTTGTAATCTTTATGGAAGCAGATCGCCAGGTCTTTCTTCCATGGAGCTGCTGGGTGGGCTTGAACCACAAACCTTCTGCTTAGCAGCCAAGCACTTAACCGTTGCGCCACCAGGACTTCTTAGAAACAGCATTAGGGAGGGGCAAGCTGCTTCCTCTTGTGTGTAGACAAGACACCCTCCCTTCCTGCTCTTTACCTTTCCAGGAGATGGGTGTCCTTCCTGAAGGGCCCTGCCCCTTCCACATTCTCCCTCAGTCCCCTGCTTGCCCAAGGGCTAGAAGGGTGAGCTTCTGGTATTCTCTCAGATCTCTTGTTGGCAGGCCCCAGACCTCACTGAGCGTGGCTAGGCCTCCATGTTTCGTCGTGTTTGGCCCAGCTGTCATTGCCATGGCCAAGCCTTGACACAGTGGTGAAGTTTGTTTGTATTTTGTTTCCACAGCTCCTTCTCTCCCAGGAGCGGGAGGTACTGGGGAAGCTGTAATTTGCTAAACAGGCATTAATCTTCACATCAATCCCGAGAGGCAGGTAGAGCTTCTCAGTCAAAACACCCAGTGCTGTGCTTAGGTGAGGCTGGCGGGATAAAGTGCAGGGATTTACACCTCCCCGGCCCCTCTCTCCTAGGGCAGGGCTTCTCCAGCTTCTCCAACCTCAGCACAGCCCTTGCCCTGGGCTTACCAACTGTGGCTGACAGAGAACATTCTCCTGGCAGAAAGGCAGGAGAGCCAGGTGTCAAGGACCATTCCACCACCGCCCTAACCCCCTCAGTGTCTCTCCAGACTTCCCCCTGGGATAGGGCTTAGGTGAAGTGTCACAGCCCGGGAGAAAGACAGGTCTGGGTTTGAAACTTTCTTTGACACTTTTTTTTCATTCAACAAATATTAATGAGTCCCTGGGTGGTGCGAACTGTTAACACGCTCGCCTACTAACCAAAAGGTTGGAGGTTAGAGTCCACCCAGAGACGCCACAGAAGAAAGGTCTGGAAATCTACTTCTGAAAGGACACAGCCATTGAAAACCCTATGGAGCAGTTCTACTCTACACACATGGGGTCGTCATGAGTCGGAGTTGACTCAACGACAACTAGCTGTTATGTCCCCGACACTTTTAGGTTCTGGGGACACAGTGATAAATGTTGGGGTTTAGAAGGGTCAGTTAAGAACACGCCTTTCTGCTCCTCCCAGACCAGCTGAGAAATAGACATAGAAGTCTGAAAGGTGGAGCTCCAAATGTCATTTATTACTGAAAGGGATATATTGGCAGAAGTGGTTTTAGATCTGTCACAACAATTATCTTGCTGACAGTCACCCCAGAGTTTATCTTACCCACTCAGCTACAGGCAGAACTGAAAATAATAGGCCACCCTAAGGGAGCCTGACCCCAACAAACTCCCTGCATAGAGGAGCTGAGGTATGTGCTTTGTTCTGGGTGAGATGCCTCCCAAATGGGAGCCAGACGGGGCTGAGCCCCCTGTACCTGGATTCATGCCCACACTCATCAATTAGATAAGTCGCTCTCTTCGTTGGAGTTTCCTCAAAACTAGCTCCTGAGATAAAGATGTGAGTGCAAGTGATGTATTTGGGAGGGGATCCCAGAAAACACCAGAAGACATTCAAGCAGCTAACAGACACATGAGGAAATGCTTGGAATCACTAGCCATTAGAGAAATGCAAATCAAAACCACAAAGAGACACCACCTCACCCTGGCATTACTGGCACGAATAAAAAAAAACAGAAAATAACAAATGTTGGAGAGGCTACAGGGAGATTGGAACACTTACGCACTGCTGGTGGGAAAGCTAGAAATAGAAATACCCTATGATTCAGCAATCCCACTCCTAGGAATATATCCTAGAGAAATGAGTCGTCACACGAATAGACATATGCACACCCATGTTCATTGCAGCATTGTTCACAATAGCAAAAAGATGGAAACACCTAGGTGCCCATCAACAGATGAATGGATAAACAAACTATGGTACATACACACAATGGAATACTACGCAATGATAAAGAACAATGATGAATCTGAGAAGCATCTCACAACATGGTTGAATCTGGAGGGCATTTTGCTGAGTGAAATAAGTCAATCACAAAAGGACAAACATCGTATGCGACCACTACTATAAAAACTCATGAAAAGGTTTACACACAAAAAGAAACAATCTTTGTTGGTTAGGAGGGAGGGGAGGGGTGGGGATAGAAAAATACTAACTAGACAATAGATAAGTGGTAACTCTGGTAAAGGATAAGACAGTACACAATACTGGGGAAGCCAGCACAACTTGTACAAGGGAAGGCCATGGAAGCTCCATAGACACATCCAAACTCCCTGAGGGACTGAATTACAGGGCTGGGGGCTGTGGGGACCATGGTCTCAGGGAATATCTAGCTCAATTGGCATAACATAGTTTATAAAGAAAATGTTCTACAGCCTACTTTGATGAGTAGAATCTGGGGTCTTAAAAGCCTGTGAGCAGCCATCTAAGATACTCCACTGGACTCACCCCATCGGGAGCAAGGGAGAATGAAGAAAACCAAAGACACAAAGGAAAGATTAGTCCAAAGGACTAATGGACCACAACTACCACAGCCTCCACCAGACTGAGTCCAGTACAACCAGATAGTGCTTCGACTACCACCACCAACTGCTCTGACAGGGATCACAATAGAGGGTCCCGGACAGAGCTGGAGAAAAAAGTAGAATAAAATTCAAACTCACAAAAAAAGACCAGACTTACTGGCCTGAAAGAGACTGGAAAAACCCCGAGAGTATGGCCCCCAGAAACCCTTTTAGCTCAGTATTGAAGTCACTCCCGAGGTTCAGCCAAAGATTAGACAAGCCCATAAAACAAAATGAGACTAAAGGAACACACCAGCCCAGGGGCAAGGACTAAAAGACAGGAGGATACAGGAATGCTGGTAATAGGGAACCCAAGGTCTAGAAGGGGAGAGTGTTGACATGTCATGGGGTTGGTAACCAATGTCACAAAACAATGTGTGTACTAACTGTTTAATGAGAAGCTAGTTTGTTCTGTAAACCTTCATCTAAAGTACAAGAAAAAAAAAAGATGATTGGCTTAAAACACACCCTATGCTGATATGGCCTCTTAACATAACAAAGAAAATCCATTCCCAAATAGGATTATAACCACAGGTATGGGGGTTAGGATTTACAACACATATTTTTTGGGGACACAATTCAATCCATAACACCTTCTGCAGTGGGGGGCACCCTGTGTTTTCAGGCTGCAGTGGGTGCAGAGTACAGGTGATGTACAGAACATGTCAAGTAGGGCTGCCTCGGGGACAGTGTTCATCTGCCCAGCACAATGGGAATCCACCCAGCCTGGGCGCTGGTGCAATATCTGTATACCACCCAGGGCGGGAGATCTGCTGTATTTGCTTGCTTTAAACTTAACCCCCAGGGAAGCCTCCCATACATTCAAATAAGGCTACAATCTGGAGACTGATCTCAAATTAGAAATCAAGAAGATCAAATCTCTCTGAGTTCCCTTCATTAGTCCCATCTTCAAAAAAAAAAAAAACCCCAAAGGGAGTGGGAAAGTAAATTTAGTCTCTCAGGCAGAACATTAGGGTCAATGGAGAGAACTGTTCTAGGCTGGGAAACAGAGTAACAAAAAACCACCAGTAGCCTCACCTGGAGTGGACAGTAGTGGTTCAGTGGTAGAATTCTCACCTTCCATGCGGCAGACCGGGGTTCAATTCCCGGCCAACGCACCTCAAGCGCAGCCACCACCTGTCTGTTAGTGGAGGCTTTTGTGTTGCTATGAGGCTGAACAGGTTTCAGCAGAGCTTCCAGGTTAACAGAGACTAGGAAGAAAGGCCTAGTGATCTACTTCTGAAAACCAGCCGCTGAAAACCCTATGGATCACAACGGTCCACTTCACAACCCATCATGGGGATGGCACAGGACTGGGCAGCGTTTTGTTCCATTGTGCATGGGGTCACCAGGAGTCAGGGGCCAACTCAGTGACACCTAGCAACAACGACGACACCTAACAACAGCCCCACCTGGAGTTGAAATGGAAGCTGTTCATGGGGACCACCAAAAGCTGAAAAAACATGGCAGTCAACTTTTGTTATGTAACAAAGCACCCCAAAACTTATTGGCTTCAAATAACCGTCGTCTATTTAGCTCCCTCCTACATCTGAGGTCAGCTGTTGGTAAGCTAGGAGGCCCTGCTTCTGGGGGTTGGTGAGTTGGCAGCAGGAGTGACAGGGCTCACTGGGCACTGGGTCTCATCCTCCAGCAGGCTCACCTGGGCTTATTCACATGGTAGCAGAAGATTCCAAGAGCAGCAAGTGGGCAAGCACCACTGTGGCAGCACTTTTTAAGCCTCTGCTTACCTTACATTTGCAACTTGTCAAAACAAGTCAATGGCCAAACCCACAGCCAGTGAGAGAGTACACTACCAAAGGGCCAGGAAGAATCTGTGGCCATTTTTTGCAAGCTACCACAGGCAGTGTTGCCAGGTGTCATCACTCAGCCTAGCAAGCAGGGTCTACTGGTAATCTTTCCTCCGGAAATGCAGGCCGCAGCCGCACCTCTGATGAGGCCGTGGGCTTATGCAGGACAGACCACCTCAGACCCGAGCGCTGGGTGGCCACACAGAAGAGACTTGTAGAGTGTGCGGGTGAATCTTCGAGGCACGGCGTCTCAGCACAACACTTCCAGCAGCAAGGTGAGCAGCAAGAAGACCTACCCCGTATCCTGATTCTCAAAAGTCTTCTGTGGCCCGGGGGCCTCATCAGGTGTCCTTGTCCTAGACTGGGGACACCTGACACTTGTGCCGACAGATGATTACTTTCCCCTCTCGCTTTTGAAAAATGATACATGTTTAAGGATTCATAAAATTTAGGGAATGCATCACTGAGCCTATAACGCCATGAAAGCCCCAAGTAGAGAAAAACTTAAAAAGATTCATCAAACTAATTACTTCTCCTTCCACCCCCACCGCCGCCCCTCTCTCCACTTGGCCTGCTCAGGAAGATGTACAGCCTCAATGGCTGGGCTGCTCCGAAGCCAAACTCCAAGGTCTGCTTGTGTGGGAGGGGGCAGTGAGACACCCTGCGCCTCAATATTTCTCCAGCTTTCTGGGCAGACAAGAGTTGTTCCTGCTGATTCATCTATTCCAGGGGCTGAGGCAAGGCCAGGGTACCTAATGGGTGGGGGAGGACAGGAATGGAAATATTAGGACATAGGAAGGCTCCCTGTCACCCATCTCTTTCTCTTGGAGGCCAACTCTACACATCCCTTAAGATGCCCCATACCGTGTTCCCTGAGCCCACCTCTGAGTTGGCCTGTACCTGCAGAGGACAGTTCCTGAGGCTGCTGACTGCGTCCTACCTCCTGTGCCTGCTTCTCTGCCTGGGGCTCTCTGTGGGTGCACAGGAGCTTGCTCGGTGCTAAGGAGGGCTCAGTGCTAGGCTTTGACACCCTCAGGGACAGCTCCTAGTTAGTGAGGGACAGAAGTCTATGGATTAATACTTTAGCTTTGCATTTCTAGGGAGTCAAATGGTGGTGGCCCCCCAAAAGATATGTATACCAGAACCTGTGAATGTTACATTATTTGGAAATAGGGTCTTTCCTGACATAATTCAGGATCTCGATTAAGGTGGATCCTGAATCCAATGACAGGTGTCCTTAGAAGAGAAGAGAAGACACACAGAGAAGACGATGTGAAGATGGAGGAGACTGGAAGCAGAGGAGATTGGAGTGATGCATCTACAAATGAAAGAACACCAAGAATTGCTGGATGCCACCAGAAGCTAGGAGAGAGGCATGGAACGGATTCTCCCTCAGAGCCTCCAGAAGGAACCAACTCTGTTGACATCCTAATTTCAGATTTCTGACCTCCAGAACTGTTGACAGAATAAATGTCTGTTGTTTAAACCACCAGGTCTGTGGTAATGTGTTACAGCAGCCACAGGAAACTAATCCAGCGTCTTTCAGTGAGATGACTCTGAGATGTGTTCAAAACAATTCCTCAGAGGGTCCCCAATGGGATTGAGCCCGTGTGCACAGTGACAACCAGCTTGTTTACACACCCCTTATCGGCTTTTATCCCTTCCCCGTCTCACTTCCCCGCTGCCCTACCCATGTTTCCTAGGAACACCTTCCAAATAAACCACCTCTGCTTTTGGGAGAATCCCATCTAAGGGCACATAGCACTCACTCCTTCATTAATTTATCCAATTACCATTCATAAGGGAGGCAGACAGTGCCCACCCAAAGATGTCCACATGCTAATATCTGGAACCTGTGTATATGTTACCTCACAAGACAAAAAGGACCTTGAAGGTGTGATTAAGTTAAGGATTTTGAGATGGAGAGATTATCCTGGGTTATCTGGGTGGGCCTGATGTGATTCCAAGGGTCTTTATAAGAGGGACGCAAGAGATCAGAGTAGTAGGAGGACATGTGACCACAGAGGTAGAGATTGAAGTGATGCAGGCATGAGCCAAGGAATATCGACAGCCTCTAGAAGCTGGAAGAGGCAAGTGATGGAGTCTCCCATCAGAGACCCCAGAAGGAACCACCTTGGCCAACAACTTGCTTATAGCTGCCTGACTCATTTCAGACTTCTGGCCTCCAGAATGGTAAGATAATAAATTTGCATTGTATTAAGCCACTAAGTTAGTGGTACTTTGTTATAGCAGCCATAACAAGCTAATACAATGGTGAAGAATATGAGCATTGGCTTATATGAAATATCTAGAATAAGCAAGTGTATAGAGACCAAGTTTATTAGTGGTTACCAGGGTAAGCAGGAGGAAGGGAGAAAGGAAGACATAATGCTTAGGGGACACTGAGCTTCTGTTAAGGGTGATGGAAAAATTTGGAAATGGATAATGGTGATGGTGGAACAACATGATGAACATAATTACTGTCACTGAACTATACATGTGGAGATTGTTGAAATGGCAAACGTTTCGTTACATACATAACAAAAAAAAAAAAAAA
>NW_004443982.1:14440030-14443919 GCF_000243295.1 Trichechus manatus latirostris | reverse complement strand
GAGCGGCTGGTGGATTTGAACTGCCGACCTTTTGGTTAGCAGCCACATCACTTAACCACTGCGCCACCAGGGATCCATTACATATATACTTACCACAATAAATAAATAAATAAACAGAATATGAGTGTTGAGGTTAGGCACAGCTAGGCTGAAGTCTGAGTTCTGTCACTTATCAGCTGTGGACCTTGGGCAAGTTACTTAACCCCTCTAAGCCTCAGTTTCCTCAGTGTAAAATGAGGATAATACTAGTCATATGTTGCTGATGCTGCTGTTGCGTGGACCAAAGGAGGTAGCACAAAGGCTGAGGGTTCAAGTCGTGGTAGTGCTGATAATTTATCAAACATTTATTATAAGCCAGTCACCATGCTCTCTGCCTGTTTGCAATAAAAACCAAACCCATTGCCATCGAGTTGATTCTGACTCGTGGCAACCCCTTGTGTTACAGGGTAGAACTGCTCCATAGGGTTTTCTTGGCTGTAATCTTTCCAGAAACAGATTGTCAGGCCTTTCTTCCTTGGTGCCCTTCTGGTTAATAGCTGAGAATAAACAGTTTGTGCCACCCAGGGACCTCTCTGTTTGCAATATAAGGTCAAATAAGACACAATCCTTGCCATTGGTAAATAAAATGCAATTCTGGTCTTGAAAGAGGTGATAGCCCAAAAGCACAGATAAGACAATGAATGTCTGTGAAAAGGGGATTCCTGAGCCTCTGCTCAAAATGGAACAAAGGTATTGCTTGGCGGCTTGGCCCATGGCAGTTAGGACCTCCAAACTGCAGCCCCTCCATGTTCCCCCTTGGCTCAAAGGTTCTGTAGAAACAGAAGTAATAGTAGTAAAAGCTGTCATAGAAGGAGTAACAGTAGTAATAGTTGTTACCATACAGCTCTGACATCAACAATACTCCCACCTTGGGGCTCCAATGTGCTGGTGGGTGCTCTGTCCCCCAGCAGGAAGCTCTTCTCACTGCCCCAGTGTCACTCGGAATGGCAGCCACACTCACTGCAAAGTCCCAGCTTCCTAAACCAAAACCATGGAGTGGATTCTGACTCATGGCAACCCCATGTGTGTCAGAGTACCACCCAGGGATTCCTCCCGGCTCCCTAGAGCCCTGGAAACCCTGATTCAGCTGAGCCAGGCTCTGTGTGTGCCGTGAGGGGGACATAGAAGGTCCTAGATAAATCTTAGAACTACTTCTTCTCTCTCCTCCTTCCTGCTCTGGTCAGACACCCACCTCCTCCTTGCCCACTGGGCCTCAAATGTGGCCCCTCAGAAAGCTGGTGCACAGTGATGCTTGCCTTTAGTAAATGAAATACAGTTGTGGTCTTAAGAGCTAGCTCAGTCTACAAGCAGGAATAAGACAACTCTGTCAAATGTTGTGAAAAGGGCATTCCCAAGCCAGAGGCGGCAGGGACCCTTTCTGGCTGGGATCAGGGAAGGCTCCGTGGAGGAAGTGGCATTCACAAGGCGTGGAAGAGAACTGCAATTATTTGGACATGCAGGGAGGGGGAAGGGCTCCCGGGAGGGAATCATAGGAATAGAGGTGGAGGTGGAGAGAAATTTGCAAAGCCCTGGGAAGGATCTTGAGTCCTTGGGTGGTGCAAATGGTTAACATACTCGGCTGCTAACGGAAAGGTTCGCAGTTGAGTCCACCCAGAGGTGCCTCAGAAGAAAGCCCTGGTGATCTACTTCCAAACAATCATCCACTGAAAATTCTTTGGAGTACAGTTCTATTCTGACATGCGTGGGGTTTTCATGAATTGAAATCATCTCCATGGCAACTGGATTCCATGAGACCATTTGAATCGTCTAGGGACCCCATGTGTTGGTGTACATTTCATCAAACTTTCACCTATGCAAACATGTACATATAAACATGTTTGTTTAAATAAATACATTTATATGTATATGTTTGCACAGGTGAAAGTTTGGTGAAATGTACACCAAGACATGTTAAAAATAGCTCTCTCTGGGTGAGCGGAATTTCCGATGATTTCAATTATCACTATATTGTTTACCTATTTTTTTCATTTAAAATGCAATTATTGGACTTCTGGGCAACATGGTGCTATAGTCAGAAGCACCACACTGTCCCTCTGCAGCAAAGATCAGAAAAACTAAGTCACACGTCAATCCTGAAACCCTAAGCATCAAATGAAGAGATAAAGAACTCAGCCAAGCACCAATGGAATAAGAAACTGATCGAGAACAGAGAGCGAGGAGTGATACATGCAGAGGTCCCCTATCAGCTACCACAGCACAGATCCACCACCTTGGACTCCTATCGGAGATCAGTGAACAGTGGGTACGAGAAAGCAGCTTCACGGAGCTTCCAGCAGAAGACAGAACAACCAGTAACCAGTGATATATGCTTTCCCATCCTCCACCCTTCTTCACCCCCACTCAGCCTCCTCTGCTTCCTGCAGCCACAGTCTCTTGGCGGGGAAGTACTGGCTTCACCCCGATGTTGCTTGGATTCCACCCCCCAACACTGGCCGGCTCCCTGAGTGCCATTTGTTGGCTGTTGGTGTTGCTTTTTTCCGCTTCTTTAGATTTCTTCCTTACCTCTCACCACCTCCCCCTCCTTTCTCTCAAATACCTGGCTCTGTGTGCCACCTTTGCTTCTTCCTGAAAGGCGGAGAAACACCACTCGACAGTGAAACTGCTTCCCGGCCCGTGACACCCATGACACCACGCTGGTGGGACCCCCCCAGGGCCTTTTTTGTTTGTTTGTTTGCTCTGATTTGTTCTGTTTTGATTTGTTTGCTTTCTTTTTATTTTCTCGGCTTGGGAGCCCCTTCTAGCCAGGCAGTACCACGTGGCTTGGAAGCTTCTCCCTTACTCTGTGCGGATGCACAGGGACATCCCTGGGGGCATTTCTTTTTTCCTGTTTTTTGGGGTTTTTTGTTTGTTTGTTTCTTTGTTTTTTCTTCTCTCTCATTCCTTTTTGTCTTCTTCATTTCTAGTTTCTCTATTTGTTCATTTTTTTGTTTCATTTTTGTTTTTCCCCATTTCTCAGTCTATCATCTCTCCGCTCCAATAGCAAGCTCCCTTAGCACTCTTTTTTGTTTGTATGTATGTTTTTGGCTCCTGTTCCTCTCTCCTCTCTCTCATCTTTCCCATACCCATCTTAGCTCCACACATCACAATCTACCTTCTCCTTCCTGGCTACCTGCACTATGCACTGAACATCACACTCCCAAGCAGCACAGGCATGGCATACTGAAACCTGCCCTGCACTGATTCCCAGACTGCACTGTCAGCCCTAGTACATGCCACAAACAACCCATCCTAGCACCTCCCCTTCAGCTGGACGTGCTCTGCTGTACCATACCTGAGTGACTGACCCTGCCGATTGGAGAAGGAGGTGAAAACTATCGTGCCCACAGACGAGCAAACAACAAAGAACACACAACCCACCTGCGCAGACATAACCAAATAAAGCAAAAAAGCAGGACGAAACAAACAAATCTAAAATCAAAAAACAAAGAAAATAACTACTGAATGAACTACTGAAGAGAGCAGACAATGTCAAGACATATACAAAAACAGGACAAGATGGTTCCAGTAGGCGTCCAAAATAAAACACCAAACGACCTTCCAGTAAAAGAAAACGCACTAGAACTACCTGATAGGAAATTCAGATCTCTAATACTCAGAATTATCCAAGAGTTGAAGCAAAAAGCAGACAAAAATGAGGAAAAAATAGATACATTCATGGAAAAGGCAGAAAAATTCATGGAAAATACAGACAAAAAATAGAAGAATTCAAGAAAATAATCCATGAACAAAATGCTAAAATAAATTCACAACTAGAAATCATACAAAAACAACAATTAGAAATCCAAAAGATAAACAACAAGATTTCAGAAATGGATGAAGTCATAGAAGG